>NC_049208.1:4497878-4825378 GCF_013347855.1 Anguilla anguilla | reverse complement strand
AGCCCGACTCGGACCGCTTCGTCTTCCTGCTCTGCACGCGCGCGGGCGGCCTGGGCATCAACCTGACCGCCGCCGACACCTGCGTCATCTTCGACTCCGACTGGAACCCCCAGAACGACCTGCAGGTCAGCGCTGTGACGCGCAGTTTCGCCCCGCTGCGTTAACCGATGACCTTCAGAAGGACCACCTGTGCTTTAGCATTGGTCGTTAGCCTTAGATTTTCAGTACAGGAATGTTATTTTACAGTATGTTAAATGTCAAAATTTTGTTGTGTCCGCAATCGACTGCTGCCTTCTTGGCCAGGTCTCTCTTGAAAAAGAGAGTTCTAATCTCAATGAGACTAACCTGGTTAAATAAAGGTTAAATAAAAATAAAATAAAATGATGGATTATCCAGGTATTCAGGTAGCATGTTTATGTCACCTGCAGTGCTGTGTGGGTTTTTTTTTTCGTTTAAAAAAGAAACAAAAAAAACTACAGACTAGATTTGACGTCTTAGCGGCAGTGTCCACGAGCAGAATTGCTCAGTCACTCGGCACTCTGCAGTCCACCAGCTGAGCTTATTTTCGGTCCCCCCCCCCCCCCCCAACTCCAACCCCCCCGCCCCCCCGCAGGCCCAGGCGCGGTGTCACCGTATCGGCCAGTCCAAGGCGGTGAAGGTGTACCGGCTCATCACCAGGAACTCGTACGAGCGGGAGATGCTGGACAAGGCCAGCCTGAAGCTGGGCCTGGACCGGGCCGTGCTGCAGAGCATGAGCGGCAACAAGGACAGCAGCATCAACGGGGTGAGACTTCGCACACGCTCCCTAAACTGCCTCCTCACTCTGGAGCTGCACTTTACAGACGCTTCCTTAGTCTGGCGTTAGGGGGGAAATGGGCTGGGGAATTTTATGAAGGATGAGTTGGTTGACTGTTAAGGGAATGTTGGAAGTGGGAACAAGGACAGCAGCATCAACGGGGTGAGACTTCGCACACGCTCCCTAAACTGCCTCCTCACTCGGGAGCTGCACTTTACAGACGCTTCCTTAGTCTGGCGTTAGGGGGGAAATGGGCTGGGGAATTTTTGAAGGATGAGTTGGTTGACTGTTAAGGGAATGTTGGAAGTGGGAACAAGGACAGCAGCATCAACGGGGTGAGACTTCGCACACGCTCCCTAAACTGCCTCCTCACTCTGGAGCTGCACTTTACAGACGCTTCCTTAGTCTGGAGTTAGGGGGAAATGGGCTGGGGAAATTTATGAAGGATGGTTGGTTGACTGTTAAGGGAATGTTGGTTGAATGTTCCAGGATGGTTGTGGAAAGGTTGAAGGAAGGTTGGCTGTTAAGGAAATGTCAGGGAAAGGTTTGGGGGAACGTCGGTTGAATGTTGACGGAAGGTTGTGATGAGATTGTGGAAACGTTGCCCTGCGCTCTCTCAGATCCAGCAGTTCTCCAAGAAGGAGATCGAGGACCTGCTGCGTAAGGGTGCGTACGCGGCCATCATGGACGAGGGCGACGAGGGCAGCCGCTTCTGCGAGGAGGACATCGACCAGATCCTCCAGCGCAGAGCCACCACCATCACCATCGAGAGCGAGGGCAAGGGCTCCACCTTCTCCAAGGTCAGGGACTGAGGCGTGTTACATGGGTAGTGTGTGTGTGTACGTGTGTGAAATGAGTTGTGTGTGTGTGTATGCATGTGAAATGAGTAGTGTGTGTGTGTGTGTATGCATGTGAAATGGGTAGTGTGAGTGTGAGTGTGAGTGTGCGTGAAATGAGTAGTGTGCGTGTGTGTGTGTAAGAGTGAAAGGAGTAGTGTGTGTGTGTGTGCGTTTGAAATGAGTAGTGTGTGTGCAATGAATAGTGTCTGTTTGTGTGTGTGTATGCGTGTGAAATGAGTAGTGTGTGTGTGTGTGTATGCATGTGAAATGAGTATTGTGTGTGTAGTGTGTACTGTGGGTTGTATTGTATATACAGCATGTAGCGTGTGTAGTGTTGTACATATAGCGTGTCCTGTTTACCGTGTGTACTGTTGTGTGTGTGGCGTGTGCAGTACGTGTGTAACACTCTCTCCCTCGTCTCCAGGCCAGCTTCGTAGCCTCTGAGAACAGGACGGACATTGCGCTGGACGACCCCGAGTTCTGGCAGAAGTGGGCCAAGAAGGCAGACATCGACTATGCCACCATCAACAGGAAGGTAGAGATAAACGTCCTGTTCTTCTTTATTAACCTCTCCTGTTAGAATGACCTGCCTTTTCTCTGCATGAATGACTCTAGGAATGACCTGTGTACGATTCACACGACCTCTCATCCTGCTAAGACACACTGGTGATTGGCTGTGTTTCTGTAACCCCTCCCCCTTGTGGAACACTAGTAATTGGCTGTCTGTAACGCCTCCCCCTTTCTGAACAGTGTGGTGATAGGCTGTATGTCTGTAACCCCTCCCCCTTGCTGAACAGTGTGGTGATTGGCGGTGTCTGTAACCCCTCCCCCTTGCAGAATAGTGCAGTGATTGGCTGTGGGTCTGTAACCCCTCCCCCTTGCAGAACAGTGCGGTGATTGGCTGTGTGTCTGTAACCCCTCCCCCTTGCAGAACAGTGTGGTGATTGGCTGTGTGTCTGTAACCCCTCCCCCTTGCTGAACAGTGTGGTGATTGGCTGTGTGTCTGTAACCCCTCCCCCTTGCAGAACACGCTGGTGATTGACACGCCGCGCGTGCGGAAGCAGACGCGGCAGTACTCCACGCTGCGGGGCGAGGGCGGGGCCGAGCTGTCGGACATGGACAGCGACGAGGAGTACCCGCCGCACAACTCCCGCCACGCCCGCTCGTCCCGCCGCTCGGAGCGCCACTGTGGCTCGGGGTACGGGCGCACCGACTGCTTCCGCGTGGAGAAGCACCTGCTGGTCTACGGGTACGCTCCGCTCCGCCCACCGCCGCCGTCCGTCAGGGTGCTCTGCTCCGCCCCCGTCTCCATGGAGACGCTACACCGTCCTGTTATCATCCCGCTTTCCCATGATAATGTGCTGTTCCTCCCCACCAGGAGGGGGCGCTGCTTTCCCATGATAACGTGCTGTTCCTCCCCACCAGGAGGGGGCGCTGCTTTCCCATGATAACAAGCTGTTCCTCCCCACCAGGAGGGGGCGCTGCTTTCCCATGATAACATGCTGTTCCTGCCCACCAGGAGGGGGCGCTGCTTTCCCATGATAACATGCTGTTCCTCCCCTCCAGGTGGGGGCGCTGGCGGGACATCCTGTCGCACGCTCGCTGTAAGCGCAGGCTAGGAGAACGAGACGTGGAGACCATCTGCAGAGTGATCCTGGTCTTCTGCCTTCTGCACTACCGCGGAGACGAGAACATCAAGAGCTTCATCTGGGAGCTGATCACCCCGCCCGAAAATGGGCGTGCCCCTCACACGCTCCTCAACCACTCCGGTACCTGTCTGTCTGTCTCATGCTCCTCAACCACTCTCATACCTGTCTGTCTGTCTGTCTGTCTGTTCTCAACCACTCTGATACCTGTCTGTCTGTCTGTCTGTCTCATGCTCCTCTACCACTCTCATACCTGTCTGTCTGTCTGTCTGTCTCATGCTCCTCTACCACTCTCATACCTGTCTGTCTGTCTGTCTGTCTGTCACACGCTCCTCAACCACTCCGGTACCTGTCTGTCTGTCTGTCTGTGTTTTCAACCATTCTGGTACGAATTCCACTCTCTCTCTCTCTCCCTCCCCCTCTATCAGGTCTCTCTATCCCTGTTCCCCGTGGGAGGAAGGGGAAGAGGGTGAAGGCTCAGAGCTCGTTTGACGTGCAGAAGGTGGAGTGGATCCGCAAATACAACCCCGACGCACTCCTGCTGGACGACGGCTACCGCAAACACCTCAAACACCAGTGCAACAAGTACGCACTGTGCATTCTAACACCTCAAACACCAGTGCAACAAGTACACACTGCACACATTCTAACACCTCACACACCAGTGCAACAAGTACGCACCGCAAACACCTCAAACACCAGTGCAACAAGTACGCACTGCACACTGCACCCATTATAACACCTCACACACCAGTGCAACATGTACACACCGCAAACAGCTCAAACACCAATGCAACAAGTACGCACTGCGCGCACATGAACATCCCGTCAGCAGGATAACCGGAGCGTGTGAGTGTGTTTGCGTGTGAGTAAGCGTGTTCATGCTCTTCCTGTCCGCTCCTCTTCCTCAGGGTGCTGTTGCGCGTGCGCATGCTGTACTACCTGAGGCAGGAAGTGATCGGAGACCACGCTGATCGAGTGCTCCGAGGCGTCGACGCCAGGTAACGCTCACCTGGGATGTGTATATCTGGATGTGTTGTGTATCTTTAGGGATGTGGATATCTGGATGTGTTGTGTGTCTGTAGGGATGTGGATATCTGGATGTGTTGTGTGTCTGTAGGGATGTGGATATCTGGATGTGTTGTCTATCTTTAGGGATGTGGATATCTGGATGTGTTGTGTATCTGTAGGGATGTGGATATCTGGATGTGTTGTGTGTCTGTAGGAATGTGGATATCTGGATGTGTTGTGTATCTGTAGGGATGTGGATATCTGGATGTGTTGTGTGTCTGTAGGGATGTGGATATCTGGATGTGGTGTGTGTGGAGCGATGTGGATATCTGGATGTGTTGTGTATCTGTAGGGTTGTGGATATCTGGATGTGTTGTGTATCTTTAGGGATGTGGATATCTGGATGTGGTGTGTATCTTTAGGGATGTGGATATCTGGATGTGGTGTGTATCTTTAGGGATGTGGATATCTGGATGTGTTATGTGTCTGTAGCGATGTGGATATCTGGATGTGTTGTGTATCTTTAGGGATGTGGATATCTGGATGTGTTGTGTATCTTTAGGGATGTGGATATCTGGATGTGTTGTATCTGTAGGGATGTGGATATCTGGATGTGTTGTGTGTCTGTAGGGATGTGGATATCTGGATGTGTTGTGTGTCTGTAGGGATGTGGATATCTGGATGTGTTGTGTATCTTTAGGGATGTGGATATCTGGATGTGTTGTGTGTCTGTAGGGATGTGGATATCTGGATGTGTTGTGTGTCAGTAGGGATGTGGATATCTGGATGTGTTGTGTATCTGTAGGGATGTGGATATCTGGATGTGTTGTGTGTCTGTAGGGATGTGGATATCTGGATGTGTTGTGTGTCTGTAGGGATGTGGATATCTGGATGTGTTGTGTATCTTTAGGGATGTGGATATCTGGATGTGTTGTGTGTCTGTAGGGATGTGGATATCTGGATGTGTTGTGTGTCTGTAGGGATGTGGATATCTGGATGTGTTGTGTATCTTTAGGGATGTGGATATCTGGATGTGTTGTGTGTCTGTAGGGATGTTGATATCTGGATGTGTTGTGTGTCTGTAGGGATGTGGATATCTGGATGTGTTGTGTATCTGTAGGGATGTGGATATCTGGATGTGTTGTGTGTCTGTAGGGATGTGGATATCTGGATGTGTTGTGTGTCTGTAGGGATGTGGATATCTGGATGCCGGAGATGGAGCTGCAGGAGGTGCCCTCACGCTGGTGGGACACTGAAGCTGACCGGTCTCTGCTCGTTGGAGTCTTCAAACACGGTATGTGTGTGTGTGTGTGTGTGCGTGTGCGTGCGTGTGTGTGTTCACCTGTCTCTCAGGATGATTTCACAGTATTATTGATGGGGGGCAGGGTAAAGAAAAAAAGGTCATTATGGACATTTAACCGTCTGTCAATTTGACTAAAACGAGTGGAAACTTGTCTTTTAAATGAATGAATTAAATGTCTTGCTTCAGTATCTTTATGAGAAGCCTTTGCTAATTCTCTCTCTCTCTCTCTCTCTCTCTCTCTCTCTCTCTCTCTCTCTCCCTCTCTCTCTCTCTCTCTCTCTCTCTCCCAGGATATGAGATGTACACCACAATGCGAGCTGACCCCTGCCTGTGCTTTTTGGAAAGAGTCGGTCGCCCCGACGACCAGGCCATCGACGCAGAGCAGCACTCGGGTGATGCGGAGCTGGGAGACGGGTGAGACCTCAGCCCATTGGCTGATCTCCAGCCTGCATGGCGTGCCATTGGCTGATCTGCAGTCTAGGCAGTGATGGTGGTGGTGATGATGATGATTGTTTTGTTTCAGGGGAGATTTTGACAAGTACTCAGAGGACCCGGAGTTCAAGCCGTTGAGGAGGCAGTACAGAGACCCGTACGATGAGGTGGGTCTGGCGTCTGCTCTGATTGGACATTGGACAATCAGCCTGTCACTGAAGGGTCAGACCTGTACTGACCCCTTTACACTACCCTGTGCTTTCTGCCCCTGGGACTGTTCCCTGTGCATTACTGACTCCCTGGTCCCCCGCAGGCCGACTCCATGGCTCCGGACGAGGAGATCTGCGTGGAGGACAGGGCGGGGGAGGAGGCGCAGCCGTCGGGCCCGACGGGGGCGTGCGATTGGCCGACGGCCTCGTCGCTGACCGCGCGGCTGCGCAGGCTGATCACGGCCTACCAGCGCAGCTACCGGCGCGAGCAGCTGAAGATGGAGGCCGCGGAGAAGGGCGACCGCCGCCGCCGCCGCTGCGAGCAGGCCTCCAAACTGAAGGAGATCGCCCGCCAGGAGCGCCAGCAGAGGTAGCGTACCCGCCGCGCGCCCGTTACCCGCGGCTGCCCGTTTCCCGCAGTCGCCCGGGAGCACTGTGGAGCCCTGCTTTTACTGTCCTGCAAAAATGCTGAATGGCGAAAAAGCAGCATAACATAGCATAACGCAGTATAGCATAGCATAACATAGCATAACGTAGCATGACATAGCATTACATAGCATAGCGTCGCGTAGCATAGCGTCACGTAGCATAACATAGCGTAGCATAGCATAACGCAGCATAACATAGCATATCATAGAGTAGCATAGCATAGCATAACGTAGCATGACATAGCATAGCATAACATAGCGTAGCATAGCATAAAGCAGTTAGCATAGCATAGCATAACATAACATAATGATGAGAACAGGCATTTGGCCCATCAATGCTCACCATTTTCCTCACTAAATTGAAATTCTAGAACCTAGTGCAGACTGTTCCCGGATGAGCGAGGACGAGATGTTGCCGTTTCAGGTGGACGCGGAGGGAGGAGTGTGACTTTTACCGCGTGGTGTCCACGTTCGGGGTGGAGCGCGTGAAGAGCGAGGCCGGGGCGGGGCCTGAGGGAGGGGGCGAGCTGGACTGGAACAGGTTTCGGACCTTCGCCCGCCTGGACAAGAAGACGGACGAGAGCCTGACCCGCTACTTCAGGAGCTTCATGGCCATGTGCAGGAGGGTGTGCCACCTGCGGCCCGCACCAGGAGAGGGTGAGGTGTCATACACCCTCTACCCTGCACGCCCTGCCCTATACCCTGCACCCCACGCCCTATTCCCTGTGCCCTATACCCTACTCCCCACGCCCTATACCCTACGCCCCACGCCCTCTTCCCTGTGCCCTATACCCTACGCCCTGTGTACCATGCCCTATACCCATCACTTTACGCCCTATACCCTGCACCACCCCTTGCCCTATACCCTCCACCCTGTGCCCTATATTCTGCACCCCACGCGTTCCCTGTGTACCCTGTACCCTATGTACCCTGTGAACCCTGCTGGTCTCACGCTGTGTTTCTCCCACAGACCCCTCCCTGCTGTCCCAGTCCCTGGCGCCCATCACCGAGGAGCGCGCCTCGCGCACGCTGTACCGCATCGGGCTGCTGCGGCGGCTGCGGGAGCGCGTGCTGCCCCACCCCGCCCTGCAGGAGCGCCTCCTGCTGGCCCAGCCCGGCGGCGAGCTGCCCGCCTGGTGGCGCTGCCCGCAGCACGACCACCAGCTGCTGCAGGGCGCCGCCCGCCACGGCGTCAGCCGCACCGAGCTGTCGGTCTTCCCCGACCCCGCCTTCTCCTTCCACCAGGCGCACCGGGACTTCCTGCAGGCCACGGCCGCCGCCGCGGCCTCCCGTAGCTCCACCCCCGCCCCGCTGCAGGGGGAGGGGCCCCGGGTGAAGGAGGAGGAGGAGGAGGACACTGAGGCAGGGCCGGGGGCGGAGTCGCGGCTCCTGGGGGAGGGGTCTGTGGCGAAGGAGGCGGAGTCTCCCGCCGCTAAGCCCCGGGGGCGAGCGGGCTGGGGCTGGAAGAAGTGCCGAGGAAGAGGAGGGAGACGCCGGGACGGGGAAGGGGGGCCGTCGGACACGGAGTCGGACTCGGACTCTGACTCCTCCGGCTCGACCCGCCGAACCGGCAGCTCCGACGAGAGCGGAGACAGCGACACCGAGGGTCGGAGGGCCAGGGGTGAGTGTGTGTGTGTGTGTGTGTGTGTGTGTGTGAGTGCCTGTGTGTGTGTCTGTGTGTGTGAGTGCCTGTGTGTGTGTGTGTGTGTGTGTGAGAGTGAGAGTGTGAGTGCCTGTGTGAGTGTCTGTGTGTGTGAGTGCCTGTGTGTGTGTGTGTGTGTGTGAGTGCCTGTGTGTCTGTGTGTGTGTGAGTGCCTTGTGTTTGTGTGTGAGTGTCTGTGTGTGCATGCGTCTGTGTCTGTCTCTGTCTGTGCGTGTCTTTCATTGAAATGGTATATTATGTAGGTGTGACTGACTGGGATGGTATATTATGTGGGTATGCCACACTGGGATGGTATATTAAGCTGGTATGCCACACTGGGATGGTATATTATGCTGGTATTTGATGCTGATGCATGCTGTGCTGTCTCACAGACCCTCTGAAGCTGTGCGATGTCGACGAGAACAGTGTCCTCTCCCTGACCCCCTCCCAGGATGGGGCACCCCCTGATTCTGCCAGTGACCCGCTGAGAGCTGAATGGCCCAAGGTGAGGCCAAAGTCACTGCACTTTAATTAAAACATTTCAGTTGTGGCTGATGGAAGGGGGGTGTGGCTAATGGAGGGTGGGGGGGGTGTGACTGATGAAAGGGGGTGTGGCTAATGTAAGGGGGTGTGGCTGATTGATGGGGTGTGGCTAATGTAAGGGAGTGTGGCTGATTGATGGGGGTGTGGCTAATGTAAGGGGGTGGGGGGTGTGACTGATGAAAGGGGGCATGGCTGATTGAAGGGGTGTGGCTATTGTAAGGGGGTGTGGCTGATTGAAGGGGGTGTGGCTAACATAATGGGGTGTGGCTGATTGATGGGGGTGTGGCTAATCTAAGGGGGTGTGGCTGATTGATGGGGGTGTGGCTAATGTAAGGGGGTGTGGCTGACGGGATATTTGCGTCTCTCAGGACCGGGTCCTCATAAATCGCTTGGACAGCCTCTGCACGGCTGTGCTGACCGGCTCCTGGCCGACAGGGAGGCGATCCGCCCCGGACCCCCAGCCCAACCCGGCCTCCGGGGAGACGGAGGGGGAGGCCGAGTCCGGCTACACCCGCCTGATCCGCAAGAACAGCGGCGGCGCCCCCGGTGGCGAGGACGCGGAAGCGCAGGACACGGAGTTCACCGTCAAACTTCTGAAGGTGAGCGTTGCCGAGGGACGCGGAGGAGCGCAGATTCTGTAAACGCACCAGATCTCCTGCTCTGCGCTCTGCGTTTTGCACACCGAAATTTCCGCCTCTGCGCAACACCGAGACTGAAAGATTCCGATTTAGCGCTCATTCTGAAAATACAGCGTATTACTGTAATGAATAATAATTAATTCTGTTTGCATAGTCTTTCAGTTTTAGAAGCAAGTTTCAGAGCATTTTGGGGGGGGGGGGGGTTAACATTAAAGCAAAATGTAATATTTTTTGAGACCTCTGGGAATGCTGGTAAAGGAGGGTTTTTTTTGATCAGTTCTGAGAGCACGGATATTATTCATGTTGTTTAGATTTTTAAGGGGAAAAATGTACAATTATGGATTTTTATGAGAATAGTAATTGTGTGCAGATTGATCCAGGTCTACCATAGCGCTATCCTAGTTGAATAAGAAATCAAAGGAGGTTTTACTGATGTTGTAAAAAAAAAAAAAAAAAAAGCCTTTTTCAGACTCCACACTGTTGTTACATTTTGGGCACTCACTTTTAAGAGAAACTTAAGACACTTAAACTTCTTCAAAAATGAGCAGTGTTTTTCAGAGACAAAACTGCAAGTCTGAATGGACCATTCTCTTCCTCCTTTATCCCCCCACTCTCTTCCTCCATTCTTTCCCCCCTCCTCGTCCTCCTTCTCCCCTCCATCCAGGAGGAGGGGCTTAAGCTGACCTTCTCTAAGCAGGCCTTGCTGCCCAATGGCTCGAGTGGAGAGGGGAGTGGTCGTCGGAAACGCAGAGACCTGGAGGTATGAACGCTTACAATTTACACTTTACAAATCGCTATTTACATTATTCCCCACACTATTTACATTTTACAGATCACTGTTTAGATTATACACCACACGATTTACACCATACAAATTGCTATTTTCATTATTCACCACACTATTTACATTTTACAAATCACTGTTTAGATTATACACCACACGATTTACGCCATACAATTTACACAATACAAATTACTATTTACATTGCACACCACACAGTTTACACTGTACAAATCACTATTTACATTATTCACCACACTATTTACACTATACAAATCACTGTTTACACTATACACCATACTATACAAATCACCGTTTACATTACACACCACACTATTTACACTACACAAATCACTATTTACACTGTACACCACACTATTTACACTACACAAATCACTATTTACACTGTACACCACACTATTTACACTATACACCACACTATTTACACTATACAAATCGTGTGTTTCAGCTGTCGGACCCTGACGGGCCAGGCCCCATGCAGGCTGGGGAGAGGGTCCCGCGCCGTAGGGAACTGCCGGAGTGGCTGAAGGACGAGGGCGATGCTGACATGCTGGAGGTGAGTGTGACAACAGCGCCCCGCCTGGCCAGTGTGCTCCACTGCGACCACAAGCAGCGTTAAAAGCATCACAGCACAGTCTCCTCAGATGGGAATGTTACTGCACTGACTCTTTATATGGGAGTGTTACAGCAGTGACTCCTTATATGGGAGTGTTACACTAGTGACTCCTTATATGGTAGTGTTACAGCAGTGACTCTGTATATGGGGGTGTTACAGCACTGACTCCTTATATGGTAGTGTTACACCACTGACTCCTTATATGATAGTGTTACACCACTGACTCCTTATATGATAGTGTTACAGCACAGACTCCTTATATGATAGTGTTACAGCACTGACTCCTTATATGGGACTGTCACAGCACTGACTCCTTATATGGGACTGTCACAGCACTGACTCCTTATATGGGAGTGTTACAGCACTGACTCCTTATATGGGAATGTCACAGCACTGACTCCTTATATGGGAGTGTTACAGCAGTGACTCCTTATATGGGAGTGTCACAGTAGTGACTCCTTATATGGGACTGTCACAGCAGTGACTCCTTATATGGGAGTGTCACAGTAGTGATTCCTTATATGGGAGTGTTACAGCAGTGACTCCTTGTATGGGAGTGTCACAGTAGTGACTCCTTATATGGGAGTGTTACAGCAGTGACTCCTTGTATGGGAGTGTTACAGCAGTGACTCCTTATATGATAGTGTTACAGCACAGACTCCTTATATGGGGGTGTTACAGCACTGACTCCTTACATAGAAGTGTTACAGCAGTGACTCCTTATATGGGAGTGTTACAGCAGTGACTCCTTATATGGGAGTGTTACAGCAGTGACTCTGTATATGGGAGTGTTACAGCAGTGACTCCTTATATGGGAGTGTTACAGCAGTGACTCCTTGTATGGGAGTGTTACAGCACTGACTCCGTATATGGTAGTGTTACAGTAGTGACTCCTTATATGGGAGTGTTACAGCACTGACTCCTTATATGGGAGTGTTACAGCACTGACTCCTTATATGGGAGTGTTACAGCAGTGACTCTTTATATGGGAGTGTTACAGCAGTGACTCCTTATATGGGAGTGTTACAGCTGTGCCGTGATTTGACTCCTCCCCCTGCCTTTGCTCTGTTTCCCCCTAGCTGCTAGCAAACAACCGCGGTCAGAGGAAGAGGAGGAGAAGGAAGAAGAGTGAAAAGGTGAAGGACTTGACGACCCTGACAGGCAGTGAGAGAGTGAAGATCATTGACATGAGGACGGGCAGAAAGGTAAGGGGTGGGGGAGGGATAGGGTGTGCCCCAGTAAACCAGCACGTGGTACGATGTGTGACCCACTAACCCAGTGTACGGTGTGATGTACATCGTGCTCGTCCTGATATGATGTACATGAGTCACATGACCCCCATAACAGTGTGGTGTTTCGGGTATATTCTCAGTTTGGGGGGGTGTTTTGGTATATTCTCAGTTTGGGGGGTGGTGTTTGGGTATATTCTTAGTTTGGGGTGTTGTGGGTATATTCTCACTTGGGCGGGTGTTTTTGGATATAGTCTCAGTTTGGGGGTGGTGTTTTGGATACAGTCTCAGTTTGGGGGTGGTGTTTTGGATACAGTCTCAGTTTGGGGGTGGTGTTTTGGGTATATTCTCAGCTGGGAAGCATGCTGGGACCAGTGCTGCATGATCTGAAGGACTTCCTAGAGGAGAACCCTGACTACGCTGTAGCACCAGAATGGGCTGAGGCTGTCCGCAACTCTGTGAGTTACTACTGTTGAGTGTGCGTGTGTCTGTGTTTGTGTGTTTCTGTGTGTGTGCCTGTGTCTGTGTGTTTCTGTGTGTGTGTCTGCTTGTGCGTGTGTGTGTCTGCTTGCGTGTGTGTGTGTCTGTCTGTGCTTGTTTTTCTTCATGTATGGGCATATAGCCATCTCTGAGTGACAGTCACTTTTTATATATTTGTCTCTGTGATGGACAAAAACAGTGTTTAAATACCCAGTACAAAGTGGTGGTATGTATATACCAGTCTCTCTGAGATTGTCAGTTACAGTGTGTGTACCTGTTTTATCTGTGCTTGATGATAATGCTGTTATCTTGTCTATCTGCAGGGTTTTCTTCCAAACAGCTTGTTACACAGGCTCCTCCCTCCACACCACGCTGGGCCTAAAAGAGGCCGCCCCTGCCCCCCGGCGCCTCAGTCCCAGCTGGAGGACCCGCTGCTGGGGGGAGTTGCAGGCGAGACCCTGGTCTCAGACGGGGCCTACATGATGGAGGACGAGGACCTGGACGACGGTGGCGGAATCGCTTCTTCCCACCACTTCCTGTCGCCTGCCTTCAATGTAAAGATGGAGGGCGGGGCCCTGCAGATGGACGCCGGAGACAGCCTATCGCAGGGCGGCTACGAGAGCTCTGACAGGGAGGCGGCGATTTTGGATGATGTCATAATGGGGCCCAAAAATTCAGACTCTTCGTCCAGCTGTGAAGATTAAGCGACTGTTCCTTTCCTCCCCGATCGATCATGATCCTTCACTTCCCCTTATTCTATTCCTCATGCTTTATTTTTATTACTGTTGTTATTATTATTATAAATGTTGATGAATTATGGATGGATTTGGTTTGGGCTCTTTCTATTTTTTTTTTCCTGTTTTTTTTTTTTTTTTTTTTTTCTTTTTCTACATAGTTATAAGAAATGAGCAGTTCATTCTTTCAGGTTTACACTCACCTTCTCCCCTTGCACCTCTGTTCTCATCCTCGAACCCTGCCCCACCCTGCCGTGCCCCTTCCAAAGGCGTTCGGGACCAGCATCGCCTTGCAGGATGGCGAGATTCCCATAATCCTTTGGGCCAGAAGTCACTGCTGGTTGGAGTGAATCCATAGACTCTACAGACAGGCAGCAGAAATCAAGTCCCATTTGTGTGTATCTGTCTGATTGTGGGATAAAACTGTTTATTTCAGTTTGGAGCAGAGGGGTTGGGGTACAAACTCTTGCCGGAGGACATTTTGGGGTGGGGGGGGTTTAACGTGGTGGGTGTAATATTGGGAGGGGGTGGGAGGGAGGGAGGGGGGGGCGTAGTTACTGATCAGGATTTAGAAAGATGGGTGTAATGTACAATGTAGAGTTACTCACCTGCCTGCAGAAGTGACGAGGATGAGTTATTGTTTTATGAACTGACTGTTTCTGTGTTATGAATATGAATAACAACATTCTACAGACTGAGCTGGCTCAAAATTATTTTCTTGTGTGTGTGTGTGTGTGCACGTATGTGTATAAAGGGCTACTGCCTGCTGGATGCAGTGTGTAAACTGGTCCGCCTTCCTCCATAAACCAGTTTCATCTTGGCTCGGGAAACAATGAACATCGTGGCCTATTCTAGTCCAACCTATAAGATCCACACCCCTTTGTCGTCATCTACTGTTTCACACTCCTCCACAGTAGGTGGCGATATACGTCATTTGGCTGTTCTGAACCACGGCAGTAATTTCACAGAAGAAGACGACATTGCATTATTGGAGAAAAGACGCGTGCTAGTAGCTGCTGCTTTGCTGGCAGTAAAGACAACGACGCCAGTAACTATTATAAAGCACGAAGGCACGTGAGAAACGTAGCTGGCTAACGGAGATCGAAAATTCGCTATTTACATCGTAGATTTTGCCTCCGTGACAACTTTTAACTACATACCTACGGAGCCGGATCGCCGCCATGTTTTTACAGTTCTACCTGAACGAGAGCGGGGAGAGAATTTACACGCTAAAGGTAAGATTATAGCGTGCGCACAACAACGTTATTAGCTATAACTAGTATACATTTTCCAATTGAATCATTTTGTCGACGCTTGTAGTTTAAGGATTCTTTTTAACTGTGTTTCACATTGTAAGCAAACACCACGAGGCAGTTAGCGTTACAATCATTCGTCACCGCCAGAATGCACGACTTGCCTCAGTACTGCCAAAATAAAGGGATATGTGGAGTAGATTTTTCTCTAACGGTACAGCAGTCTTTCCCCAGTATGCATTGAGAAGGATATACAAGTGTCTTTCATTACATGCACTTGGCACACAGAACTGTGATTTGGTCCGTTTCGAAGGCACTGTTCAGGCAGAGAGCTCCCTTTGGAGAATGCTAACTGTGTGCCATTAAGTAAACTCTCTCGCAAACAAAAGTATCGCTGTATGTGCCACACCTTTTGATAATCTTTCTTCAAGTTTGTGGAAATGAATGTCATTGAAATAAAATGTATTGATTGCTGAAAGAACTGCCATGCAAGTATTTTGATAACATGGCGACGACTGTAATTTGCTCGGAATTTGGGGGGTTAAAAAGTGGTGTGATCTACACTAAAACCATAGCTGTGTGTGTGGTGACGGTTAATGTTCTTAAATAGATTTTTAAGACATTTACGCACGTCTTATTTTGGCGATTGTTTTTTTTTTTTTGTGTGGTGCGGCTTAAAATTGGGATGGATGTAGTCAAATCTAGTTGAATCTCGCATCTGCAAGTGCCTGGACACACACACTACTCTCTCTCTCTCTATTTCAGAAGGTGGACCCAGCTGGTCAGCCCACGAGTTCGGCACACCCGGCCCGGTTCTCTCCAGATGACAAGTTCTCCAGGCACCGAGTTACCTTGAAGAAGAGGTTCGGTCTTCTGCTCACCCAGCAGCCTCGACCCGTACTGTAACATGAAGCAACTTTTACCCAGATGATAACAAAGCGCCGAGTTTTTTTTTTTGTTTTGTTTTTTTACATCTTTTTTCTGTCTTTTCCACATGGAACAGTGGTGTAATTCATTATTATTGATTATTTGAAACAATAAAAATGTGAGTTATTTTGGAAAAATGAATTTGATCATTAATTTCCTTTAATTGTGTTCAGCACAGAGGTGCCAAACCAGTCCATTACACATCCAGAATTTATGTGATGCCTGTAACCCAGTAGTGATCTCCAAAATGTTGCAAAAAATAAAATAAATAGAAAATGAACACTGCAGCCATCGGTCATTATAGCATATGTTTTTGGATATGGATGTTCCTATTGTGTATTAATCATCAAATAAAATCATTGTTAGAGTTGGACTGAAAACATACAGGATGGTGAATCTCCAGGAACAGGGTTGGGCTGCCCTGCTCTAGCTGTTGAGTGAGGTGTGTTTTGTTAGGGTTGGAGTGAAAACCTACAGGATGGTAGATCTCCAGGGTTGCCACTGAAGAGGTTATCCCTTCCATGGACCCTCGCGAACACTATTCGCACAAGCATTGCTTCCAGGATTGGTCTCGGCGTACAAATATTAATTTAAGAACATAATGGCCTGAAGTAGCGTGACCTGGTATGGGAATCTGATAGTGCTCAATACATCCAAATTATCATGCCTAGTTAACCAGGCCTGCGAAATAATCAGCATACTGTCCTGCCACGAAAAGAAAAGCACCGAATTGCTGTGTAATACGGCTCAGACTTTTTTGCCTCTTTTTTCATAAACTGCCCTCTGGTGTCATTTTAAAGAAACAACTGGCAAAGAATACGATCTAGCCGCTGGGACCAGATGTAATGTAAAGAACTTTAATACATGTTTAACCTGTACTCTTAGTTTCTTTGACGATGCGTTGTTCTCTGTGAGGAGTGTTGATCTTAATGAAAATGACCGTTTATTGTTACGGACATTAAAGTATTCTAGTTCAAATTCTAATAGAGGGTCTGGTAGATGGGCATGCTATACGATACACGGAGCACATTATGCAATGACGTCGCTTCCTGAAATGAGAGGAATACGGAAGCCGGTCTCATGTTGTGATGCGGGGAAATTCTGGAAAGGAAAGAGGAATCGAACGGATCGTGGAGAGAATGGAGGTAAGGAAAAGCAGAGGCCCGACTTAAAACCAAACTCAGTTCGCTTATTCAATGATTAGCTTACAGTTGAGACGTGAAGACATTGGTCTCGAAGCTATATTATGAGAATTCTCTAGTTAGATTAGCATTAGCAGGCTAGCAACGCCATCCTTAAACTTTTAAAACACAGCTTGAAGGATTAACTGCCTAGTTTCAGCTAGAATTCCCGAGAAGACCTAGATCCTAATACTTTATCAGCATTAGCTAGCGCAGGCTGTCAAGTTGTGTTGCACTGGAAGTTAAGTATAATCAATCGACTACCAAGTCATGCAAAATCAATCAATGCTCTTAACAAGAGATGAGGTAGCACTTAATCATTTGAACAATGAGTAGTTCTCTAGCTGGTTGGCTATCTCAAAGGACCCCCTGCTATTTGTTTCGCGTTTATAAACCGGGAGAAACGGCATTCATATTATGTTATGTCGCTAATGATCAGCTAAAGTTGGGAAAGCTCACTGTTTAAGTGGTTTTTAGTAATCATGAATGTGTTCTTTTGATACTTTTAGCTAATACTAATAATAGAGTTGTTTCGTTTAGCTAACCTTAAGGTTCCTGTTGAAGATGCATGTTGAAACGAATTGCCAACATTCACTGCTTGACAGTGGTGTTATCATGGCAGAGAACTAGACTAGCTCCGACTGCGCTGTAATTGTGTGTAACTTTATACTTGGTCTTTGGATGCACAGTCATTTAACGTTGTCATCTATGGAGCAAACGGGTGCTAACAAGTCTTTACAATAAAAAGGAGAGATTTTATAGACGAAAGTAAAAACATTAGCAAAAACATGTAGCTACTTGTATCAAACACCATTTGTAATCTGTTATTTTTTAGTTTAGTGACCAACTTTAGGCCCATCTTGTTTTGAGAGACTTACGTAATATAATTATACAGTTAAGGTTGTGATGCGGGTTGAGACTGCACTATCTAGGGTTACCCCAGACCACAATGGAGGCCCCGGGCTAAACCACTATTATGGCAAGGTGTGATGCGGTAGGGGGGTACACAGCCCGCATTGACGCACAAATATATATTTTTTTAATGGTTACCACGTTAACTTTTTATTGGAGAACTGTTTCATTAGCAACTATGACTTCGCTGTACTTTGAGTCTGAAAACGAAACTCAGTCCACAACGCGGAGTGAAACGAATGTATCCAGTAACCTTTTTCTATATAAATTGATGTCGCCCGATCCATAGCGCTGACTCGATTGGAAAGGCTCCAGTTTGGGGGAAAGGACGAGGGGGACCAACTATCTAGCCAACGTTGGCTAGCATGAACCGACAGAAAAATCTTACTAACCTGCCAACTAAACTTCAAGTTTTTGACTACTTTCCCCCACCGTAATACGAATAAAAACCTACAATTCTGCTCTTATATTCGGACATTCACTCCGACTGTCTTGGGAACGTGAATGTTCCAGTATCTCGCTAGCTTGCTTGCATTGTCATTTTATTCGGCTAGTAGTTAGCTAGGTTACGAACCATTTGCTAGCTTTAACCACATAATGAACGTTTAGCTCGTTATATGATCATCGAATGGTTTGTTTGAGTAAGTTACAGTAGCCAGTGAAGTTGGCCGCCTGTGCTCTCTGGAAAATTAGAGACGTTGTTCGACCCTGAAGCTAATCGAGTTAGCTACATTAGCAGGCTAGCTTGCTAGAATAGATGAAATGCGGTGCTAGTATCGTCACAGGCATGGTGTGTGGCCAGATGGATCATTTTTGCTGGGACGCTGTGAGTAAGTTAAAGATTTACCAAAAGGACGACTAACGTAATAATATTGTGTAGTGAGATTTGGAAATTAATAGATTAGGCTAACTGCTCACTTTTTCGAATTCTAGCTAGGTACTAAGTTATCCCATAGATTTTAATCACCGCTGGCTAGCTATGGATACAACATGCACGATCCGGATAGCTTTATGGACGCCCATTGTACTACATAAGAAGTCCGCTTGTTAATTGGATAACCGCCGTAAAGTCGCGCAGTCACTTGTCATCTTACAAAATCGTAGAGCCAGCTAGCTATAAAGTGTAACGTTACCTGGTCAGAGCAGCGGTAAAACGCGTTGGAAACGTCAACTACCTAACTGCGTTGGCTTAAGTTATAATAGACAGCGTTGGATAGCGATAGTACTCATCACGTCCATGAAAAGCAAGTCACTATGGATCTTAATTTTTACTCTGATCTGTCGGACGGTGCTGGACAGCACGGTGACTCGGAGTTTTTGGATTCGCAATCTTACAATGGATACGACTCGGTCAACAAGGTGAATGAAGTTTCTTTCGACACCAACTGGTGCTCATACTGACTGCATGTCTATCATTCTGTGCCCACTTCTGCATCCGTCTATCCGGTGTGAGAAATGACTTCAGCAGTGTCGCGGTCCAGTTCTAGACGGACTGTAACGTAACATAAACAAACAGACCCACATCAGGTCTTCGCTCCGTTGCATTTGGTTATAACAGTTTTTTGTGCATGAAATGTTGAGAATACACTCGCATTGTGTCGAAGTGTAAAACATTGCTTTGAAAAATGTGGTTTGTGCTGTACCTTCTATGTGATGTTGGTGCGAAGATTGGAGTTTATGTGTGTGCCTGCGTGTGCGTCGCCGTCTGCGTGCTGATCGCCGCTTCTGTCTGTACAGTTCCCTGGAGGCAACGATAACTTCCTAACCATCCCAGGGGCCGGCCACCCTTTCCTTTCTTCCTCCGAGGTACAGACCCTGCTGTGCTCTGTCAGTATTACCCTATACCCAACTCTCCCGTGCATCACACTCCCAGCAGGACTGGGTGATAAACCATAAAGATAGCTGTCTAATATTTTTGAGCCAGTAAGTCATCTGCATCGTGTTGATATGACGACCAATCAGCAGCAAGGCCTTGCAGGTCACATGGAAGCTGCGTGGCCGTGGTCATTGTCAGCACCCAATAGACACAACGGATTGGTGTTTTGTTGGAAGCATTTCATGTGCCCTCTGTGCGCTAAGGCTTCAGGTGCGATTACATAAAGAGGCAAAGAAAGCTGATAAGCCATATGGCAGCAGTGACTGTGGAATCAAAAAGTATTTTATAATTGTCTTCATGGTTTGTGGCCCACCCCTCTACAGTATACTCTACAGTATACTCTCAGTATTCTACGCACAATCTTACTCTACAGTATACTCCCAGTATTCTACACAATCTTACTCTACATTATACTGTCAGTATTCTAGTCTTACTCTACATTATACTCTCAGCATTCTACACACAATCTTACTCTACATTATACTGTCAGTATTCTACAGACTTACTCCACAGTATACTCTCAGTATTCTACACACAATCTTACTCTACATTATACTGTCAGTATTCTACAGACTTACTCTACAGTATACTCTCAGTATTCTACAGTCTTACTCTACATTGTACTCTCAGTATTCTATACACAACCTTACTCTACACTATACTCCCAGTATTCCACACACAATCTTGCTCCATTATATTCTGAGTATTCTACAGTCTTACTCTACATTATACTCTCAGTATTCTACACACAACCTTACTCTACTCAATACTCCCAGTATCCCAAACACAACCTTACTCTATTCTGTACTCCCGTTACTATGTAATTAGCATTACTATTTAGGCTGTGCAACCAGTTCTCTACACAAAACCTTATTCACTGGGGACTATGTATTTTCTACGCACTGTCACACAGTCTGCTACACGCTTCTTGATACTCTACACACTCTGCCTCACAGCTTTAAAGCTCCACTGTTAGTTTGTGGTGGTCCCCAGTAAGCTTTGTGTCCCGTGTGCATTGAGTCTATTAGGAGATGGGAGCAGAGGTGGCAGGTTTAAATGGACTATCGGCTCTAGCATCAGGCTGGTAAAATGCAAAATACAAGTAAAGGTACTAAACGTAAAGCATTGTGCATCTGCCGGTCATTCTGGTTCAGTCTTCTGTTTGCAATATATATGAAAAGTGCCAAACTGTTGGTGCTCGGTAGGTATGGGGCATGTCGCTGTGCCAAGGCGTTAACTTGGCGAGATGGCATACCTGCCATCCCAGTGTACACCGTATTGCCTGCAGAGATGTACGCATGCATCAGCTGCCACCTGTGAGTGGGTTTACACTGACTCCCTGTGCCCCGTGTTCTCTCTCTTCCCCCTTGCAGACATTCCACACGCCCAGCCTGGGTGATGAGGAGTTTGAGATCCCCCCCATCTCGCTGGACCCTGACTCCGCCCTCACGGTGTCGGACGTGGTGTCGCACTTCGGGGAGCTGTCGGACGGGGGCGGCGTGGAGGACGCCTCCGTCACCTCCGCCGTTGTCGGGGGGAATGACCCCTCCTTTGCCTCCACCTTCGTCAACCCCCCCTCCCAGGGCCTGGAGCACCTGAGCCTCGGGGTGATGAGCCAACCAGGGGGCGGGGCTTTGCTCAGCTCCACCCTCGGCATGGTGAGGCTCCGCCTCTGCCCACAATCTTACAGGAAGTAAACTCTTACTTGGGCTCTTGAGTGGCTCTGTCAGTAAAGGCTCTCGGCTGGAACCAGTGGAGTGGATTAGTCAGTAAAGGCTCTCGGCTGGAACCAGTGGAGTGGATTAGTCAGTAAAGGCTCTAGGCTGGAACCAGTGGAGTGGATTAGTCAGTAAAGGCTCTAGGCTGGAACCAGTGGAGTGGATTAGTCAGTAAAGGCTCTAGGCTGGAACCAGTGGAGTGGATTAGTCAGTAAAGGCTCTAGGCTGGAACCAGTGGAGTGGATTAGTCAGTAAAGGCTCTAGGCTGGAACCAGTGGAGAGGCCCAGTCAGTAAAGGCTCTAGGCTGGAACCAGTGGAGTGGCTCAGTCAGTAAAGGCTCTAGGCTGGAACCACTAGAGTGAACCACAATGAGAGTACATTCTGGCTTTGGAATACCCCCAGGATAGACTTTCAGCTTGGCCGTGTTTGAATTAGTGTACTTGCCTACTATTGAGTATACACGTTGTATGCTTAATAGTAGGCAAGGGCACTGATTTGGACATGGCCCCTGTTCCCTAATGAGCCTCTCTCCTCCCTATCCTCTGCTTTCAGGACCTCGGCCACTCCATTGGCTCCCATTTCAGTAGCTCCTCCCCCATGACCATAGACGTCCCGCTGAGTGACATGGGCCACGGGCTCCTGGGTCACAATCAGCTGACCACCATCGACCAATCGGAGCTGAGCAGCCAGCTTGGGCTGAGTTTGGGTGGGGGGACCATTATGCCCCGCCCGAGATCCCCCGAACAGCCTCTGTCAGCCACGCCCTCCCCCTCTGGCTCCCTCCAGGACGAGGATTTGGACGATTTCAAACAGGTGAGAGAAGCAGTGTCATCTGTGCCTGTCTGTCTCTCTGTCTGTCTGCCTGCCTATCTGTGTCTGTTTGCCTGTCTGCCTATACATGTCTCTCTGCCTGTCTGTCTGTCTGTCTGTGCCTGCCTGTCTGTCTGTCTGTTTGCCTGCCTGCCTATCTGTGTCTGTCTGTCTGTCTGTTTGGCCGTCTGCTTGTCTTACCTGTTGCAGTGTCCTTTTGTATGCATGTAGTTGCATGCTTGGCAGTAGCCACTCTGTGCACTACTTCTGTATATTGTATCGTTTCTCCAAAGTTTTTGTGGTGGATTGTGGGTCCGTTCCTGTCTACTTTTTGGGGGGGATGTATTTGATAAAATTCACAAAGCACACCACTGAAAGTCTGACACCCTAGTTGGTGCCCTGTATATAGGGTACAAGTGGGCACTTTTCAACAAAGTCATTCTGCCCTTGTATGAATTCCTGCTTGTCATTCCTCCCTCCCCCTCTCTCACTCGCTCTCTTTCCCTCTCCCCCCCCCCTTCTCTCCCTCCCTCCCTCCTAGAAGAGTGTACTGGTAGACTCTCCAGCCTCGATGTCCATCTCCCTGAGCCCCTCCGTCTCCAGCTCAGCCCCGCCCTCCTCCTCTGCCGCCGCCCCGCCCGCCGCGATGGTGGGCGGAGCCGGGGTCCGGAGGGGTGGGGGTAAGCCGGCCATGGCGAGCGTGGCGGGGGCCGGGGGCGGGGCCGGGAAGAAGGGGCGGAAGAAGAAGGACCCCAACGAGCCGCAGAAGCCGGTCTCGGCCTACGCCCTCTTCTTCCGCGACACGCAGGCCGCCATCAAGGGCCAGAACCCCAGCGCCACCTTCGGGGAGGTGTCCAAGATCGTGGCGTCCATGTGGGACAGCCTGGGGGAGGAGCAGAAACAGGTACCTGGGGGGGGGGCTGGGGGGGGCCCTCAGCCAAAAGTGTGACTCGGAGGGGCGAGCCTGTCGCCTGTGAAGCGTTGGGAGCTTGGCATACACTGTGTACACACACACACACACACACACACACACACTCTCTCACACACTAAACATAAATTTCACAACATAAATTTGAGTGGCATCAGCTCATGATTTGCTGTGATTCTTATCGACAGTGACACAGCAGTTTGACAAGGAACTACTGAGTACTGGTAGCTACTGAAATGCAACGAAAATGAAGTGTTAACATAGCCTATAGTACCTGTAATATATTAGCTTTAAGGGGTTTGGTAGTTACTACAGGCTTGCTAACTAGACCTAACCTGAATGAGCTAGTGCACCAGCTAAAGGGTTAAAGACGTCATTACGTTTCTTCGTTCTCCCATTCAGGTGTACAAGAGGAAGACCGAGGCAGCAAAGAAAGAGTACCTGAAAGCGCTGGCGGCTTACCGAGCCAATCAGCTCTCTCAGGTGAGTGGCCCTCCACCAATTGGCTGCCTCTTGACAAGGAGGAGGACGCGCACACCGACCAATCGGCACTCCCGTGACATTTTCCACCACCGTCATTAGCTACTGAGCATCGGCTGGGCTCGGCGCCACAAACCAAAAAAAGATGCTAAAAAAAATCTCATCAGTGAGGTGCCAGTGTGTGGCGAGTTGTTCGATGGTTAATAAAGATGTATCTAGTGCGGAGTGCCTGACCATGGCTAGCTCACTCTGCTCCTTCCGTCTGGAACAGGGGAAGGTGTCCTGTTGTGTGTGTCCTCATTTTCTTAAAAGCTGGAACAGAAGAGAATCAGAAAATCCAATCCTTATTGACATTGCTCCTGTCCATGGGATGTTATCCTGTCTCTATATGATGAGTTTTGGTGTTTTCCCCCATGGATTTCCTTGGGTCTTTTTCCTTAGTGAAACGCTCTCCCTCTATCTCTCTCATCCATCTCCATCCTTCTCTCTGTCTCTCCAGATGAACACTGAGGTGATGGACGTCTCTGCCTCCCCTCCCCCTTCAGCTGCTGCCCCCGCCCCCACCCTCGCCCCTGCCCCCGCCCCCCCCCGCCCCCCGCCCCCACTCCCCCGCGCGCCACCCGGATCCCCCACCACGCCCCTGACCAGAACACCATCACCAACATCTGCACCTCCAACATCATCCTGGACCTCCCGCAGGTCACCACCCGCTCCCGCACGGGCGCCCACAAAGCCCCCGCCCCTAACCCCGCCCCCAGCCCCGCCCCCAACCCCCCCACCGTCACCAAGATCATCATCTCCAAGCATATGCTGGCAGGGCCGGCTGCTTCGGGCCAACAGATTCCCACCTCCCTGGTGACGGTGATTCCGGCCCCAAGCCCCGCCCCTGGCCCCGCCCGCCAGCCCCCGCCCCTGCAGCAGATGCAGAACACCCCCTTGCCGCCCCGCCTCCAGCAGATGGTGCACTCCCCGGCCCCGCCCCCGCTACAGGCCAAACCGCGTGGGGGCGGAGCCGGGGCGGGCGTGGCCGTGTCTGCCGCGTCCACCCCGCCCCCTCCCCTGCAGATAAAGATCGTCCCCGCCCCCGTGAAGGCGGAGCTGGCGGCACCCTTCATCGTCACGACGACGGCGGTGTCGGCAGGCTCCTCTTCCTCCGCCGTGTCCGCCCAGGCTTGTTCCTCCCCCGCTGTGCCTCTGCAAGTGGTGCAGTCCGCTGCCACTGCCGTGGCGACCGGCTCCTCCCCTTCTGCTGCTGAGGAGATGGCGGAAGAGTTCACTTCGGGAGAGGTAAGGGGGAGCCCCGTTTGTGGTCTGTGCCGATACCTTGGACAGGGTATGGAGCTGTAGTAACGGGTCACTGATGCCTCTCTCTCCCTCCTTCTCGCTCCCTCCCTCCATCTCGTTCTCTCTCTCTCCCTCCGTCTCTTTCTCTCCCTCCCTCCCTCCCTCCGTCTCTTTCTGTCCCCCCTCTCTCTCTCCCCCTCCCTCTCTTTCTCTCACTCTTTTTCTTCCTCTCCCTCCCTCCCTCCCTCCCTCTCTTTTTCTCCCTCTCTCTCCCCCCTCTTTCTCTGTCAGATGGAGGTGGAGGTGAATGTAGCTCCAGGCCCCGAGGACTCGGCCCCCCCCGGCCCCCCCGCCCGCTGTATCCGGGCCGGCTGCACCAACGCGCCTGTGGAGAGCAAGGACTGGGACAGAGAGTACTGCAGCAACGAGTGTGTGGCCACACACTGCAGGTATACATGCACACGCTCACATACACACATACACACACACACACACACACACTGCAGGTATACAGGCACACGCTCACACACACATACACACATATACGCACACACACACACTGCAGGTACATATGCACACAGACAGTACAGGTATGTACATGCACACCTACAGTTGTATGCAAAAGTTTGGGCCCTCCTGGTCAAAGTGCTGAAGACTGGGCTGGCTTCCTTTCTGTTCCCCAGTCTGGACTGTGGAAGCTTTCTGGCTCTAGTTTTTGTTTGTTACCTACTCCACACACACACAGTTATTAGCCCTTTCCCTGGGGTAGGTGACAGTTATGGCTCACATCTTTGGGTTTAAAGGGAGGGTCATAACAATGTACGCTTTCACACACACACACACACACACACACACACATACACACACACACCTGCAGTAACATTGCTCTTCTGTCTCCACACAGGGATATCTTCATGGCCTGGTGTTCCATCCGAGGCCAAAACTTCACCACTGTCAAATGAGGGGGGTGGGGGTGGGGGTGTGGCGGGGGGAATGGGAGAGGGATGAGAGAAGATGGGGACAGGTGGAGAGACAGGTGTGGATGGACATAGTGTGCAGTTGAGCTCTTCGTCCTGTCTCCGTCAGAGAGAGAGAACTCCTAGAATCTAAGGGCAAGAGAACAGTTTTATTTTGTTTTTGTTCGTTTAGTTTTTTTTTTT
Source organism: Anguilla anguilla (assembly GCF_013347855.1). Classification (NCBI taxonomy): domain Eukaryota; kingdom Metazoa; phylum Chordata; class Actinopteri; order Anguilliformes; family Anguillidae; genus Anguilla; species Anguilla anguilla. The sequence continues at coordinate 4,799,500 of NC_049208.1, read as the reverse complement.
TTTTTTTTTAATTGCTCCCGTGATGGAGAATGGCCTCGCTGAAGCGAGAAGTGGAAGTCAATGAAGCATCACACCCGGATCCTGGACCCACAGGACACCATAAAATGTGGGAGAGATCCCAGCAGGTTTGGAGCAGTGCATTCTGGGATTGTGGAGTTGTGATGTCTGTGGCTCTAGGTGCTGTTGCTGGGGCAGCTGTTGCATTCTGCCGCAGCGCTGTTGGGGTGAAGTGGAGGGGGTGCCAATTAGCCTGCCCCGCCTCCCTTTTGCCCATGCTGGACGTGTCCTCATTCTCCGTGTCACAACCTCCAAAGAAAAGGCTGTTCACACACGGATCTGCCCTTGAAGACCATCTTTACTTCGGGAGGAATAACAGAAAGGGTCCAGCTTCAAGGGGTTTTGCTTGGAGGTCAATTCCAAAACGGGGCTTCGCCCAGAAGAACATACTTATAAGCTGAAGCTACGATTAGATGTAAACAAAAAAAAAAAAATGTAAAAGATAATCATAGGCTGAAGTGATCATTTTTTTCAGAGAACAGTACCGGGTGCTCTTCTGTGCTGTAAATAGGAAAGCTGAAGTGGGAAACGTTTTCAAGCGGCCCACACCGCACACAGCAAGACAAGCCACCTCCTGTACAGAGTTTGGGGCCATACATTTCAAAAAGTGTTGGAACGTGTACGAGATATATGGTTCTTTTCTTTTTTTTTTTTTTTGTATATTTTCTTAAAGAAAACAACTTTTTACATTTTTTTTCTTCTTCCTGAAGAGTAGTGGAGAGTAACTAAAAATAATGTGCATAATCATCATGTGAAGTTGAACATCATGAAAAGACGGGCCACGTTGTTCAGCCGTGTCTGTCAACTTTCTGTTTCCTGAGGACATTATTTTGTCTTTATAATTGTGAAAGACAGTCAATCCAGTATTCATATTAATCAATGACTACAGTAATAATAATAAAAAAAAGATTAAAAGTTTCTTTTCTCCCCCCGCCCGTTAGTGTGTTGTTTAAATGTGGGTTGTATTCACCAACAGGGAGAGGTGCACCCTGGGGTAGAGAGTCATAGCTTCTATTTCCTGTGCTGAAGGTCATGGCTGCAAGGCTGTGTGTGTATATTTGTATTTTAATGTTTACTTGCTCACCCAACACACTGTCCGTGGCATGGCTAGTACTCTGCTTGCGTGTTCAAACCATGAGCAGTTACACTTTGGCAAGGGCAATACTGGGGAAAAAGACGTTTTCTGTGAGTATCATTCTCTCATATATATATATATATATAGTACACACACATACACACTGGCCATTTTATTAGGTACACCTGCTCCTTAATGTGAATAGCCTACTCCAAACAGCAAATCATGCGTCTGCAACTTTGATGTATAACGAATATAGACCTGGTGAAGTGTAAGACCAGAGAGAACGATGGAATAAAAATGGCGTCCAGTGAGCAACACTTCTGTGGCCCAAAAAGAGGTGAGGAGCATGGTCAGACTTGTTCCAAGCCAAAAGAAAGGCCACAAATGCTCAAATAGCAGCTGCTTACAGCTGTTGGTGTGCAGAAGGGCATCTGTGAATGCACAGTGCGTAGAATCTTAAAGCGGATGGGCCACAGCAGCAGAAGACCAGGCAGCGTTCCACTCCTGTCAGCTAAGAACAAGAGAATGAGGCTGCAGTGAGTATGAGATCACCAAAACGGGATGATTGAAAATTGGATAAAATGAAAGTGTTTTCACCATCAATGTGTTGTTTGAATGTGGGTTTATGTACCTAAAGGGAGATGTGAACCCTGGGGTACAGTTCAACCAGAGAGAATGGTGGTCTGATGAATGGACCTGCAGTCTCCAGATCTCGATCCAAGAAAGCACCTTTGGGATGTGGTGGAAGGGGAGGTTCCCAGTGTGAATGTGTGGCCAAAAAATGGGCAGGAACTGCAGGATGTGACCATGTCAGCACTCTGCAAAATCCCTAAGAAATGTTTCCAGTACCTTGTTGAATCCTATTTATGGTTACACACCGTTTTTATAAATGTAATATTTTAGTTCATACCGTGTTAATTTTATTCGAACGGGTAAAAGCAAATCCTGCGGATATTGATCTGATTGTAACCGTACGTGGATGTTGGTTAGTCTTGCACAGAAACCCGCTCGTTCGAAGCTTACTTTTAACTCCGCCTAGCTACCTGACCACACCCTCATCCGGAGAGCGCGCGACGGCGGGAAATCAGCGAGCGCATGCTCTTGAACGCGGCAGTGGCTGAGCGCGAGAGGGCGCTGGGAGCAAGGGTAGACATAGAAAAAATAATAATAACAAAGGCACTTAATTCGTTTTGTGATTACATCATCAGAGAACTGTCATCTGATTTACACCGTCCACAGCAAAAAAAAAAAGCACGTGAGCCACATTAAGTAACCTGGCAGAAAATTTTCTCTGTATGTAAAATATGCAATATAAGGGTTAATTTGGTGCAAACGCAGACGGCTAACGTTACAGTTCAATTGCTATACTTTGCTAACCAGTTATTATATATCAAAGCGACAATAGCCTATATCATTTTTTTTTTTGGCAATTTAAATCACATTATATATCGTCACTAGCTAGCCTCTGTTCCGTTTTCTTGTAGTAACATTGAAAGGGTAGCCACAAGCGTACATTGAATCCTGCAATGCAATGGCGAGAAACGGTGGGGGGAGGAGAGAAAGAGTAAGGGTGGGAGGGAACGGGGAAGGAAGAAAGGGGAGGGCAGGAGGCAATTTTAATAAATGTATGCGTAACCGTGTGTCTGGGCTTAAGGGAAAATCAGAAATTTAAGTCTACATTTATGTATGTATAAAAACACTCATTATTCCAGGCATATTTTAATTATGAAGTTATATTTTTAGAGACTTGATCCACAAGGCACGATATTGGCACTTAAATACATCGATAAACATACAGACTTTTTATTTTCCCCATTTCTTTTTTGTATGTGTTAAATTTTTAGAGCAGGGAGACATTCTAAACTGCTTGTTACGGATACAGCGCAGTTTCTGCGTGAGCGAGACCTCAACCGGACTCGGTTGAAGCCACGAGCTGGAGTTTGAACGATCCGGGCGCAATGGCGGTAAACTTGGACAAGGAAGCCTATTACCGCCGGATCAAGCGGCTGTATGCCAACTGGAAGGTGAGAAAAACGCACGGGCAGTAAAGAGTGGTTAAAATAACCACACTGAAAAGTATTTTATCGAAGCGCTGGCGTTTCGTAAAAAGCCGTACTGGACTAACATGGGCAGCGTGTTGGTGCTGGAAAGCTCCTTGAAGCGATAACGAAACTACGAGGGTTGCACGAAAGGCCTGTCATCGTATTGCTCTTGATTTATACGAATAAAACGTTAGTGTCGGAGACGGTAACGGGCCCGGAAAAAGTTAAACACAAACGACGAAATTCAGTTTATATTTAAGTTATATGTGTATTTAGCCTTTTTAGTTCGTTCAAGCGCTGGTTGTAAACATGCAACACGCCATCATTAGCATGTTAGCAAGCTAGGTAGCTAAGTTATATTGTATTTAGCCGGCTAGCAAATCAAATGCTTTTAGCCATGTCGCTCACTAGATAAACCATAACATACAGACGGAAATGCCCTGTTTAAGTGTATAAGAAAAATCTGGAAGTGGTATTTATTGTAATGCGCAAGCTTGTTTGTAGTTTAACATCTATCAGAAATTGTACATTCGGGGCAAGACAAAAAGTTTAGCCATATCCGTCAGCTAGTAAGCTAACCCTAGCTATGCTGTGTGTTGGATCGTTAGCCTGTTTGCTGTGTTGAGCCCGAGATTTCTCGCTATGTAGCAAACCTGACAAAGGAAGGCAATTTTGGCTATAACAGAAGTGCACTATAATTGTCCCAAGCGGTGGCTAAAGTGCCATGACCTGTTGATAAAGTGTCGTGTTCGCTCACCTGCTTGCTGGGTGAGTTTAATGTTCACTAAACAAGGCGGCTACCTAATCTAGTGTACAATACTAGAAATACGTTGTTTGCAGGGAACTTGGGTGAAATGGGATGGAATATTCCTAAAGTAATCCGCTAGTTTTCCAGATGCCGAAGTTCAATAGCGAGGCTAGCTAGCACTGGCTACTTAGCCAAAGGCAACTTTCCAAAACAAGTGTTTTCTCTGATCGCTCAAAGCTTTCATATTGTCGATGTGATGGTGTTTCGAATGGTCATTGTTTTTCAATTCTGTGAACTGAATTCGAGAACTTTCAGAAACACCACTCAAGCGTAGCTAGGCAGATAACGTTATTCTGTGCAGCACATTGCATACGAGCGCGAACTAAATTGGGTGCGTGGCCGATACACATTCAAATAAATTAGAAGATCGTTTTGTAAATCTAAAGATGTGTGCAATGTGTATGCATTTGTATTCATGGTCACTGAGTGGTATGTGTGTTTATGTAAATAAACACTCTCTATACAATGTGGTTCAAGGTGAATATAAAAAATGGTATTTGTGAGTATTAACCTCTTCATCTTGCTTTCCCTCCTCTGTTTCTTTTTTTTCTTAATTTATTTTTTTAGAAAGCAGAGGATGAATTTGGGAAGGTGGATGCCATTGTGGTGTCGGTGGGAGTGGATGAGGAGATTGTCTATGCCAAGTCCACTGCCCTCCAGGTGAGCTCGCTCTGGCTGTGACGTGCCCAGCTTCACACCTGGGTTCGAAAATCTCTTTTTATCAGGATTTCCACGATCCTCAAAGATCCTCACAGCTCTGTTAATCCTGGAAAAGTCATGGAGCTTGCAGAAATATTCCACGTTTTTTTTTTTTTTTTTTTTTTTTTACAACTGGTATAATTTCCCAATTAAATTTTTCTTGTTATCTTGATATCACTTACTATCTTGATATCACTTAGAATATCAGTGTTCTGATCAGCACTTACAAACCCGAAAGTATATGGTTTTGTATTTTTATTCAACTGTCAAAAGGCATCAGTCTCCAAAAACTGCCCTGACTATAGCTAAAAGCAGCCCTTCACCCATTCTCTCTCTCTATTTTCTCTCTCTCTCTCTCCCAGACCTGGCTGTTTGGCTATGAGCTGACAGACACCATCATGATTTTCTGCGAGTCCAAGATCATCTTCCTCGCCAGCAAGAAGAAGGTGGAGTTTCTCAAGCAGGTCGCCGTAACCAAGGGCAACGAGAACGCTAACGGCCTACCCCCCGTGACCCTGCTGGTGCGAGAGAAGGTGAGAGCTCCTGTAACCGCGCCCCCCCCCCCCCCCAACTGACCTTTCACTGTCCTGCCTGACCCTGCCTCTCATTACTGCCTAGACCAGGGGTGTACAATCTTATCCGAAAAGGGTCAGTGTGGGTGTGCGTGTGCAGATTTCGCCGGCTGTCGGATAAGATTGGACACCCCTGGCCTAGACTGTATGTCTTCGACGGCCTGAGGGTCCCGTTCTCCTCGTTTTGTGTTCGTGCAGCCCCCCCCCACTCTCTCTCTCTCTCTCTCTCTCTCTCTCTCTCTCTCTCTCTCTCTCTCTCTCTCTCTCTCTCTCTCTGTCTCTCTCTGATTGGTGGATGTTCCTCTGCCCTTCAGAATGAGAGTAACAAGGCTAACTTCGAGAAGATGCTGGAGGCGATTCGGGCCAGCCGGGGGGGGAAGACGGTCGGCGTGTTCATCAAGGACAAGTTCCCCGGGGAGTACATGAAGAGCTGGAACGACATGATCACTGCAGAAGGCCTTGAGAGGGTGAGTGGGACAGAGAGCATGATATGAGAACCCGTATGTGGGGACAGAGAGCTTGATATTGAAACACTTATGTGGGGAACAAAAGCTTGATATCAGAACCCTTATATAGGGGCAGAGTGCTTGATATCAGAATCCGTATGGAGGGACCGAGAGCATGATATCAGAACCCGTATGTAGGGACCAAGAGCTTGATATCAGAACCCGTATGTAGGGACCGAGGGCTTGATATCAGAACCCGTATGTAGGCACAGAGAGCTTGATATCGAAATGCTTATGTGGGGAACAAAAGCTTGATATCAGAACCCTTATATAGGGGCAGAGTGCATGATATCACAACCCTTATGTAGGGACCAAGAGCTTGATATCAGAACCCTTATGTAGGGAACTCGGTGGTGTGATACGGTGTATTATCTCTCCCAGGTGGATATCAGCGCTGTGGTGGCGTACACCATGGCGGTGAAGGAGGACGGGGAGCTGGCCCTGATGAGGAAAGCGGCGGGAATCACCAGCGAGGTCTTCTCCAAGTTCTTCAAGGAGAGGGTGATGGAGATCGTGGACGCGGACGAGGTGCGGAACCCTGTGTGCTTAAACGCACGTGGCCCATGCACACACACACGCACGCACGAACACGTCACGGGTGTGCAGGTGTGCCCACCTCCTGGGTGGTTTGGGGTGTGTCTGGGGCGCGCGTTTGTGTACCCATGTATGAACAGTTTGGAGTGGTGTGTGTGTAACAGTGCAGAGTGCTGTGTGTGTGTGTGTGTGTGTGTGTGTGTGTGTGTATAACAGTGCAGAGTGCTGTGTGTGTGTGTGTAACAGTGCTGAGTGCTGTGTGTGTGTGTAACAGTGCAGAGTGCTGTGTGTGTGTGTGTGTAACAGTGCAGAGTGCTGTGTGTGTAACAGTGCAGTGCTGTGTGTGTGTGTAACAGTGCTGAGTGCTGTGTGTGTGTGTGTGTAACAGTGCTGAGTGCTGTGTGTGTGTGTAACAGTGCAGAGTGCTGTGTGTGTGTAACAGTGCAGAGTGCTGTGTGTGTAGCAGTGCAGAGTGCTGTGTGTGTGTGTAACAGTGCTGAGTGCTGTGTGTGTGTGTGTGTGTAACAGTGCAGAGTGCTGTGTGTGTGTGTGTGTGCGTAATAGTGCAGAGTGCTGTGTGTGTGTGTGTGTGTGTGTAACAGTGCAGAGTGCTGTGTGTGTGTGTAACAGTGCTGAGTGCTGTGTTGCAGAAAGTACGGCACAGCAAGCTGGCGGAGTCGGTGGAGAAGGCCATCGAGGAGAAGAAGTTTCTGGGAGGGGCGGATCCCTCCACGGTGGAGATGTGCTACCCGCCAATCATCCAGAGCGGCGGCAACTACAGCCTCAAATTCAGCGTGGTCAGGTGTGTGTCACAGCCTCAAATTCAGCGTGGTCAGGTGTGTGTCACAGCCTCAAATTCAGCGTGGTCAGGTGTGTGTCTGCACGGTCACGCTCCCACTGCTCTTTCTCCCGGTCTCTTCTGCCTCTCCTGAGCTTTTCTCTCTCTCTCTCTCCTTCCCTCTGTTTCTCATTCTCTCTCTCCCTTTGTTTCTCATTCTCTCACTCACACTATTGCTCTCATTACTGAATGTATTCAATAGATGTATACAAAAGGAAGTGAAGTAAATACAGGAGCAAATAAAGTATGATTTCTGCTTCCAGTGGGCTTTTACAGGAGTTGAGCTCATCTCTCTCTCTCTCTCTCTCACTCTCACACACACACACACTCACTCACTCACTCTCTCTCACTCTTACACTCCTTCCCTCTCTCACACTCACTCACTCACTCTCTCTCCCTCCCTCTCTCTCAGTGATAAGAACCACATGCATTTCGGGGCGATCACCTGTGCGATGGGGATCAGGTATAAGTCATACTGCTCTAACCTGGTGCGCACGCTCATGGTGGACCCGCCGCAGGAAATGCAGGACAACTACAACTTCCTGCTGCAGGTGGAGGAGGTCCTGCTCGGCCAGCTCAAACACGGTGTGTGCGTCCGTGTGTGTGCATGTGTTTGTGCGTGTGTGCGTGCGTGCGTTCGTGTGTTTCTGCATGTGGTTGTGTGTGTGTGTAATTGTCTCATTACAGGTAGGGGTGAAGCTGTGTGTGTGTGTGTGTGTGTGTGTGTGTGTGTGCGTGCGTGCGTGCGTGCATGTAAATGTATCTCATGCTCTCTCTGAAGGGGTGTGTGTTAGGGTTGGTCCGGTCCGGTGTACGATCTTAAACCGGTTTGATTTAATGCGAACCAGCTGAACCGGCATTTGTCATTATGAGACGTTCTGGCAAATTAAAAAGTAGCCCACATCAACAACCTGTGCTAAATCCAACTTGTATTGCATTAGTAATAAGCAATATGACAACGTGATTAACATAATATTATGTTTGTTTATAAACGGAGCCACTAGTGTCTGAGTGCAAAAAAAAGAAAGAGATTGACAGGCCGTGCGCAATTTAGTGGCTGGCAGCAAGGAGATCAAATTTCAGTAGACCATGACATTTATTTTGCCTTTTTGTATAGCCATTTCCGTGGATAAAATCGCATTTATGATTATTATTTTCTGTTAAAAACATTTAATTTATATCCAGGGAAGATAGCCAGCTACTTGCAAGTTAGATCACACGTGTAGCCATTTACTAATTCGATCGCGTTTCAGGCTGGAAAATAACCCGTTAAACCAGAGAAATTGCTGAGTTGTCTTAGAATCTTTATCACAACAGAATGTGTCAAGCCTGGAAGAGTGGGCATAGCAATGGAGGCTGTAACAAAACGTTAACTACATCACAATGGGTATAACAGCTGTTTTAGAATGTCATTACCTCACCCGGATCATTTTTGCAGCCAGGATCAAAATTGGCCTTACAGTTCCACTGGAGAGCGGCTGAGTCACATTCGACACCTAGTGGTAAAATTTGATATTACCGGTCCGGTCTGGTGTTTGGCTTAATATCAAACCGGCTTGAACATTTTTACATCGGCCCAACCCTAGTGTGTGTCTGTGTGTGTGTGTGCGCGCATTTGTGTGTAAATGTGTCACATGCTCTCTCTGAAGGGGTGTGTGTGTGTGTGTGTGTGTGTGTGTGCGCGCGCATTTGTGTGTAAATGTGTCTCATGCTCTCTCTGAAGGTGTGTGTGTGTGTGTGAGAGAGTGAGTGTCTGTGTGTGTGTTTGTGTGTGTGTGCGCGCGCGCGTGTGTGTGTGTGTTTGTGTGTGTGTGCACGCGGTGTGTGTGTGTGTGTGTGTGTAAATGTGTCTCATGCTCTGTCTGTAGGGGTAAAGCTGTGTGACGCCAATAATGCTGTGGTGGAGTTTGTGAAGAAAGAGAAGCCAGATCTGATGGGAAAACTGACAAAAAACCTGGGGTTAGTAACACACATGCACGCCCACACACACACACTCACACACTGAAGCTCACACACACACATACCCACACACACACACACACACACACACACACACGCTGAGGCTCACACACACATACCCACACACACATGCACGCCCACGCACACACACACACACACGCTGAGGCTCACACACACATACCCACACACACATGCACGCCTACACTCACACACACACACACACACACACGCTGAGGCTCACACACACACACACACACACACACGCATGCTCAGGCTCACACACACACACACACACGCTGAGGCTCACACACACACACACACACACACACACGCTCAGGCTCACACACACACACACACACATACACGCACGCTCAGGCTCACACACACACACACACACACACACACACACACGCACGCTGAGGCTCTCACACACACACACACACACACACACGCACGCTCAGGCTCACACACACACACATACACGCACGCTCAGGCTCACACACACACACACACACACGCACGCTGAGGCTCTCACACACACACACACACACTCACACACACTGAGTTTGTGCTGTGGCCCTCTCTTTGCAGGTTTGTGATGGGGATTGAGTTCCGTGAGGGCTCCCTGGTACTGAACAGCAAGAACCAGTACAAACTGAAAAAAGGTGAGGGATTGCCTCTACTGAGCGAGTGAACGTGTGTGAGCCTCAGCGTGTGTGTGTGTGTGTGTGTGTGTTGCAGGTGTAGTGCTAAGCGTGCGTGTGTGTGTTGCTGGTGTAGTGTTAAGCGTGTGTGTGTGTGTGAGCGTGTGAGCATGTGTGTGTGTGTTGCTGGTGTAGTGTTAAGCGTGTGTGTGTGTGTTGCTGGTGTAGTGTTAAGCGTGTGTGTGTGTGTGAGCGAGTGAGCGTGTGAGCATGTGTGTGTGTGTGTGTGTTGCTGGTGTAGTGTTAAGCGTGTGTGTGTGTGTGTGTGTGAGCGTGTGAGCATGTGTGTGTGTGTGCGTGTGTGTGTGTTGCAGGTGTAGTGTTAAGCATTTGTGTGTGTGCGCGTGCGTGCGTGTGCGTTGCAGGTATGGTGCTCAGCGTCAGTCTGGGATTCTCTGACCTGGTGAATAAGGAGGGGAAGAAGGATGAGCAGAAGAAGTACGCCCTCTTCATCGGAGACTCCATACAGATCAACGAGGTCAGAGCACACACACACACACACACACACACTGCTTCTGCGTTCCTGTGTGCGTGTCTGTGTGTGCGTGAATCTATGCATCCCGTATGTTTGTTTTGTGTGTGTGTGTGTGTGTGTGTGTGTGTGTGTATATTTGTGTGCCTGTGAGCATGTGAGTGGGTGAATTTGTGTGAATGTTTTTGTGTGTGTGTGTGTGTGTGTGTGTGTGTATTTGTGTGCCTGTGAGCATGTGAGTGGGTGAATTTGTGTGTATGTTTGTTTTGTGTGTGTGTGTGTGTGTGTATTTGTGTACCTGTGAGCATGTGAGTGGGTGAATTTGTGTGCATGTTTGTTTTGTGTGTGTGTGTATTTGTGTGCCTGTGAGCATGTGAGTGGGTGAATTTGTGTGAATGTTTTTGTGTGTGTGTGTGTGTGTGTGTGTGTGTATTTGTGTGCCTGTGAGCATGTGAGTGGGTGAATTTGTGTGTATGTTTGTTTTGTGTGTGTGTGTGTGTGTGTATTTGTGTACCTGTGAGCATGTGAGTGGGTGAATTTGTGTGCATGTTTGTTTTGTGTGTGTGTGTATTTGTGTGCCTGTGAGCATGTGAGTGGGTGAATTTGTGTGTGTCTGTGTATGACATAACGTTAATCATGTTCCCTTGTGTTTTGCAGGACGAGGCTGCCACAGTTCTTACCCCAGTGAAGAAGAAGATAAAGAACGTGGGCATCTTCTTAAAGGTGAGGGGCCTGGGGGCGTGGCTGCCTGCTCTTAAAGGGGATGTTTGGCTGCAGCTGCCGGCTGGTTTTTAACCCGACAGAGTTATTCTCTCAGCGCGACTCAGAGTACACTGATAAGACATCTCAGCCTGAGGCCTTCACAGTAACCGGAACTCTCTGTCTCAGAATGAGGATGAGGAGGAGGACGAAGAGGATGCGGACAATGCGGAGGAACTCCTGGGAAAAGGAGCTCGAGCGGCCCTGCTAACAGACAGAACCCGGGTACGTGTGTGTGTGTGTGTGTGTGTGTGTGTGTGTGCGTGCGTGCACGCGCGTTTGTGTGTGTTCTTGTGTTTATTCATGTATCTGTGTGTGTAGTGGGGCAGCAGTGTAGCGTAATGGGTAAGGAGCTGGTCTTCAAGTCACAAGTTCGATTCTCTGGTAGGACACTGCTGTTGTACCCTTGACCCAACGTACTTAACATGTATTGCTTCAGTATATATCCAGCTGTATAAATGGATGCAGTGTAAATGTTATATAAAAGTTGTAAGTCGCTCTGGATAAGAGTGTCTGCTAATGTAATGTACTGTAGATGTGTGTGTGTGAGCGAGAGAATGTGTGAGCTGTGTTTATATATGTGTATCTGTGTGTTTGTGTCTGTGTTTGTGCATGGGTGAAAATGTGTGTGTGTGTGTGCGCTACTCCTTGTGTATGTTTTCTGTGTTGACTCTGCTTTGTGATTGGCCAGAATGAAATGACCATGGAGGAGAAGAGGCGGGCCCACCAGAGGGAGCTGGCCAATCAGATGAACGAGGAGGCCAAGAGACGCCTGACGGAGCAGAAAGGAGAGCAGCAGATCCACAAGTCAGTCACACTTTTCAGCCAGTGGGACTGCGTTGTGCTCAGCGCAAGGCCGTGGTTATGGCGTCTGAGATGGGTGTGGATGGTGTGCGGTTTAGTGTGTGGTGCTAGGGGGACTGGGTGAGAGTGGGGTTAGAGGCTTCGGGGCCTGTATTAAATTTAATTTGCCAGGTTTCCGCCCAATTCTGTATTTTATTTATATCTTTTTGGATTACAAGGAGACTTGTACAAGGCTCTAGTATAAAGTGAATGTTGTCAACTGAACATTCTAATGCTGATGTCACAATCACTGCTGATTGTAACTGTGGAAGCACTGGAGTTCTAGAACACTGACTTAGTTTTGGAGAAAAAAAAAGTTCCAAAAAACCTGCTCTTGGAAGGGTTAATGGGGAAACGCTATGGCCTCTGACCCGTTCGACTCCTGCAGCATGCACATGTGTAACTCCCTCCCCCCCCCCCCCCCCATCCCCAACCTCCAGGGCTCGGAAATCCAACGTCTCCTATAAGAGCGTGTCCCAGATGCCGAGGGAGAAGGAGATTCGGGAGATGAAGATCTACATCGATAAGAAGTACGAGACTGTCATCATCCCCGTCTTCGGCATTGCCACGCCCTTCCACATTGCCACCATCAAGGTAGGCCCCGCCCTCGCAGTCATAGGCCCCACCCCTAGCAGTGGGGGTTTGGTATGCATTTAGCATTGTATGGAGTTTGGGCATAGTGTTTGTGTGCTAACAGTGTGTAGTTTCAGTTTGTTAGCAGTGTACTTTGGTGGGTCTGTATAATGTTGGCGTTGCGTGTAATGTCGGTGTGTTAGCAGTGTACTTTGGTGGGTCTGTATAATGTTGGTGTTGCGTGTAATGTCGGTGTGTTAGCAGTGTACTTTGGTGGGTCTGTATAATGTTGGTGTTGCGTGTAATGTCGGTGTGTTAGCAGTCTAGTTTGGTGTGTGTGAAATGTTGTGTTAGAGGTGTAGTTTTGTGTGTGTATAATGTTGGTGTGTGTGTAACGTTGGTGTGTGTGTGTAATGTTGGTTTGTTAGCGGTGTCGTTTGGTCCGTGTAATGTCGGCGTGTGTGTAATGTCGGCGTGTGTGTAATGTCGGCGTGTGTGTAATGTCGGCGTGTGTGTAATGTCGGCGTGTGTGTAATGTCGGCGTGTGTGTAATGTCGGCGTGTGTGTAATGTCGGTGTGTGTGTAATGTCGATGCGTGTGTAATGTTGGTGTGTGTGTAATGGTGTGTGTGTGTGTGTGTGTGTGTGTGTGTGTGTGTGTAATGTTGGTGTTAGCGGTGTAGTTTGGTGCGTGTAATGTCGATGTGTGTGTAATGTTGGTGTGTGTGTGTGTGTAATGTTGGTGTTGTTTAGTGTTAACGCTGCCCGTATCCCTTTCTGTAGAACATCAGCATGTCGGTGGAGGGGGACTACACCTACCTGAGGATCAACTTCTACGTCCCTGGCAGCTACCTGGGCCGGCAGGAGGGGAACATCTTCCCCAACCCTGAGGCCACCTTCGTCAAGGAGATGTGAGTGTGCGCGCGTGTGTGTGTGTGTGTGCGTGTGTGTGTTTGTGTGCGTGTGTGTGCGTGTGTGCGTGCGTATGTATGAGTGCGTTTGTGTGTTCATAGGTATGTATAAAAGTGTGTGTGTGTTATAGGAGTGTATAAGAGTGTGTGCTTGAAGGAGTATATAACAGTGTGTCTTTATAGGTGTGTATAACAGTGTGTGTGTGCGCACGCACGTGTCTGTGTTTATAGGTGTGTATAACAGTGTGTGTGTGTGTGTGCGTGCGCGCATACGTGTCTGTGTGTGTTTATAGGTGTGTATAACAGTGTGTGTGTGTGTGCGCACGTGTCTGTGTCTTTATAGTTGTGTATAACTGTGTGTGTGTGTGTGTGTTATGGGTGTGTATAACAGTGTGTGTGTGTGTTATGGGTGTGTATAACAGTGTGTGTGTGTGTTATGGGTGTGTATAACAGTGTGTGTGTGTGTTATGGGTGTGTATAACGGTGTGTGTGTGTGTTATGGGTGTGTATCAGTCTGTGTATTGCTCGTCTCCATGAGAACATGCCGCTGACAGTGTCCTCTCTCTCTCGGTCAGAACGTACCGCGCCTCAAACCTGAAAGTGGCGGGTGACCCCTCGGTGCCCTCCATCAACCTGCAGAACGCCTTCCGCATCATCAAGGAGGTGCAGAAGCGCTACAAGACCCGCGAGGCCGAGGAGAAGGAGAAGGAGGGCATCGTCAAGCAGGACTCCCTGGTCATCAACCTCAACCGCTCCAACCCCAAACTCAAGGACCTGTTCATCCGGCCCAACATCACTCAGAAGAGGATGCAGGGCTCGCTGGAGGCTCACACCAACGGTGAGGATGCGGGCGACGGTGGGGGGTGGGGGTGGGGCGTTGGGGGTGGGGAGCGGGGGGTGCAAATCGAGGGAGAGAGAAAGCAAAGAGGTGTGTTGACAGGAAAAGCTGGGCAGCATATAGGAAGGGTACTGGAGACAGGAAGTGAGGCATATTAGGGGGAGGAGACAGGAAGTGAGGCGTATTAGGGGGAGCAGACAGGAAGTGAGGTGTATTGGTAGGATGGAAACAGGAAGTGAGGTGTACTAGGGGGAGGAGACAAAAAGTGAGGCGTCTTAGGGGGAGGAGACAGGAAGTAAGGCACATTAGGAGGAGGATACAGGAAGTGTCTGTATTTGCGTTTTATCCCTTAAGTCGCAACACCGGATTTCTTTGCGCTCCGTCAGTTTTTAACGTTTTTTTTACGGTGAAATTTTCAGGCGAAGGTTAGGGGTTGGGGGAAGGGAGCTAATTTCAGCACACATCTTCCACAAGCATGGAGTATACAATACATAGCATGTCTGCATCTCTTAAGGCCCACAATATCGCCTTTTTGGAAACTTGCCTAGACATAGGTAGCTTAGAGAAATCAATGCAGAGTACTCATTTTTGGTGGTATTGTCATCCGATTTGAACCAGGATTCATTCAGGATTCATTGTGGCTGTGGCTTCATTGTGTTTTTAAGCCCACCAGGCACATCCACAAGCATCCGCTCAAAATAAAATAAAAAAAACGGTGTGGAAAAATCTTCCTCTGTGTTTGAGCTTCTGTTACTTTGTTTCGGTAATATATAGAGTAATTCTGACTCCTGGAAAACAAACTCCCAAGGGTTACCTTTCAGAAGAGACCAGGATTATGCCTGTGGTCAAAAGGGTTCCAGAACAGTAGCCATTATATTTCTGGTATGTCATTTTCCGGCTTGTGTTAAAAAAGGGTCACTACATAAGGGGTTATCGTCAGCGGAGGAGCTAGGTAATTTAGGAGAGGCTTGCCACCTCCTATAAAGCCTTGGTAAACCTGTGTTGGGTATTAGGGAGGCAGAACGTTAAATGTGTTGAGGGAGAGACAGGAAGTGGGATTCGTTATGAGGAGGGGACAGGAAATGAGCTCTGTTTTAGGAGCAGGGAGACAGGAAGTGTGGTGTATTATGAGTTGGGAAACAGAAGTGTGGTACAGCAGGGAAACCGGAAGCCAGGCGCATTAGAATAAGTAAACAGGAAGTGAGGTGTATTTGGGTGAGGGAAACAGGAAGTGAGCTATATTGGGAGGATGGAGACAGGAAGTGAGGTGTATTTGAGTGAGGGAAACAGGAAGTGAGCTATATTGGGAGGATGGAGAAAGGAAGTGAGGTGTATTTGGGTGAGAGAAACAGGAAGTGAGCTATATTGGGAGGATGGAGAAAGGAAGTGAGGTGTATTTGGGTGAGGGAAACAGGAAGTGAGCTGTATTGGGAGGATGGAGACAGGAAGTGAGACGAGTTCCTTCTCTCTGCAGGGTTTCGTTTTACCTCAGTTCGTGGGGACAAAGTGGACATTCTGTACAACAACATCAAGCACTCCATATTCCAGCCCTGCGACGGAGAGATGATCATCGTCCTGCACTTTCACCTCAAGGTTTGTGTGTGTGTGTCTGCATGTGTGTCTGTGTGTGTACGTGTGTCTTTGTCTGTGTCTGCGTGTGTGTGTCTGCGTGTGTGTGTGTGTGTGTGTGTGTGTGTGTGTGTGTGTGTGTGTGTGTGTGTGTGTGTGTGTCTGTGTGTGTCTGTGTGTGTACGTGTGTCTTTGTCTGTGTCTGTGTGTGTGTGTTTGTGTGCATGTGCGTGCGTGTGTGTGTGTGTGTGCGTGTGTGTCAGTGGGGGCTTGTTGAGACTAGCTGCTCTCTCTTTTTAGTGAAGCACAGATCCCATACTGCCATAGCAGTATGTGTTACCAGCTGGATTGCGTTTGGATTGTGCTGTAGGATTGTAATCACTTCATAACCCCATGTGGTACACTGAAGAATTTCAGTGCTGTGTCGTGGTTAAACTTGCGCTTGCCGATGCTGTACACCAGAGGGCAGTGTTGATGCACAGAGTGTGTGTGTGTGTGTATATGGTGCGTGTATGGGTGGGGGTGTGTGGGTGTGTGTATATGGTGGTGGTGGGTGTGTGTGTGTATATATGGTGGGTATGTGGGTGTGTGTGTATGATGTGTGTGTATGGTGTATATGGTACGTATGGTGTGTGCGTGTATGTGTGTGTGTGTGTGTGTGTGAATATGGTTGGTATGTGTGTGTGTGTGTGTATATGGTGGGTGTGTGTGTGTATGGTGTGTATGGTGTGTGCGTGTATGTGTGTGTGAATATGGTTGGTATGTGTGTGTGTGTGTGTGTGTGTGTATATGGTGGGTGTGTGTGTGTATGGTGTATATGGTGCGTATGGTGTGTGTGTGTATGTGTGTGTGTGTGTGTGTGTGAATATGGTTGGTATGTGTGTGTGTGTGTGTGTATATGGTGGGTGTGTGTGTATGATGTGTGTGTATGGTGTATATGGTGCGTATGGTGTGTGTGTTTTACATGTCGGCTGTGGCCCCCCCCCCCGCAGAACGCCATCATGTTTGGGAAGAAGCGGCACACGGACGTGCAGTTCTACACGGAGGTGGGCGAGATCACCACGGACCTGGGGAAGCACCAGCACATGCGCGACCGCGACGACCTGTACGCCGAGCAGATGGAGCGCGAGATGCGCCACAAGCTCAAGGCCGCCTTCAAGAACTTCATCGAGAAGGTGGAGACGCTCACCAAGGAGGAGCTGGAGTTCGAGGTGCCCTTCAGAGACCTGGGGTGAGAGAGGGCGGGGCGGGGCGCGACCGGGTTGGGGTATGTTTTGGGTGTTGTAGGTTTTGGTGTTGTGTTTGGGGCTGGTGCATTTTGGGTGGTCTGGGGGTATGTTTTGTGTTGTAGGTTGTGTTTTGGGTGTTGTGTTTGGGGCTGGTGCATTTTGGGTGGTCTGGGGGTACGTTTGATGCGTTGTTGGGCGTGTTTTTGGTGGTGCAGTGAGTATGGTGCAATGCTCAGTCAGGGCATGGGTGTTCCTCTGTCTGTGTGCAGGTTCCAGGGCGCCCCCTACAGGAGCACCTGCCTGCTGCAGCCCACCTCCAGCTCCCTCTGCAACGTAACCGAGTGGGTGAGTGTGACAGGGCCAGACGGATGAGGGCGGGATTCGTTCATCACTCCTCAGATTCGTTCTTTACTTGTAAACCGCTGATCTCTCTTACTGACTCTGTCCCCCAATCAACACTGACTCAGTTCCTCAATTAGTACTGACTTCCTGTCCCCCAATCAACACTGACTCAACTGTCCACCAATCAGTACTGACTCCCTGTCCCCCAATCAACACTGACTCACTGTCCCTCAATCAGTACTGACTCCCTGTCCCCCAATCAGCACTGACTCACTGTCCCTCAATCAGTACTGACTCCCTGTCCCCCAATCAACACTGACTCACTGTCCCTCATTCAGTACGGACTCCGTCCCCAAATCAGTACTGACTCCCTGTCCCCAAATCAGTACTGACTCAACTGTCCACCAATCAGCATTGACTCAACTGTCCCCCAGTCAGCACTGACCCAACTGTCCCCCAATCAGCACTGACTCACTATCCCCCAATTGGTCTGACTCCCTGTCCCCCAATCAACACTGATTAGTACTGTCTTAATGTCTTTTTCTATACTTGTCAACCAGGCTCCCTCTTTCCTTTTCTCTCTCTCTCTCTCCCTCCCTCTCTCTCTCTCTCTCTATCTCTCCCTCCTTCCATCTCTTCCCATTTCTCTGTCTCGAAAGAAGAAGACAGAGGGGCGTGGGTGTGTGGACGCAGTCTAGGTGCTAACAGGACTGGTAGCTGCTTGAGTAGGGCATGCGTACTACAAGCTAGCTGATAACGTCTTTTTAGTCTTTCAGTCTCAGCTGGGGTATTGGGGAATGCTGTGTGTGGCACAGGAGAAATATTATGAACTTGTGTGTGTCTTGTGTTATAAACTGATCTTTGTACTGGTTGCTATGGTTTAATAAAAGCGATTTTTCTCTCTCTTTCTCTCTCTCTCTCTTTCTCTCTCAAACCCCCCAGCCCCCATTCGTTGTGACCCTGGACGAGGTGGAGCTGGTGCACTTCGAGCGTGTGCAGTTCCACCTGAAGAACTTTGACGTGGTGATCGTCTACAAGGACTACAGCAAGAAGGTCACCATGATCAACGCTGTGCCCATCAACTCCCTGGACCCAATCAAGGAGTGGCTGAAGTAAGCCCCGCCCACCTGATCACATGACGGTGCACGGGGGCGGGGGGGGGGAGGGGGGGGCGGGGGGCTGTTTGACCCAACACTAAGGCTACACTGCAAAAGCTTTACTCCTGTTGGGCTCCCCCCCCAACCCCCTGTTCTGTTCTGTTCAGTGGGTGCTTTATCAGGAGCTGAACATGATAATGTTGGAATATTTAAAATACTGACATTTTTAACTGCCTACCTGTCGCACTTTTTCACCCTCCTCTTCCACTGTTATACTATACGCTCGGCCCCTCACACACGCACGCACACGCACATGCGTATGTATGCATGCATTCACACACTCCGCCTCTCTTTCTGTCTCTCACTCACTCTCTTACTCACATACACTCTCTCTCTCTCCCCCTCTCTCTCTCTCTTTCTCCCCCTCTCTCTCCCTCCCTCCCTACCTCTCTCTCTCTCTCCTTCCCCCTCACCCCCCCATTCTCTCTCTCTCTCTCTCAGTTCCTGTGACATTAAGTACACAGAGGGAGTGCAGTCTCTGAACTGGACCAAAATCATGAAGACTATAGTGGAAGACCCCGAGGGCTTTTTTGAACAGGGCGGCTGGTCCTTCCTGGACCCGGAAAGTGAGGTGAGCCCGCCCCTCCCCTGTCCCGCCCCTGGTCCCACCCCCCTGTCGCAGTCCCCCCCCCCCAAAGACATGGCCCCACCCTCAAAGATCCTCCCGTAGCTCCTCCCCCAGCCTTGCCCCCACAGCATCGTCAATCGCTGGATTTGCCCTGAAGAGTGTGTCTGTGCGCGTGTGTGCGCGTGCGTGTGTGTGTGTGTGTGCGTCTCTCTCTCTCACGCAGGGGAGTGGGGATGAAGGCGGTGACTCTGAATCAGAAATGGAGGATGAGACTTTCAACCCTTCGGCTGAGGAAGACGAGGAGGAGGAGGAGGACAGCGATGAAGATTACTCCTCTGAGGCGGAGGACTCTGGTACTTCACGTGCTCGCGCGCCCGTGCTAACGCTCCAGTCGAACCTGGGGCTTCATCACCCTGCCTCACTCTGCACTCACCATAGACTCAGAATGATAGGACTCAGAGCACAGGCTGGGCTGTAAGAAGCCACCGTGTTCACCGTTAGCTGAGTCGAGATGGAGTGAGAGCTCTAAGGGAAGACCGACCCGTTCACACACTGCATCCAGCACACAGGAGTTCTTTATATATACACACACACACGCACACGCACACGCACTCTCTCACACACACACGGGTTTACCCAGACCCTCTCAGACCCTTTGCTCACAGTAATTTCTGGAAACGGAAATGATTTTTAGAAATGAGGGCGCAGTCCATAATTCCTTGCCAATGAATGGCAACGAGCAGAACATTGGGGAAAAAAAAATGTTCGCTCTCTTTGCCTCACTCCCTTTCCCTCACTCTGTCTCATTCTCCATCTCTGCAGACTACAGCGCTTCTCTGGGGTCGGAGGAGGAGAGTGGGAAGGACTGGGACGAGCTGGAGGAGGAGGCCAGGAAAGGTGAGTCATGTGACCCCAAGACAGCAGAACCCTTGTCATGTGACCTCAAGAGAGCAGAGCCCTTGTCATGTGACCCCAAGACAGCAGAGCCCTTTTCATGTGAGCCCAAGAGAGCAGAGCCCTTGTCATGTGACCCCAAGAGAGCAGAGCCCTTGTCATGTGACCTCAAGAGAGCAGAGCCCTTGTCATGTGACCTCAAGAGAGCAGAGCCCTTGTCATGTGACCCCAAGAGAGCAGAGCCCTTGTCATGTGACCCCAAGAGAGCAGAGCCCTTGTCATGTGACCCCAAGAGAGCAGAGCCCTTGTCATGTGACCCCAAGAGAGCAGAGCCCTTTTCATGTGAGCCCAAGAGAGCAGAGCCCTTGTCATGTGACCTCAAGAGAGCAGAGCCCTTTTCATGTGACCCCAAGAGAGCAGAGCCCTTGTCATGTGACCCCAAGAGAGCAGAGCCCTTGTCATGTGACCTCAAGAGAGCAGAGCCCTTGTCATGTGACCCCAAGACAGCAGAGCCCTTTTCATGTGAGCCCAAGAGAGCAGAGCCCTTGTCATGTGACCTCAAGAGAGCAGAGCCCTTGTCATGTGACCTCAAGAGAGCAGAGCCCTTGTCATGTGACCTCAAGAGAGCAGAGCCCTTGTCATGTGACCTCAAGAGAGCAGAGCCCTTGTCATATGACCCCAAGAGAGCAGAGCCCTTGTCATGTGACCCCAAGAGAGCAGAGCCCTTGTCATGTGACCTCAAGAGAGCAGAGCCCTTGTCATGTGACCTCAAGAGAGCAGAGCCCTTGTCATGTGACCCCAAGAGAGCAGAGCCCTTGTCATGTGACCCCAAGAGAGCAGAGCCCTTGTCATGTGACCCCAAGAGAGCAGAGTCCTTGTCATGTGACCTCAAGAGAGCAGAGCCCTTGTCATGTGACCCCAAGAGAGCAGAGCCCTTGTCATGTGACCTCAAGAGAGCAGAGCTCTTGTCATGTGACCCCAAGAGAGCAGAGCTCTTGTCATGTGACCCCAAGAGCTGAGCCCTTGTCATGTGACCCCAAGACAGCAGACCCCTTGTCATGTGACCCCAAGACAGCAGAGCGCTTGTCATGTGACCACTGTAATGGGGAGCCCAGAGAGGAGGCTACTGAACCCATTCTTTTTTTTTTTTTACAGACAAAAATACTGTGAACATTTATGCCCCATTTTGACATCTCTTCCTTTCCCCCACCCCCCAGCGGACAAAGAGAGTCAGTATCAGGAAGTGGAGGAGACCACCTCTAACAGGAAGAGGAAGGGGCGCTCCACAGCCCCGCCCCCCCGCAGCAAGAAGAAGAGACGCCACTGAGCATTGTCCAGATCTGTGTATATATAAACATACATACACTCTACATGTGCATATAAACATACATACACTCTACATGTGCATATAAACATACATACATTCTACACATGTGCATAAACATACATACACTCTACATGTGCATATAAACATACATACTCTATGTGCATATAAACAAACATACACTGTACACATGCAATTAAATATACATACACTCTACGCACATTAACACACTATGCATACGCATACATACACACATGTACACTTAGTCATGCATACATGCACACTTGCATACATTCACATGTGCAGTGCATACTGACTCGCATACGTACACCCACTTCACTCCTGCATTTCCATATACACGTTCATCGCTCACAAACACACTCTCCCTCTCTTTCTCTCTCTTTCTCACACACGTATCCCATTCCATCTTTTTTTTCCTCTGGGTATTCCTCCATCTCTTTCTGAGAACCAGGGGAGTCAGAGGTTGTGTGTGTGTGCGTGTGTGTGTACATGCGTGCCAGTTTGTTTAGAAGTGCATCTGTCCTGTTGAGTCCTCTGCTGATTTCAGGGAAAATAGGCTCTGATCACCGTGAGCGTGTCTGTGTCTGTGTGCGTGTGCGTGTGCGTGTGAGTGTGAGAGAGATGGAGAAATAGAGAGGGGTGGGATGGTTTTGCTGTTCAGTTTTTAAATGATTTCAGTCTGGGGGGGGATTCCTCCTCTTCCTCCCTTCACACACACACACACACACACACACACACACAGATTTTCATTTGAGATAAAAGTTTGAGTAAAAATGTGTTAAACACACATACACACACGTGCGTACACACAGATTTTTCTTACTCTTCTCTTTCCCTTTCCGTTCAGTTAGGTTTGTGAAATCTGTTGTATTGTTAATTCTAATATCCTGTTTTTTTTTGTTTTTTTGTTTTTTTGTTTTTGTAATAAAATGGAGATCAAGGAAAGATGTGCTAAAATGGTGTGGATCTGATCTGCTGCGTCTTTCTGTGATGCTGTGGCTTTGATGCGTGCCCCTGGGACCGTCAAGACACGGACAGTTCCTCCCAAGCCGAGTCGAGAACCCTCTTCAGTCCGGTTAACGTGTTGAGCAGGAGCAGTGAATGTGCGCTAGTAGCGAAGCGCTAACTCCCCAGCTAGCTAGCGGCTCAGCTGGGGTTTATGCCTTGCAACGTTAACCCGTCAGTAAGCCTACGTTCGTTTTTTTTGCCGTTTTCTTCCTGACGTGTGCCGGTGTTGGCTGGTTCTCATCCAGTAATTCCATGATCGCAGGGGTCCTGTTTGGCCACAGGACACGATTGCTGCTTGTGCGATAAGGAGAAAATAAGATCACTGCAAATGGTGCCCGGGAGACTTGGGTCTGCGCACAGCATACAAAATGGTGGTACGTTACCTGGTACGATACAAGGTCCATCGTATTAATGAGTTAATACAACATGGAAAATGGAATAATCCATTGCCAGTTTTATTGGATACTCAGCCGGTTGTGTCTTGGTGAAGCCCATAGACTATAGAAAAATATGGGCAAAGTCTCTGTGACTTCACCCATTGACTCTCCATGGACTTGGTGAAAAGGGTTTTGAAGTGTACAGGTGAGTGTGTACAGGTGTATACCTGTCTGTGGGACTGCAGGTCAGTGTGTACAGGTGTATACTTGCCTGTGAGACTAGGTCAGTGTGTACAAGTGTATACTTGCCTGTGAGACTGCAGGTCAGTGTGTACAGGTGTATACTTGCCTGTGAGACTGCAGGTCAGTGTGTACAGGTGTATACTTACCTGTGAGACTGCAGGTCAGTGTGTACAGGTGTATACTTACCTGTGAGACTGCAGGTCAGTGTGTACAGGTGTATACTTGCCTGTGAGACAGCAGGTCAGTGTGTACAGGTGTATACTTACCTATGAGACTACAGGTCAGTGTGTACAGGTGTGTACTTGCCTGTGGGACTGCAGGTAAATGTGTACAGGTGTACACCTGCGTGTGATGCTGCAGTTCCATGTGTACGGCTCTTGAGTTGTCTGTCATGTTGCTATCTTGCATCGCCTCATTTATGTATTATTTGAATTGTGTTTTTGTAGTGCTAATTTGAATAGATTTTAATAGATTTTTTTCATGCAGTGAGTGATGCAAAGGCCTTTGTCTCTCGCTGACGGCACTAGAAGTGTAGCTAAACAAGCTAAGCTAAATACGCAGAACATAAAATTGCAGCTTTACAGCGTGTATCAGTATATAGAATTACCAAGCCTCAAGTAAAGAGGCTTGGTAATACCAGCAGATTTTATTGTATTGGTTTTATTTAATTCCAGGACTGGGCTAGACCTTTCTCCTGCTGGTTTAATGACCCTACACCAGCACATATGTTTACTACCCTCATCTAAAGATCCTGTATAGAACTGTATATAACTACCAACCTCACCAGCTATAAATCATTAAACTCATTATTATCAGCACTGTAGTAATTGTTCTGTATTGTACGGGTATAATGTGGTGCTATAATGCTGTCCAGTTGACTTCACACAAATATTTAATACACATTTCTTGACTACTAGTACTACAGCTGCTACTACTAGTCCTACTACAATTAAGAAAATTAATTTTTTGAGAGTTGCAGGATTTTATCTGCCATTTCTACAGTTCTATTGAGATATTGAGCTTTAAAGTTATTGTCAGTCCACTTGTTTTATTGCTTAGAAAAAATGAAATTACACACAACTTTTAAGCTTTTTTTTTTTTTTTTTTGGTGAAATGCCCCAACCCTGATACTTCTGGCACATGGTACTTTGGCCAACGTTGCAGTGCTTTTCAAAGTGGGTCGGGCTTTATTGGCTTCTGGCTACCATTGACAGTTAGCTAGCTGGCTAGTTTGTAATTTGGTTCCCTTGTCCGGTGTCCATGAGAAGGGGAAGAGGGACTTTCCATCTCAGTAAAAAAAAAATTAAGTGTCTTGCAGAGGACGAGCCAAAGGGCTATGGCCTTTTTCAGGGGACTGGGAAGAAAGGCCTCCTGGGCAGGGGGCTCCTGATGTTCTCAACGGAACGTTCTGACGCTGATGTCACAATCACCACTGGCTTACAGAAAGCCGCGGAGTTCTCGAACAGAATTTTGAAAGAAGAAAAGAAAACATTCCAAAAAGCCTACTCTTCAAAAGGGCTAACAGGTACACGCAGGCAGGGGTTGATGTGCTGGTGTTACTTTCTCTCGCCCAGTGAGGCTTATCACGCACGCAGCCTGCTGTACGTGTGTCTGCCTGTTTCCTGGATGAATGTGATGTGGTTTAGACCTGCACATTCGCCTACAGTTTGTTTTGCATGTCTGTACAGAAAGCAGAAGAGACAGGAGAGAGGGCGCAGAAAGAGCGTCTTTGTTTGCTGTCTCTGCTGCGCGTTTCCTGGAGTGTGTTTTGCATATCTCAGAGGTGCAGAACAGCTCTACACCTTTCTTTGAAACTGCAGGTGAGTGTGTACAGGTGTATGCCTGTAACTGCAGGTGAGTGTGTACAGGTGTATGCCTGTGACTGCAGGTGAGTGTGTGTACAGGTGTATACCTGTTTAACTCCAGGTGAGTGTACAGGTGTATGCCTGTTTCCTGCAGGTGAGTGTGTGTACAGGTGTATGCCTGTGACTGCAGGTGAATGTGTATACAGGTGTATGCCTGTTTAACTTCAGGTGAGTGTGTGTACAGGTGTATACCTGTTTAACTGCAGGTGAGTGTGTACAGGTGTATGCCTGTTTAACTGCAGGTGTGTGTGTGTACAGGTGTATGCCTGTTTAACTGCAGGTGTGTGTGTACAGGTGTATGCCTGTTTAACTGCAGGTGTGTGTGTACAGGTGTGTGCCTGTTTAACTGCAGGTGAGTGTGTATACAGGTGTATGCCTGTAACTGCAGGTGAGTGTGTACAGGTGTATGCCTGTAACTGCAGGTGAGTGTGTACAGGTGTATGCCTGTGACTGCAGGAGAGTGTGTATACAGGTGTATGCCTGTAACTGCAGGTGAGTGTGTACAGGTGTATGCCTGTGACTGCAGGTGAGTGTGTATATAGGTGTATGCCTGTCTGACTGCAGGTGAATGTGTGTACAGGTGTATGCCTGTGACTGCAGGTGAGTGTGTGTACAGGTGTATGCCTGTGACTGCAGGTGGGTGTGTGTACAGGTGTATGCCTGTCTGACTGCGGGTGAGTGTGTGTACAGGTGCATGCCTGTTTAAATGCAGGTGAGTGTGTGTACAGGTGTATGCCTGTTTAACTGCAGGTGAGTGTGTACAGGTGTACACCTGTCTGAGCATGCAGGTGAATGTTGGTGGGGTCAGAGAGGAGTGATGAGCTCCTGAGTGACAGATTGAGAACCGTATGAACCAGGAATAAACATAAATTTGCATTTTGCCACAAAGCACGAACACGGGATCAAAGCATTAAATACACCGGTGTACAGTTACTAGGAAATGCGGAGGACAGTGAATGCATATATACCAGAGGGGGAAATGAGTTGAGGCATTAAGAGAGAGATAGACAGACAGACCAACAGACAGAATCAAACAAACTGAAGTCCATCCCGCACATTCGAAGAGGAACGTCTTGAGGTCAGTCCTGTTTCTCCATTTGATGCATGTTTCGGTCCTGTCTACCTTTTGTTTCTTGTCTACCTCTTGTGGGTGGCAGTGTAGTATAATGGGTAAAGAGCTGGTTTTTATAACCTAACCGAAAGGTCACAGGTTCGATTCCCAGGTAGTTGTACCCTTGAGCAAGGTACGTAACCTGCATTGCTTCAGAATGGATGCAGCTGTATAAATGGATGCAATGCAATGTATAACGTTATACAAGTCGCTCTGGATAAGAGCGTCTGCTTAATGCCTGTAATGTAATGTTTCGGAATGCATAATACTGGCTACACGCTGTTTACTGGCACACTGGCTGCAGTGACATGGTCAGGATCTGACCCTGGACCACGGGGCTCGTCCGTGCACTAGAACAGTGGTTCTTAAAATTTTCATTCCAACCTCAACAGCAATCTCAGAATTTTTTAAAAGTCGTTCATTTTTCTTAATTAGGTGCTTTTCATGTTTTAGAGCTTGGGTTCCAGAAAGGGCCAGTGTCGGTGCACACACCTGATTCTACTAATCAATCACTAGAGTCATTGCTAAGCACCGTCATTAGTAGAATCAGGATCAGGTGTGTGCACCCACTGGCCCTTTCTGGATAAGACTGTGGACCCCAGCTCTAAAACATGAGATTCTCACTAATTTGAATGGTTATATTGTGTTCATGTGCTAGACCTGTCAATCAGTCATTTACATATAAAGGTCTACTTTCCCTCTGACCACACAAGTAATGTAATTACTAACTTTAGTTAAAGACTATACCAGTGCACATAATTACCAACCTTGGGTAAAGACCCTATATCACCACATATAATTACTAACCTTAGCTACAGACCCAGTACTAATGCACATAAATAGCAACTTTAGCTAAAGACCATATACCAGAAAATATCATTGCCAACTACCAATCTGTGAGTGTGCACATGTGCTTCCTTGTGTTACAGTGATTATGTTGTGAAACATGTCTGTGTGTACACGTGTGCTTGCTTTTCTGCAGGTTGCCAACCAACGGTCATGAAGCAAAGTGTGTTTGCGTTCCTGCTGCTCTCAGGTTAGTGGATCTCTGTGTCACACCTGAATGTGACATCACAGCATCTCACTCTTCAGGAAGGTGTGTGGTCACAAACATGTGATCAGAATGTTCTGAACTGAACATTCCGATGCTGATGTAACAGTCACTACTCACAATTGAAAGCAATGGAGTTCTAGAACACTGGACCTCCATTGCTCTATTGCACATACTCCAACTCAGCGGCACTGTAGCATAGAGGGTAAGGAACCGAAAGGTCATGGGTTTGATTCCTGGGTGGTACACTGCTATTGTACCCTTGAGCAAGGTACTTAACCTGCATTGCTTCAGTATATATCCAGCTGTATAAATGGATGCAATGTAAATGCTCTTTAAAAAAGAAAAAAGAAAGTTGTGTAAGTCGCTCTGGATAAGAGTGTCTGCTAACTGTAATGTAATATAACTCTAATTTTTGAACGAGCCCTGTCTTTTTGCATTGCTGTATCTGGGCTTCTTCCGTCATTGCTGCAGCTAGCTAGCTAGCTAGCGTCAAACACTTTGCCGAAACTGATCCAAAAACCACAGCCACACCCACCCCTCCCCACACAGAAAAGAGTGCCCCGCCTAGAAACATCCCAAACACATTTTAGAATAAAAAACACAGGTAAAAGGTGCGCAGTACACAAAAGTACGTAAAGACAGAAATTTCCAGTGCATCATTGTCATCAGTGCAGCCAGATATGCCTTTAGCATGGTTATTTTATAATATTTTCAAGGTGAAATCCTGCATGATTACATTACAGGCATGTAGCAGTCTCTCTTATCCAGAGCGACTTGAACAACTTTTACATAGCATTTACATTGCATCCATTTATACAGCTGGATATATACTGAAGCAATGTAGGTTAAGTACCTTGCTCAAGGTCACAATGACAGTGTCCTACCCAGGAATCGAACCTGTGACTTTTAGGTTACCAGACCAGTTCCTTACTCATTGGGGGGTACAGAAATCAAGTGCATCAAAATGAAAACGCGTCTGTGTGTGTCTGTGTGTGTGTGTGTCTGTGTGTGTGTGTGTGTGTGTGTGTGTGTGTGTGTTCTACAGGACTCAGTGCACTGCGGTACGGCCACTCTCAGCAGTATCACTTTGAGAAAACCCCAAAGAACTGGACCGAAGCACAAAGCTTCTGCAGAGAGAACTACACCGACCTGCTGACCATAGACAACCAAACGGACGTACAGAGGATTCTGAACCAAGCACAGGGGATTCTGAACCAAACACAGAGGACTATGAACCAAACACAGAGTGGTGATACGGATGCTTGGATAGGACTGCAAAGACGCTGGCGGTGGTCTCTGGCAGACAGAGGTCTCTACTCTGCGAAAGAAATTTTTTTTTTTAATTGGGCAAGCAGGGAACCAAACAATAATAACGGAAACGAGAGCTGTGCAACAATGAGGGGAGATGGGGGGTTTCACGATTTTTCCTGCGACAATCGCTTCTACTTTATCTGCTATAATGGTGAGAAGGCGTGTCTGTTTTAAAATATCATTACACACACAGCAGTCATAGTCTGATTACACAAAGACTCTTTTTACAAGAATGACAATGTTCACAAGCCCATGTTATACCATTTAAAATGTAAGATATGCTTGCAAAATTACAGTCAACAATATAGCCCCCCCCCCCCCCCCCCCCCCCCCCGTCCCAGACACACATACACACACACACACACACACACACACACATACACACACACACACACACACACACACAAATAAAATGTTTTGTGAGCAAAGAGACCAAATGCAACTTTGTGCCATTTTCAAGGACTGTGTTCCGTCCATATTGAATTGCATTGGTGAAGGGCGTATGGAGGTCATATTGCGTCTATAAATGACATGTGGAGATTGTATTCTTAAAGAGACTTGGGAGTAAACCTCCCTCCTCCTTATTGGCTGTTCTTAAAGCCCCCGCAAACATAAGCGATGCTGACACCAAGGTTTCCCAAAACTAACCAATAACTTTATTTAATTACAAAAAGAAATACTAAAATAGCTGCAAAACACCAGATAAAATCAAGACCCGGCCGTGGTCGAGAGGTGAGGAAAAAAAGTCCCATCTCTTGAGAAACCGACTCCAGGCTTCTTAAAAGGGCACCGCCACAGGTGCTCACAATTAACTTTAACAAGACACACGCGTGTCCAAACGGCCAGCGCCCCCACCTGAGGCGGAGGGACATAACAGGTAATTTAGTTGATTGGTCAGGAGGTTTTCCAGCCTCACTGTGACAGCCTGAAAATAATAATTAATAGCATTATTTATATAGCATGTTTCGTACAATGGTTTGCAGCCCAAAGCGCTTCACAGAAAAGCAATTACAAAATGGAAATAAATATATGAATTTAAATAAAAACAAACAAATAAATAAATTAAAGAATTTTTTTAATTAAATAAAAAAGCACACAATAAGCAGTGTACATAAAATAGGTGAATGGTCAGATAAAATAACAATAATAAAAAATTTTAAAATAAAACAAGATGAACATAATATCCAACATAAAATCCATAATAAAAACAAAAGTGCTAATTAAAAGCCAACCTAAGTACGTGTGTTTTCAGCTGTTTTAAAACTGTCAACTGACGGTGCGAACACAATATATTCTGGTAGTGTGTGCCACAGTTTTGTTACTGAATTTGTCTGTGAATTAAAGCTTAGATTAGTCAAAAATGACCCCCCAAGTTCAAATTTGCCACCAATCTATGGAGTATAACAGCGCTCCTGCATTCACCTGTGTTAAGTTCAATTGAAATTCATTTGTATAGTATTTTTT
This sequence comes from Anguilla anguilla, assembly GCF_013347855.1. Lineage (NCBI taxonomy): Eukaryota > Metazoa > Chordata > Actinopteri > Anguilliformes > Anguillidae > Anguilla > Anguilla anguilla. Next base: position 4,769,771 of record NC_049208.1, on the reverse strand, counting down.
CTACAGAGAAAACAGAAAGGAAGTTTAAACAAAATTCTGGCCTCAACCTTCAAAAAGCACTTCAAAAAGAGCATTCCCTTAGTCACCTGTGATAGCACCACACCAGGAAAAGTGTGGTTCACCAGCTAGTGCAAAATCTCTGAAAATCAGAGCAGCAGTGCCAGCCACAACTGTTTGTGAGTACAGAGAGATGGGCAGCAGTGTAGTATAATGGGTAAAGAGCTGGTCTTATAACCTAAAGGTCACAGGTTCAATTCCCGGGTAGTACGCTGCCATTGTACCCTTGAGCGAGGTACTTAACCTGCACTGTTTCAGTATATATCCAGCGGTATAAATGGATGCAGTGTAAATGCTATTGAAAAAGTTGTGTAAGTCGCTCGGGACAAGAGCGTCTACTAAATGCCTGTAATGTGATGTATCTAATGTGTCTTTACAGAAAGCTCCGCTGACAAGTACATCCTGATTAGAGAAAAGAAGACTTGGGAAGATGCTCGGTTCTTCTGCCAAAAAAAACATACAGATCTGGTTAATATAAAGAACCAAACTGAAAACAACATTATAACAGTAAAACTGAAAGGTAGCGAACTGGATTGGTGGATTGGTCTGTCCAAAGATTGGAAGTGGTCAGACCTGAGCGAGTCCTCATACCGCAACTGGAGCACAGAAAGTGATGGCAATGATTCGAACTGTACTGCTGTACTGCTCTCCTCGGGAAAATGGGTGAAACAAGAATGCGATGATAAAAAGCCTTTCTTCTGCTACGAAGGTGAGTACACCTGTGTGTCCTCGGCTGCAGGGGTCAGTTCCACCACGGGCTCAGCTGCGGGATCCCAGCAACGGATCCCGCAGCTGAGCGTACGCGGCGTTCACACGGATGGATCCCGGTGGACGCAAGACAACAAAACTGAACTTTTGAGACGGTACAGGCAGGAAAAAAAGTATATAAAACAAAAAAACAAACAAACAAAAAAAAAAAAAAAACAAAGTAACGACGGAATTACCACGAAGCGTTTCTTCCATTCAGAAACCAAATACAAAATCATACGATAGTACCCAATCCATAACCCATTGAAGTGTAGGTTTTTTGGAATGTTTTTCTAAATTGTAAGTGAGTTTTCTAGAACTCCATTGCTTTCAATCACCGGTAATTATTGTTACATCAGCATTAGAATGCTCAATTAAGAACATTCTAATCACATATCTGTGATCTTACCCCTTGAAGGGTTAAGGGCATATTCCATGAAACAATGTTTTAAACCAATGTTACCACTGTGCCCCATAATGCCGGCATATGCTTTTGTTGAAACTTTGCGCAAATACACACATTTGGTGTTCTTCGTGAGAAAGTAGTTTTCAGTGAAACCATGGATGTTCTGTGGATGTTCATGAGTAACCGTGTCGTTATATTTGGAAAGAGAGGTTGCCATTGACTTTTTTAATGTAATTTTTTGGAACTTTGAGCGTCACAATATTGGCACCTATTGAGGTCTGTTGTATCAAGGTGAGCTGCAGCGGATATGTAGAAAAAAACTTGTTGGTTTTACCAAGAATTATCTTAAATGGATACATAGCACAGGTAAGTGGAAAATATAGCTTTAGTCTGTTTTTGGTTTAAAACTGCCGATTTAAGCCTGGATCAATCAGCTTTATGCTTATAAGACTGAACCTCTGCAGAACAGGAGAAGGTCTGAAAATTTTGTTAATTCTTAATTCTTCATAATGTTAATAATTAAGTCTGTCATTAACAATAGAACCTGCTGGCAGAAGTCAATGAAGTTTGTTAATGACTCAGCATTAGTTATGGGAGTTAAATTTGGATTTATGAAATCTGGGATGGTTTAACGACAAAGTAGTGCACATTACGTTCGCAACAAACCCAAATGGTTGGTTTAAAAGTCTATTTCAAGCAGCAGCAACCGGTTTTCCCAGCGTGATCATTTCCAAATGAGGTGCTACAAGGGTATACATTGGGCTGGATGCAGCATTGTAAAAATGTGTGACCAACATAGACATGCAGAGACAAACGTAGCTTGGAAAGCCAGTTGCGCTTGTTACTGCCTAACCTAGTGATCTTCATTCCTGATCCTGGAGAGCCAGGGGGTGTGTGGTTATTGTTTTTGCCTTAACATCAGCGACCACTTTAGACCCAAGAAACCAGCTAAGGTGACTAAACCGTGTAATCAACTGCTTTAATTGGCCCATTTAAATGCTAAGAAACTACAAAAGCAGAGGAATCCCATTTCGTTGAATCTAAATCTCACCCTTTTTGTGCTTATTTTCCTTTCTTTCATGCTACACATGTACCTCCATCCAGCACTTATATTGTACTTTGTATCATTGTCCTGATGTTGTATCTTGTAACCCCTCCTAGTTTGACTTAGCATAGGTTAGGTTAGAGAAATGTTCACTGTATGAACTGGACTTAATGTGTTCATGGCTATGAATAACTGTACAAAATGAGTATTGTACCTTATCGAACCTGTGTTTCATAGTTAGGGTTACAATGACCTTTGGGATGCACTTGTATGTCACTTTGGATAAAAGTGTCTGCCAAATAAATGTAATGTAATGTTATCATATCTGACAGCACTGTAGACAACAAAAACTGTGATTCAAGCCTAGAGCTGAAGATAGCACAAAAAAAAAAAAACCCGGAGTAAATTGCAATCTGACTCTGTCGCTTTTGCTTTTACACTAACTATACTTGCTTTTCCATTCCCCCCTCCCCCCCCCAGATAACCTCATCCTGGTGCAAGAAAATAAGACCTGGGACGAGGCCCTGGAACACTGCAGGTGCCACCATTACGACCTGGTCTCCGTTTCCACGGAGACCGTGGAGCACTGGGTGAAGAGGCGGGCTCGGAATGCCACCACGGCTCACGTGTGGCTGGGCGTCCGGTACTCCTGTGCCCTGCAGGTCTGGCACTGGGTCAGCGGGGACGTGTTGTGCCACCCGAGCTGGGCCTCGGAGGACCGGGGGCGCGAGTGCGGGCGCACGGGGGCAATAGAATCCGGAGGCGGGCAAAAGCAGGTCAGTCTGCCTAAAACAGAGAGGCTCAACTTCATCTGCAGCAAGCGTCTAGGATGACTGTGATTAGTGTGTAAGTATATAAAAATGCCCTTACAGCAAGATGAGAGTGTGCACTTCAACCACATGAGAATTGTCTGATTACAAATATAAAATTGTGCTGTACGGGGCCAAATCAAGAAGAAAAAAAAAAGTCTTTGTCCGAAACATTATGGAGCTCACTTTACATCCATAATACTATAGCAACACACACCCTGTACATGCATATATACACTCTATATAATAATAAAGCAACACACACCCTGTACATGCATATATACACTCTATATAATAATAAAGCAACACACACCCTGTACATGCATATATACACTCTATATAATACTATAGCAACACACACCCTGTACACACATATATACACTCTGTACATACATAATACCACGGCACCACACACCCTGTACACACCCATATACACTCTGTACATCCATAATACCATAGAAACACACACCCCTATATACACCCTGTACACCCCTAAACACACCCTGTACACACCTAAACACACCCTGTACACACCTATATACACTCTGTACATCCATAATACCATAGAAACACACACCCCTATATACACCCTGTACACCCCTAAACACACCCTGTACACACCTATATACACTCTGTACATCCATAATACCATAGAAACACAAACCCTATATACACCTTGTACACCCCTAAACACACCCTGTACACACCTATATACACTCTGTATAATACTATAGCAACACACACCCTGTACACACCTATATACACCCTGTACACCCATAAACACACCCTGTACACACCTATATACACCCTGTACACCCCTAAACACACCCTGTACACCCCTAAACACACCCTGTACACACCTATATACACCCTGTACACCCCTATATACACTCTGTACACCCCTAAACACACCCTGTACACACCTATATACACTCTGTATAATACTATTGCAACACCTACTTTCATTTGTCATGCACTTTAACTAATCTGTTCTTCTCAAACATTCTCAATTATTAGCATGGATACTTTAGCACCTCTCACTGTCTGGTCGATTATTAAGCTTTCAGAATAATTGTTGCATATTATAAATTATTTATGTGTATTATTTATTTGTAAACTCCTCAAATATTTACAAAGTTCGTTCTTGAAACACACCAATTGCCCCTGTTTCTGTTATTTTAAATAGCTTTGGTGTGACAAGGGTTTCGGGTTCTTCCTCAGTGTGTAGATTCTGCAATAAATGACAACATGAACTGTGAGTTAAGTGTCACTTTTTTTACTAATACATTACATTACATTACATTATAGGCATTTAGCAGACGCTCTTATCCAGAGCGACGTACAACAAGTGCATAGGTTTCATGATGTAGAGGCGCAAAAGAAACACTAGAGTGAAGTAAGGATCGTAGTGCCAGAAGTGACCACATCGATCAGGACTCCAACCCTGTAGAGTAAGCTTGTTCAGCAAGCAAGAATCCTACCAAGTACAAACTAAGACTTGAATCACACCTAATCATACAAAAACAATCCTGCCAGATACACTAACATAATCAAATTATCCTAGCTAGATACAGTGAGCTGTATCTAGCTGTATCTAGCTAGGATAATTCCACTAATACTAAATGGAAGTGTGGAGGTAAATTGGTTGTAGTTGTATATCCTGCCCGGAAGCTGGCTTCTTCAAAACATTTCAGGTCCAGTTTTTTATTATCTGTGCTGTTTATACCTCTCTGACACACCTGTGCTGTACACACCTGTTCTGTTTATACTGCCCTACAAAGCCTAACTGCAGTAACTACGCAAAGGGTAAAACTGAGAAAAATGGCTTTAAAGTGTTTTAACTGGCCTCTAAAGGCATAAATGTTTCTCACATTTTTTTCAACAAATCTCTCTCTCTCTCTCTCTCACTCTCTCACTCACTCACTCAATTCAATTTAAGTTACTTTATTGGCATGAAATACAAATGTAATTATTGCCAAAGCACTCTCTCTCTGTCTTTCTCTCACGCTTGCTCTATTGTTCTCTCTCTCACTCTCTCTCTCTCTCTCTCTGCCCACCTTTCAATCTGAGAAGTACTTCACGCACTTATTTAAGCAAAACATTTGCACCTGCATCCTCTCGTTCTGAGAAGGCCTGTTTAGGTAGGATGTAACAAACCCACCACCTTGCCGGTGATGCAGATTCCCTACACAATCGTGATACTGTTTGCACACCGATGAAACTGTCCAACACGCTTTCAGTCATGACACGCGTGCACTCTCAGTCGCCAAGGAAACCGTATGGCCTCTTCCAATCAGAAATCAGGCTTCATATAAGAGACCTCTGACCTGCAGCTACAGCTATTACTGCTGCTCCTATTGCTGCAATACTGCCACTAGCACCACGACTATGATTGACATTACTACCCACAACTGAAACTACAATGAAAAATGTTGTTTACTACTGTTACTAGTATTACTGCTGTTATTAATAACCACTGTGATGATCTTTGTTAATATAAATTAATTGATAAATTATATTAAAGTAATACTAATTAATAATCACAATAATCATCATCATAATCTATCCATCCATCCTTCCACTCATCCATCAATCATCATCCATATATTCATCCATCATCATCATCCATCTTCATCATCCATCATCATCATTCATATTCATCATCCATCATCATTTAAACTGTTTCATCAGGCAAATGTAAATAATGGGGTGAGAAAAAAGACTACTATAAAGCTATTGAAATGAACACCTAATTTGAATATAAAGAGAGACCTGACCTCATAGACACTTTTTCATTTTGGCCGCGGCCAGTAGGCATTGCGAGGAACGCACCTGTTATTAATATTTAGTGAAGAATTCATATTTATTTTAATATTTTATTTATAGTGAAAAATATTAGTTTTTTTTTTTGGGCTGTGAGGGGCGACGAGTATACATTTGGCCGATGCCGCAAATCGTCCGTAATAAAATGTTTAAACGGGAAGCAATTTAAAAGTCGGATCTTTAATCTGATTGGTTATCGGGCTTTGTTCCCTGTCCTTTCCCGTCGCTTCGCCGGCTTGTCTCGCGAGCTATCCCAGCATGCCTTGCGGACGCAAAGAATCGGGTCTCACTGAAAATGAATGGAGGTGAGCTTACAAAGGCATGCTTCTCTTCTGAGACAAGTGGCTGCAGATCGTCTCTGACCCGTATTGGCAATATGGCGCTATCTGCTGGACAAAGAGGTGAATTACAGAGCAATGCCAGGAAAAAAAATTATTTGACTTTGAGATGAAAAGTTTTCTTTGCGCTGGCCTATCAGGGTTATTTCATTTTATTTATTTTTTTAAAATCATTCTCGGGAATTTGGATAGCAGTACCTCACTTGATTTTTCTTCATGGGTTTTTTGAAAGAGGGCACACACACACACACATATATAACATACTAACATATAAAAAGAGATTTATCATTATTTATTTATGTATGAATTTATTTCTTCCATTCAATTAAGGTACACATTCAAAAGGTACCATGCAATTTCAAGTGACATGAAAATCACAAAACAGCTGTACCTATTAAATGCTTTCTAAGAGGGGGATAGAAAACATACATATGTTGTACGGGTCATACATTATTACATTACATTACAGGCATTTAGCAGACGCTCTTATCCAGAGCGACTTACACAACTTTATTACATAGCATACATTCATAAATGACTAAATATCTGTCATTTATTATCATAGAGAGATGTTATTTAAAAAGACATACGCAGAATATCTCCACCATCTTAATTATAATGTTCTTTCTCTTTCAGATGCTGCTATTCTCTCCCAGGTCTCTGGTAAGTATCTACATTACATTACATTACAGGGGCTGAGGCAGGATTAAGGCTATGTCTCAAAGCTAGTGACAGGTTTAGCGCAAGGGTTATTCCTTGATTTGCACAATCAAAATATTTTCAGGATTGGGGCCTAACACTATAGCCTCAGGTAATGTATTTTTTCAGTTAAATTTATATTTTTCTAAATAAATGACCTGATGTGATTAGTGATGACTCTTAGAGGCCTACAATTAGGGTTAGGGTTTAAAAAACGATAAGCGTTAGGACTGAGGCAAGATTAAGGCTATGTTCTAGGAGCTAGATTAGTTCATTTAACACTGGACATTTTCCTGTGTAGTCATTTTCTACTCAGCAATACAATTTACAAACTAAACCCTAAATTCCATGGCACATGCCGTGATGTAATTCTGTGTGCAGTCGGTTCTGCTTGCATTCTGGCTCTGTAGTGGGTGGCAGTGTAGTATAATGGGTAAGGAGCTGATCTTGTAATCTAAAGGTCAAAGGTTTGATACCCCAGAGTATAGTAGGGAGCTGGGCAAACCAACAAGGTAATGGTGTGCGCTTAATATAATATTAATATGTGCAAGTTTTTTCTTCTTCTCTGTTTTCATTTTAATCATTACTGCAGTACTGTTCATTTCTCTTTTGAACAACTTGTGCAAACTAGCCTTTCAAGTCTGATGCAAGACGCTAGATTATGCCTACTTACTATTGTACCGTTGGCTGTCTTTTCAAATAAATAATTTTAAGTAAATAATCATGTTTTTTATTTGGTAAAATATTTATTATGAATGCAATGAGCTATCATTACTTTGCACCATACCCTTGTCCCGTCCAAATCCGGTTTTAGTCGCGAGGCGGAACTGGCCCCACGTTTGCATGGTAGGGTGATTTGTTCACTTCAGTGGCATCAAAATGGATGGCCTGTCGCCGGACGTGCGCAGATCGCGGTTGAGGAAATTGACACCTTAAACAAATTTCGAGACCCAGGTAACTCTGAACAGATTTATATGTGAAAATTGGCTATTTCATGCGGACAGGTAAGACACGTCGCGCTTGAGCATTGCGTCAGAGACACGGGGACGTGGAGTGGCTCGCGCGAGGATTAGGCCAGACCTCCTCATGTTGTCGACAGACACCGCGACGAAGGGGAGGGTGGCCACGAACATATATTTACCCACTTCAAAGTTACTTCTGTTTTCGCATCGCCCCCAGCTCTTCGCAAAGCGACCGATCGGGCAATAACAGTCTCGAGCCACAACGAGGACAGCCGCCCCCCCCTCCCCTCCCCCCGCCATGCGCCGCACACGGAGTCATTAATTATTGCAAAGCCTTGTCGAGACAGGGGCTGACGGACGGACGGACGGACAGACAGACATCACTGCCGCATAGAACAGAGGAAGAGGCCGCCACGCAGGCCGCTCTCGCGCTCTCGTTAAATACAAAGAGAGGAGAAAGGGAGGGGTAAGGAAGGGAATGACAGGAATACGAGAAACCAGCTCTCGCTTTCGTTACCGCATAGACTCCGCGACCCTCCCCACTACCGTTTCTCGGTCTCGGATGAACAATTCTCTGGTCCAACCTCGGAGAAATGATTAAATTGACTTATTAAGAAAAATACGGTAAAAATAAACCACCCGCGCGGCCTCGGACTGGACTGTCAAAAAAAGACGACTGCGCATCTTCGCAGCTAGACGCTGGAATCGGCTGTGTTGATGTATCAGCCGAACGGCAGCTAATATTTTATCGCCATAAAAACAACTTTAAAAGATTCATCGAGACATTTTCGGGTGAGTAATTTGTGCAGTATGTGTTTTACTACGGTCTCGTTGACAAAGCCAACAAAATAACCGTGTTTATTATTGTATTCATAATTATTTATGAATCATAACTTGATATGATCATAGAGCGGAGACGGATGCAACAGGTAGTCTTGCTTGTACAGTAGCAGTTTTCCCCAAGTTGCTGGGCGCACTTCACTGGCCCATTTCAGAATTATATTGCGTCGTAACGAAATTAATATTTTGGTGATTTCAAATGTATGGTACGAGAAAATGGCTGTTGCCTCTATACATTTTTGTTGATTATTGTGTGATAACATATTTTGATTCCTAAAAGTTTGCGGTCACATGGAATTTCTGCCGATTGCCACTTACAGAAATATTGAATATTGCTTTTAAAAATGTATCTACGTCTACATGTGTTTTGCATGAGAAACTCAAAAAGCGAAGACTGCAATAATGCACTAAAAAATGTGTGAACGTAAAACTTAAAAGTTGGTCGTGCTCTTGCATCGGACCACTGTGGGAATAGAAATTATTCAATAAACAACATTATTTCGGCAGGATCTGTGATTACCAGCGTGCCTCTATTTTAATTAATTAAGCAACATTGGAACTAATTATTTAATTGTAGTTTTTCGACATTTTTAGTGAATGACATGGAAATGCTAGCGCGCATTATAGAGAGGACATTGCCAAAGCCTGAAATTGTAGTATATATATATTTTCTATCAGAAAGAATCCCAGGTGTTAGCACCCCTGTCACAAAATCCTGAATTGATAGAGCGGATGGTGGACGCTTTGTTCTCAGTCTTCAGCGGTGATATAGCCTACGCAACGAACCTGGAAGTGGAGTTTCAAGCTTATATTTAAAATATGATTTATTAGGCCTAGTAAAAGCAGTGCGCGTTTTCATACTCTCCGTGTAGGTTTGAGGTTTTTGTTGAACCAGTGTCTATTGTTTTTTCTTCTTCTTTTGACCCAGCTGCCTGGTAGAACTGAACAGCATTCTGACGCCATACATGTCATTTCACATTGTGCGCAATTAATTTTAAGCCATTAAAAGCCAACCTGAAGTAATGACCAATGTGATCAGTAAAGCGGTTTTCCTGAGTTAATAGAACTGGGCTGGAGAGAAGGTTGTTCATTTACAACTGGGGTAAATCCTGGGTCTTTGTGCTGAGGTGCATTAAGTATCTCATTTTGGTCATCAGTGTTCCTTCATAAAATTGTTCTGTATAAACTGGACAAGGGGGCATTTTAGGTTTGATGAAAAAAGTGCCACCAAAAAATAACTTGGTTAGCACTGATGCTAAGCAGGGCTGTACTTGGCTAGCACTGAAACTAAGCTGGGCTGTACTTAGTTAGCACTGAAGCTAACCGGGGTTTGGCTTGGTTAGTACTGAAACTAAGCAGTGCTAGGCTTAGTTAGCACTGAAGCTAAGCAGGGCTGGACTTAGTTAGCACTGATGCTAAACAGGGCAGGACTTATCACTGAAGCTAAGCAGGGCTGGACTTAGTTAGCACTGAAGCTAAGCAGGGCTGAACTTAGCACTGAAGATTTGCAGGGCTGGACTTAGTTAGCACTGATGCCAAACAGGGCTGGACTTGGTTAGCACTGAAGCTAAGCTGGGCTGTACTTAGATAGCACTGAAGCTAACCAGGGTTGGACTTATCACTGAAGCTAAGCAGGGCTGGACTTAGTTAGCACTGATGCTAGACAGGGCTGGACTTGGTTAGTACTGAAGCTAAGCTGGGCTGTATTTAGTTAGCACTGAAGCTAACCAGGGTTGGACATATCACTGAAGCTAAGCAGGGCTGGACTAAGTTAGCACTGATGCCAAACAGGGCTGGACTTTGTTAGCACTGAAGCTAACCAGGGCTGGACTTCGTTAGTATTGAAGCTAACCAGGGTTGGGCTTTGTTAGTACTGAAGCTAAGCTCGGCTGTACTTTGTTAGTAATGAAGCTAAGCAGAGCTGGACTTGTTTAGCACTTAAGCTAAGTATGATGGACTTAGCATTTAAACCCACCAGTGCTGAGGTGGGTTAGCGCTGAAGCTAAGCTGGGCTCTCTTTGGTTAATACTGAACCAAAGCAGGGCTGTGCTAAGCTAGTACTGAAGCTAAACAAGGTTGGGCTAGGTTTGTATTTGGAAGGGTGACCTCCAGTGAAACTCTTCCAAGTTGTTCATGGAAGAGGTGTTGGTGGACCAGGAGGGGCTAGCCTCCCCTTCCCTGTGGGGCAAATAAAAACCCTAGTGCAGTGATGGGGACACTGTGCTGTTGGAGATGCCATTTTTTAAAAGCGAGATGTTAAACCCGAGGGCCTGAATCACTGATGTGTTCACTGATCTGTGATCCTGTGGCCTCTTTTTTCTTTTTCTTTTTTTCAAACACTAGCGAGTTCCCTGTTGCTCTGGCCATATTCTCATTCCGGTTTTTCCCAGCGTGGCACCAAATAATCTCCGAGCTAAAACAATGCCCTCCCTCTCCACCTCAGCTGATGCGCGGTGCGCATTCCTGGAACAAAACCACCCGTTTCCACACATTGGATTCATTGTGTTGCGGAGTTTCGATCCCAGCGCCACGTATACCTGGAGCACAAGCCCAAAACCCCTCTGCAAATTTGCAGAAGGGACATTTGCATTTGTACACGTGAAACATGCATTCCTTTGTGGCTGAATGGTTCTTTTAGGCCAAGGTGATTCAACTAGCCGACTAGCCCTCTGTGAATCACAGAGGACTGTGAAATTACCGACAGCCCGTTTAACTGTTACCAAGAGGCATCGAGGATTCTTCATGGTGAATGTGACTAATAGGAGCCAAGCATTTTCAGAATTAGATTTAATGGATATACTACTTATGTGTGTAGGTTTATAAATAGAAAGCGGAATATGTTTGGCCTGCCAGCAATTTTTTTTTTACTTTGGTTCCCATGAAAATTAGTTGACCAGCCCTGCTTTATACATTGCTTTAAATGTTAACTGTAGAGTCAGTATATAATTTTCTAACTGTCAGATGCCAATACTTGTATTTGACAAAATGTGTTTGGTGGTTTAGCCTGCACAATTGTTTAAAATATTAAATAAATTGAGACGTGCGATTACATGCCCAGTGTTGTGAATATATTTGGGTAAATACATGTCAGGTATTACATTATAGCAGAGTCACTTAAAAGATAAGGCAAGTACTTTCCTCCTGGTTTGTGCTAGCAACAGTGCCGGACCTGGCTAACAACATTCGTAGACCAGTGTGTAATGATTCAACATTTCTGAGGAACTTGAACTTAATGCAGGTGAACATTGCTAACCAGGCCAAGGAAGCATATTACAAATTTTGATCACGCGCACTTAAGTGTCCATAAAAATGGCAGAGCCTGGACTAATTACGTAAGATAAGAGTGCAAGGGGTAGTGGGTGGTGGGGGTGAGGGGGATGAGGGGGAGGGGGGAGGGGGAGGAGGAGGAGGAGGGGGGGGGGGTGCAACATGCTGCCTGTAGAGCTGGTAATTCAATCTTCTGCTGGCCATACCTCCAAGGGGGGTTCCTGGGTTCCTGTACTTTTCGGGGGCCAGTACAGGCAGGAATTGTGACTGGGACAAGAAGCCGCACAGCTGAGGGGAATAGTCAGTCGTCTGAAGGTCGTGGGACAGAAACTTTGGGTCTGGGTAGCATGTAATATTTGAACATAGATTTGGGGAAAAAAAAAAAAAAATATTGGAGTTGTATTTGTGTAGGTTCTGTGTAATGCTATATTCCATGCCATTTGTGACCCCATTAAGTACTCGGACGTTGCTCTGTTTGTGCGTAATCAGCAACTTATGAAATGTAAAGAGGCAGGTGTTTTAAAATACAGTGAGAATATGAATTAGAGTGAGCGTCTCCCCCTAGCGGCGACAAGGTTCAGGAACACTACCGTATTATCCCTAAAGAAACGGAAGTTCAGATTCATTAGTATGCATCATGGGAATACTCTGTACTTAACAACCTTAAGTGTTTTTACATTTTAGGTTGCATTCAACTTGTTATGAGCAGCTGTGTTAAATGAAAATGTAAAACACCTAAAGCTATGATGTGCTGAAACGCGCATTAATTTATCTGGTAATGAATACTCTATACTGTAAGAAAAGTAGTTTTTAAAAATATATATAGTAAAGGCGCGTGGGTCTGGTATTCCTACGTAAAAAAATAATATCGCCAGCGACAACTACAGTTTTGAAACAAAGTTCTTGGATGAAGACTGGTGTGAATACATGCGCATGAGAGGCCTACTTAAAAGTTCTGATTTTTTTTTCCCTTTCTCGCTTTCATTCTTTTTCCATTTTCCACGTGGTATGGGCAGTGGACCTGGGAGAGAAAAGAAGGCATTGTGCGGCGTGTCAGTAGCCCAGTGTGTCCCCCGAGACTCGGAGAGATATGCTCACTCGACTGTGTGCTGAACGCCATTGTTGCAAATTCCTGTCCATTCACTACCTTTTAAATAGAGCTCGCGTATCAGAACGCGGGCGGAGGGGCGGTGGGGATGGAGAATTGGCAAAAAAGGGGCGTATCCAACTTCCGCGAACTACCAATCGGCTGCAAGAGCGATCTGGCTTGGACTGTCTTCTGTCTCCGCAGATAATAAAGTTCTGAAATCACATCCCCCGAAGCACATTATTAAAAAATAATAACTGATTTCTGCCATAATCACAATTACGACTAAAACCACCGAAAGGCTGCGCGTAGCGAAGTCATTAACTGTAATCGCACCAAGGCGTACTCAATGAGAAGGGCCATAGAAACCTATTAAAATGTAGAATACTAATCATTTAAAAATACTGTCTGCTTAAGCTTTAAATGCGCGCACATTGAATTAATTTCCGCCTGGGAAATTAATCTATTTGCGACTGAATATAAAGCATATATAAAATCAGCCGGGCTGATTTAATCTCTCGTATTTTTTGCATATATATATATATATATATATATATATATATATATGTGTGTGTGTGTGTATGGGTTGTGCACGCTTTAAGTTGCGTTTGTATGCTCGTCTTGAACTGGAGGATTTCAGTCATTCCGGTAGATGCAACAGGTTCAGCGGCGAGGCGCGTTTGCGGTTGGTTCATCCAAAAGAAAAAGGTGAATGTCATGACGGTGCTAAATCACGTCCGCGAGAGAAGCGCAAATGCTGCCCGAGGCATTTACGCGCGAGCGTCTATGTGTGATGTCTGACTTGTTAAAGATAGGTTTATGAGTGCTATAGTGTTTCTTCCATAAAAGAGGTAGGTAAATGGAGTTTGGGGGGGGGAGGGGAATTAATCACCCCCAAAAAGAGAAAGAGATGGTGTTCCTCGCCATTTAAATGCAAATGTAAAATGAGAACAAGAAGACTGTGTGTGTTGTGTGTGTGTGTGTATGTGTGTGTGTGAGAGAGAAAGAGGGGGAGAGAGAGAGAGGGACGGGGGTTGGGGGGTGGGGGGTGGCAGGCACGGTGGGCAAGTTTGAGAAGAGAGGGTTTGTTGAGAAAAACAGCCACACATACATACACACACGCGCACTCTCAAAACCACACGGCAGCTACAGATGCCGCGGGCCAGCAGTCGCTCGCCTGATTTTCTGCGCGTAAATGACTGATCAGAATGAATCTGTTCCGCTCCGTTTTCCGTAGAGACTCTCTGAAAGTAGAAAGAAACGTTTGGGCAAAGTGAGAGCTTTGGTTAGTACAGAAAGGAGTACTTGCGAGTCTTTCAGAACCCTTTTTGTGTGTGTGTGAGAACCGCATTGTATTTGGCTGATGCCCCCTCTCCCACTCGGTGTCCTCGTGAATCATGTCGCGCCGGAAACAGAAACGGCCCCAACAACTTGTGAACCCGGCCACCGGGAACACGCGGATACTGACGCAAGGTGAGAAAATGACTGTTTATCCGATACATTTCTTGTGAATTAACGTTACGGGACCACCTTGAAAACCAAGGCGACCTGTAAGGAACAACTGAAAGTGTGTGGTAACCGCAGAAATAACTAATAATAATAATTATGAGGGGGAATGATGGGTGACATGGGGAGAAATACATTTAACAGCAACGAAGAGTTGTCAGGATGCACAACCACAGAAATGTGCGCTCGTAAGTTGAGGGTGTCCATTCTGCGTTCTGGTTTCACTTCAGTTGCAGCAATATATATACTCTCTGATATTTATCGAAACGAACGTAAACGGTGTCCGTTTTGTGGTACGTTTAACATTCCACAATGATGTTAGAGGTTTCAGTGGCGTCGTTGAGGAGAAACAAGACCGACACATCATCTGGGCGCTCCGGCTCGATGCAGAAAAAGCTCGTTAAATTTAAATTTTCATTTGCATTTGCATGTATGAGTTTACAGTTCCGTGTCTTGGTTATCTCCGTGCACATAGCGGCGTTTTACTTTTTTTAGTTAGTGAAGCCCGCTTTCTAGAGTGAAAGTCGGTCACGGATAATCGGTTGTGTTGGTCTCTAGCTCGGCCAAACATCCAACTTGAGAGAACAGCAAGTTGAGTGTGACGAGGTCCCAAACATGGATCGGGGCGTACTGTGGTAGTTTCACTTTTGAGAAAGGCACATTTCAGTGCCCAGGCGCCACCTTAATTTTTTAATATTTGTGGCGCGCGCCAGATTCGATTAATTGAAATTACTGGACAGCAGCGGCTTTTAAGGTACGCTGTGCGCCGAGCTGCGTGGGCAGAGTGGCTGGTTTGTTGTCCGTCTAATAGGAGATTTACGGCCTTGCCTGACTTCTGATCCCCTTCATTAGCCCCCACCCCCACCACCCTCCCCTTTTTTTCTGTGGGGAGGGGGTTGGGGGGTGTGGGGCGTTCAGATTAATTCTCGTTTTTTGATCTCTCTCTCTCTCTCTCTCTCTCTCTCTCTCTCTCCTTCAAATTCTCCTGCTTAATTTGAGGTGGATCTTCAGATTCACCCTTCACACTGCCTCCTTCTCCCTCCCTCTCTCTTGCTTTCTTTCTCTCTCTCTCACTCCTCTCTCCGCCAGCCCACAGAAACATGGACCACCCAGTTAGCTGTGGGGGAGAGAGAGAGAGAGAGAGATGAGAGGAAGGAAAGAGAGAGAGAGAGAGAGAGAGAGAGAGATGAGAGAAGAGAGAGAGGGTGAGAGGAGAGCAGAGGTGTACTGTGTAACAGCACCAGCGTGAGACTTCATTGTCCTTCCGGCATTTTGTGACTGTGCGGTGAAGCATGAAGAGCCTGGCTGAGCTCTGTGTGTGTGTGAGAGAGAGAGAGAGCACAGAGAGAGAGGGTGTGTGCATACATATGTGTGTGTGTGAGAGAGAGAGAGAGAACAGAGAGAGAGAGGGTGTGTGCATACATATGTGTGTATGTGTGTGTGTGAGAGAGAGAGAGATGTGTGTGTGGGTGAATCTTTATCTGTGTGCATGTGCATATGTGTGCTTTTATGCGTGTACATGTGCGTGAGAGTTTGTGTGTGTGAGTGTGTGTATCTCTCTGTCTCTCTCCCTCTCCCTCTCTCTCTCTCTCCCTCCCTCCCTCTCTTTATCCTTCTCTCTGTCTTTGCTCAAGACTTTGAAAGAATGTGACCCCAGTGAACAGGAGGTCACGTCTTTTGGCCAATCACAGCGGCCAGGAGAGCGAGCCAGTGGTCAGAACCCCTAAGTGTGATGTGACCTCTGACCCCTCTGTGGAGTTCGAGGGGGGGAGGGGGGTGGGGGGCTGGAGGGGGGTGGGGGGTGGGGGGGGGGTGGGGGTGGTGGGCAGAAGATGAAAGACAGACTGGATGGAGTGGGGGGCAGGTTAAGAGGGGTTAGAGGTTGCCGTGGTGATGTCCATTGTCCTCTGCAATGCGTTGCCGTGGTAGCAAGGTAGGCTGTCATCGGGCGCTGCTGGAAGTTGAGATGGATGGTCGCGGCAGAGTGGGATAAAGAGATAAAGGGTGGATGGACAAAGAATGATAGAGGTCTAGTTGGAAGACAGGAAAGACAAGGGAACGGGTGGAGAAGACGAGCGGAAAGAGGGAGAGAGAGAGAGAGAGAGAGAGAGAGAGAGAGCGGTAAGTGAATGCCGGTAAAACAAGGATAAGGAGTGGATTTTCAGAGGTAGAAAATGAGAGCTTCTGTGGTGTGGGGATACTTGTGGGAGGGAAACTTTTCTCTGCTGGAATAGCGGCCCTGTGTCTGTGTGTCTAACACCCGCCACCTGCAAGTGTTCTCAGTAAAGGAACCGGGCACAGGTCTCCCTTTACCGGCACGTTAAGGAGGAACTTTACACCCATTTACAATTTTTAAAATATGCCCTTAGTCCTTATTTTAGTATGCAGGCGACGGTATGTGCATGTCGATGTACATATTAACATGATGATATTTTTTTAAAAGCCAGACATCTCCGCCAAGGGAAACAAGGCGTTGACAAAAAAAGAACTGATGGCCGTCTGTCTTGTATTAAATGAAAATAAATATTCCTGTTGTCACTGTGATGTGTGTGCGCGCGCGTGGTGTGGTTTAGTATGTCAGGGACAACCGTGTCCACGTTCCCTGTGACCCCCCACAACTGAAAACAAAACTGTGAAAGTTCACCCGTACATTTCCGTATTTTTCCCGACTCGCTGGTGTGGCACACTTAGTTCATGGAGGATGATCTTTGGCTGCCTCAAAATTGTTTCTAGGTTTTTTTTCCCCCCATCTATAGATGATTGGATAAAATGTGCAATCGTGATTTTTCGGTGAGGCTTGCTTGCACAGATACACTCACACTGAAAAATCCACACTCATACTGATACACACATTAACACATACCAAATTAACACATGCTCTCACACACACACACAAGCATGCACATGCACACACGCACAAACATGCACATGCACACATTCACACATACACACACACACACACACAAGCGTGCACATGCACACACACACACACACACACACACACAAACATGCACATTCACACTCATGCACAGACATGCACGTGCACACATACACACAAACATGCACATTCACACACACACGCACAAACATGCACATTCACACACATGCACAAACATGCACGTGCACACACGCACACACACACACACACACACACAAACATGAACATTCCACACACACACACACACGCAAACATGCATATTCACACACACACGCACAAACATGCACATGCACACATTCACACACACACACACACAAACATGCACATTCACACACACGCACAAACATGCACATGCACACATTCACACACATGCATTACATTACATTACATTACAGGCATTTAGCAGACGCTCTTATCCAGAGCGACGTACAACAAGTGCATTAGTTCAAGGTGCAGAGGTGCAAAAGAAACACACTAGAGTGAAGTAAAGTAAAACATGCACCTACATGCACATACACAGACACACATGCATAAACATGTACACACACACATATTGTGGGTTAGCAGTGGGCTCAGTACCTAAAGTTGCTGTGCAGGGAGTGCTGCTGAGTATGCACTGAACCTTTAAAGAGTAACTGATGTGTATGTGCCAAGACTGAGAGTATGTGCTAAACCTAAATAATAACTATTGAGTAAGTGGTAAGACTGTGTGCTGAACCTTAGAGTAACTGAGGAGTATGTGCCAAGACTGAGAGTATGTGCTGAACCTAAATAATAACTATTGAGTAAGTGGTAAGACTGTGTGCTGAACCTTAGAGTAACTGAGGAGTATGTGCCAAGACTGAGAGTATGTGCTAAACCTAAATAATAACTATTGAGTAAGTGGTAAGACTGTGTGCTGAACCTTAGAGCAACTGAGGAGTATGTGCCAAGACTGAGAGTATGTGCTAAACCTAAATAATAACTATTGAGTAAGTGGTAAGACTGTGTGCTGAACCTTAGAGTAACTGATGTGTATGTGCCAAGACTGAGAGTATGTGCTAAACCTAAATAATAACTATTGAGTAAGTGGTAAGACTGCTGAACCTTAGAGTAACTGAGGAGTATGTGCCAAGACTTTGAGTATGTGCTAAACCTAACTAATAACTATTGAGTAAGTGGTAAGACTGTATGTGCTGAATCTTTGAGTAACTGATGACTATGTGCCAAGATTGAGATTATGTTTATACCTAATGAGTAACTATTGAGTAAGTGGTAAGACTGAGAGTAGCACAGACTGACTTTCAGTATTTGCACCATTCATGCTGATTGGCAATAAAACTGCTTGTGTCTTTCAGCTGTTCTGTAACTGCGATCTCTCTCACTCTCAGTGTTTTGAATTATGAATGAGATTGTTTTGAATGAAAACATTTACTATCGTTCTAAATGAAATAATAAGAATCTCTCTCTCTCTCTCTCTCTCTCTCTCTCTCTCTCTCCCTCTCTCTCTCTCTCTCTCTCTCTCTCCCTCTCTCTCTCTCGCCCTCTCCTCTCTCTCTCTCTCTCTCTCTCGCCCTCTCCTCTCTCTCTCTCTCTCTCTCTCTCTCTCTCTCTCTCTCTCTCTCTCTCTCTCTCTCTCTCTCTCTCTCTCTCTCTCTCTCTCTCTCTCAGGTGAGCAGCTGGCAGTGAAGTCCCTGTCCTTCTCCTTGATTTCAGACTCTTCGTCATCATCATCCTCTTCCTCCCTGCTGGACTGCCAGCCCCCTCTGGTGCCCCGCCCCTCTCCTGGGGGCCTCCACACCCCCTCTCTGCCCACGGAAACCTCCCCGCCCTCCCACTCCCCGAATCAGCTCACCCCCTACACCACCTCCCTCCCTCACGCCCACTGCTCCCTGTCGCCCGACTTCCCCCACCCCTCCCTCTCCTCCCAGACGCGCCCCCCGAGCCCCGCCCCTTCCTCCCAGGCCCAGCCTCAGCCCCGCCCCCTCATGGCCTCGCCTAAGCTGGGCGTGTCGGCCACCACCACCTCCTCGTCCTCCTCCTCTTCCTCCTCCTGCGCCCCGCCCCATCCGGGCAGCCCCAGCCCGGTGCCCGAGGGCCCGCCCAGCCCGGTCACGCCCTCCCCCTCCCCCGGGGGGGCCCCGCCCGGCCCCGCGGCCCCTCGCCCCGCCCTCAGCATCGCGGTGATCCTGGAGGAGCTGCAGGTGCTGCAGCAGAGGCAGATCTACCAGATGCAGATGACCGAGGAGATCTGCAGGCAGGTGCTGCAGCTGGGGGGGGCCGCCGCCTGCGGCCTGGACTCCCCCCCGCTGCCCCCGCTCCCCCAGCTCTGCCTGGAAGGGGGCGTGCCGGGGGAGAGAGCCGGCTCTGGCTCCGCCCATCCGCTCCCGCCCCCGCCAGGCTCCGCCCCCCAGCTCCTGGCTTGCTTCCCGTCCCTGCTGCCCCAGTCCCTGCCCAAGCCGAAAGCGCCGCACTCCCTGTCCCAGGTCCTGCGGCCGCTCAAGTCCCAGTTCGAGGGCGGGGCTGCTGGGGGGCGGGGCTATGTTGGGGGTGGGGCAGGCCGAGGTGGCACCATCCCCTCTTCTTCCTCTGCCACTTCCTCCTCCTCCTCCTCTTCGTCCACCCCCACGGCGGCCGTCACGCCCCAGTACCCGCCCTCCCTGGCCCTGGGTCTGCCTCCTCGCTACCTCCACGAGAAGTCCCCCAACACCACCTCCGCCGGAGGCCTGGCCTTTTTCGCCCCGCCCCTCTTCAGCTCCGCCTCCCTGCCGGGCCCCTCCCAGGAGGGCGTGTCCTCGTCGTCGGGCGGGTCCGGGTCGGCGGGCGGGGCCTCGGGGGGGCTGTCCCGCCTCTCGCACGCCTGCCGCTTCTGCGGGAAGCTGTTCAGCAGCGACTCGTCGCTGCAGATCCACCTGCGCTCGCACACGGGCGAGCGCCCGTACCAGTGCCCCGTCTGCCTCAGCCGCTTCACCACGCGCGGGAACCTCAAGGTGCACTTCCTGCGCCACCGCGAGCAGAACCCCGAGCTCTCCCTCTCCCTGCTGCCCCCCTCCCTCTTCGGGGCGGGGCAAGGGGGGCCGGAGCCCATTTCTGCCGCCGCCGCCGCCGCCGCAGCCGCTGGGGTGGGCGCGGCTCAGAAGCGCAGGAAGCGGCGTGCCGAAGAGGAGCTGTTCGGGGAGGGGTCGGACGGGCGGGGCGGGGCGGGGTTCTCCCTGGGCGTGTCCCCTCGGGCCCCGCCCTCCTCCCTCCCGCTGCCCCCCAGCGTAGACCTGGCGCTGCTGTCCACAGCGCACTCCCTGCTGCAGCTCAACCGAGCCGCCGCCGCTGCCGCCGCCGCCGCCGCCGCCTCCGGCTCCGCCCCCCCCGCCTCCTCCTCCTCCTCCTCGTCCACCTCCTCCGCCCTCACTTCCTCCCTCCTCTCCTCCACCTCTTCCTCCTCTTCCTCCCCGTCCGGGCCCTTGGCCTCCATGGCTGGGCTGTACAAAGCCGGGTCCAAGCGTTTCGACGAGAACACGCCCCCGCACCAGGCCCTCCACCCTCACTCCGCCTACTCCCACCTGGCCCACCTCCCCAAAATCCTCTTCCCCACCACCGCCCCTTCCCACCACCCCCACCACCACCCCGGGCTGACCCTGCTCCGTCCCCCGCCGCCCCCTCCCGGCCCGGGGTCCCACCTGGCCCCGCCCCACCCGCAGCTCACCTTCCCCTTCTCCAGCTTCCCGAAAGCGCCCCAGCCCCCGTCCTCAGACACCTCCAAGCTGCAGCGGCTGGTGGAGAAGCTGGAGAAGGAGCCTCTCCACGGCTCCGCCCACAGCTCCGTCGAGAACTCCGCCTCCGGCAGCACGAGCTCCGCCCCCGCCGGCTCCTCCCCCGTCGGCTCCGCCCCCGGCCTCACCCGAGAGATGATGGCGGCCCTGGGGGTGAGCGCCAACGGCGGCGGGGCGGGGCCCGGGGCGGTGATGGGCGGGGCCGAGCTGGGCGGCGGGGGGGGCGGCGGCGGCCAATCAGTGCGGGGTGTGCCTGCGGGTGCTGAGCTGCCCGCGGGCGCTGCGGCTGCACCAGGCCACGCACCTGGGCGACCGGCCCTTCCCCTGCAAGCTGTGCGGCCGCTCCTTCTCCACCAAGGGCAACCTGCGCGCCCACCAGGCCACCCACCGCGCCCGCCCGCCCGCCCGCGCCCAGAACTCCTGCCCGCTGTGCCAGCGCAAGTTCACCAACGCGCTGGTGCTCCAGCACCACATCCGCATGCACCTGGGGGGCCAGCTGCCGCCCGACAGCCCCGAACCCGAGCTCGCTGCCCGCCCCCTGCTCAGCCCGGGCGCCGCCGGCGCCGACGCCGCCCCCGATGCCGACCCCGGCCCCGACCCCGCCCCCGGCTCCGCCCCCGACCCCGCCCCTCAGCCACTGGCCCCAGCAGCGGAGGACCCGCCCGGCAGCCCTGACCTCGTACCCCCGGCCGACCTCAGCCCTGACCCCGCCCTGAACCCCGCCCCGGACGCCACTCCGCCCGGCAGCGCGGAGCCGCCCGTCCTGAGCGCCAGCGTGACCACGCCCCTCGCCGACCCCCTGGCGACCCCCGCTGACCCCGCCGCTCCTGCCACGGCCGTCACAAAAGAGGAGGAGGGTCCCTGCGCTGAGCCGCCGCCTACCACCCCGTGCCCCTCCCTCCGCCCGCCTAGCCCCCCCACCGGTCTGAGCCACAGCGCTGAAGGAGACTGTCACCCCCAGAGTGCCCCCGACGACACCCCGGGCCAGCCCGTCCCCACCGATACCCCTGCTGCCTCCCCCAACAGCCCCATCCCCAATGTCACCTCCAGCATTGCCCCCACCCCTGAAACCAGCAAGGAGAGCATGGCCCCCCTCTCGTCCCCTGCCGCTACGCCTCTCCCTCACTTAGGTGGGACTCCCAACCCCTCTCCTGCCGAACCCCTTGGCACCCCCACCACGCCCCCCTCCTCGGTACCAAAGATTGACATGGGCGCAGCGCCAGAGCCCACCACCGGGGCGGCGCCGCTCCCGCACCCCTCGGGAGCGGCTCCAAAAGAGGAGGCCCCCGAGCAGGCGGGGCCGTCCCTGAGGGACGGCAGGAGGAGCCTGCTCAGCTCGCCCGCAAAGGATGATGGGAGCGGCGGCGTCAAGGCCGCGGGGCCGGATCCTGATTGGCTGGCCGCCGCCACCGCTCTGCCGCCGCCTGTCCTGCGCCCCCCAGAAAAGAAAATATACAGCTGCTCCGAGTGCGGGAAGGAGTACGCCAGCCGCAGCGGCCTGAAGGTGAGAACGAGAGAAGGAGAGGAAGAGGGGAAGAGAGAGGGTGAGTGAGTGAGCAAGAGGGAGTTAGAGAGAGGGGAAGAGAGAGAGAGAGAGTGAGCAAGAGTGAGTTAGAGAGAGGGAACGAGAGAGAGAGAGTGAGTAAGTGAGCAAGAGGGAGTTAGAGAGAGGGGAAGAGAGAGTGAGTGAGTGAGCAAGATGGAGTTAGAGAGAGGGGAAGAGAGAGAGAGTGAGTGAGCAAGATGGACTTGGAGAGAGGGGGAGAGAGTGAGTGAGTGAGCAAGAGGGAGTTAGAGAGAGGGAAAGAGAGAGAGTGAGTGAGCAAGAGGGAGTTAGAGAGAGGAAAAGACTCCTTTTCAAGTGTTAAAGGTATACTATGGAGGATTTTTTTTTGCCTTGCTGTGGTCCTGTGTTTACAATAAAAGAAGTCTCCTCTTCCAGAGAAGTCTTCAACCCCACCCGCACACCCACCGAGTCACTGACACTCAAATTCTTTAGAAACTACCGGTAAATGTCTCCCATCTGTCTCCCATCTCAGATGGACATTGCGTTACATTGACCACGAACCAGACGCATACAAATAATTTGAAAACGGACATTCCCGGTCAAAAACCGGACATCTGGCAGCCCTAGCTGGATGGCTACAGGTAACGTTACGTACAGGTCCGACAGTAAACGAGCCAGCTCATCCTCATCGCCATGGCGAACTTCATCTGACGCCACTGAGGAAAAGCCGTTCCGAGGTTAACTCCAGTTAACTCGAGCCCCGTCGGCTTGTCTTTCTGCTTTTGCTTGGCTGTATCTGGGCCATTACCCTGGCTAGCAGGCAAGGAACTCAATGGACTGCATTTATATGGCGCTTTACAATCGATGCCTCTCATTCACCCATTCACACACACACACACACCAACGGAGAAAGGCTGCCATGCAAGGTACCAGTCAGCTCTTTGGGAGAAATTAGGCTTTAGGTGTCTTGCTCAGGGACACTTTGACACGCCCAGGGCGGAGGATCGAACCGGCAACCCTCTGACTGCCAGACAACCGCTCTTACCTCTTGAGCTATGCCACCCCAAACAACCACTCTGCTGAAATGTGATTCTAAACCACAGAGTGCCATGCCAAGAAATGTTCCAAACATATTGTAGAACAACAAATACTGGTAAAGGTTCACAAATTCTGAAAAAAATGCTTGAAGACATAGATTTCCAGTGCATCATAGATATGCCTTAGCAGGGTTATTTTATAATATTTTCAAGGTAAAAATCCTGCATAGTATGCCTTTTAAACATTTTTTGAAAAGTATTCAATGTGTGTATGACCTACTGCACTACTGAAGTGTCCCAACATAGTCAGCATTTTCACTCAACGTAGTACAACGTAGCCAGCGAAGCAGTAATTGTGACTAGAACATTCCAATGGGTATGGTTAACCTGTCTCTGAGTTTTGTGGGCATGGTACTGTACTATGACCTGTTTCTATTTTTTGTCGCTGTGGCACTGTGACCTGTTTATAAGTTGTACGGGCACGGCAGATGACCCGTTTCTAAGGTTTGAGGGTGTGGCGCATTACATTACATTACATAGCATTACAGGCATTTAGGAGACGCTCTTATCCACATCCATTCATACAGCTGGATATATACTGAATCAATGTAGGGCAAGTGCCTTTAGCTCAAGGGTAAAACGGCAGTGTCCAACGCAGGAATCGAACCCGGGGACCTTCAGGTTACAAGGCCAGCTCCTTTTCCCCGTTATGCGACACCGCCACCATTGTAAGATATTTTTTCCCTTTCTGCTTTCTCCAGGGACACATGAAGCACCACGGGGTCGTAGTCAAGGGCTCGCGCCCCCCGCCGCGGAGTACTCGCCTGCCCCCCTCTGCTCCCCCTGCCCCTGCCCCGGCCTCCGCCACCAACAGCGGGCCAGTCAGTTTCTGGAACCAGTACCAGGTGTTCCTGACCAATAGCAGCGACCAGCCGGAAGACCCAGTTCCAAACCCAGCCAATGGCAGCCAAGCTGAGGAGGTTGAAATGCCTCGATTGGCCAAGTCTCCCGAGAAGCCCCAGCCATCGGAGGACCAGGCCGCAGGGACTGGCTTGGAGGAGCTGAGGGAGGAGTCTAAGGGGGGTGCTGAACCCGAGGCCATGTGATTGGCTGAGCCGGGGGCATCTCGGTACTTCAAATAAACTTTTACTTCCTGGGGGAAACACATTTTTAAATTGTGTTGTTTTTCTATTTACCAGAGTAGCTGGGTAGTTCTCGAGTAAATGGGCTAGTTAGTGTGTGTGACGTAGTGAGGCAGAATGGCGGTTAAAGTCCTAAAAGTGAACAGGCAAAGGAGGCAGGGGGGAATAGGTATGGAGAGAGAGAAGGAGAGAGAGAGAGAGCGATGGAGAGAGTGAGAGAGAAAGAGCAAGATATAAGGAGTGAGAGAGAAGGAGAGGTTCTATCTCAGAGTTGTTGGAGAGTCCTAGCACTCTTTTGTCTAATTTCTCCATTTCTGTTTGTAATCTTTAAAAAAGGGATATGTGTTAGGTACAAAGGGATTTTTTTTCTTTAAAGCACTGGTTTAGAAGGCACAATGGTAACTGTGTAGTGTAGCACCTCCTGAGTGGTCCTGGCATTAGATGGTTATTTACAAAAAAAAGTAATATATGTTAATGTTTACATGTGGTGTACATTTATGCTTCAGTGCATTTGTGCATATCGGCTATTGTCATTTCCATACATGCGTCATGTGCCCACGCACATACACTGAGACATTAGGAAAAAGATCTGTATGTTACATGAATATGCCATATGGTTTGATAAGTACTTTATATTAAGGATTCCATACTGATGGTACATTGACATACATTACTTTTGCATGACGGTATTGGCCAGCTTGTCCTGTGTGTGGGAGGGGTTAGTAAATTTAAGTAGGCACTCTTCCCTAATGTCTGTTCTGAAAGGTTCGTTGCTGTGTACTTAATGGAGGGAGGGGGCATCCATTATCACATGATGGCTTTGATTACGATGATGGACTGGTGTGCTCCAGTCTGATCTAGCCCAGTCCAGTCTGGCCTGGTTTTTTCTGGTTAATTCCGGTTCACTCTGGCCTGGTCAGGTCTTGAGACCCGATTGGTGAGGACTATCCAAGTACTGCTGCCCTCTGCTGGTGATTCTGCTGCTGGTTTTGTTCAGATTCTGCACCTGCTCTGTCCACGTGACTTTCCCCTGTCACACAACAGGCTCAGTTCCCTGGATTTTCCTAGAACATTCCCTGGATATTCCTTGAACGTTCCCTGGTCTTTCCCCAAATGTTCCCTGAGCATTTTTCCCTGGATTTACTCTGAACATTCCCTGGACTTTCCCCGAACATTCCCTGAGCATTTTCCCATGGATATTCCGTGAACATTCCCTGGACTTTCCCCAAACATTCCCTGAGCATTTTACCCTGGATATTCCCTGAACGTTCCCTGGACCTTCCCCAAACATTCCCTGAGCATTTTCCCCTGGATATTCCCTGAACATTCCCTGGACTTTCCCCAAACATTTCCTGAGCATTTTTCCATGGTTATTCCTTGAACGTTCCCTGGACTTTGCCCAAACATTCCCTGAGCATTTTTCTCTGGATTTACGCTGAACGTTCCCTGGACTTTCCCCAAACATTCCCTGAGCATTTTTCCCCTGGATGTTCCCTGAACGTTTGCCGGTTGGTTCCTGAACAATTCTTGGACGTTCCTCGAGTGTTTTTTGGACGTTTCTCCTGTGTGTTCCATAGAGGTTTCCCGAGAGTTTCCTGTGCGTTTTGCAGCCATTTCCTGGGTGCATCCTGAACATTTCGTAGGTGTTTTCTGGACATTCCTTGAGCGTTTTCTGAGCGTTCTCTAGGTGTTTTCAGAGCATTAGGGGTAGACACCCCCCATGTCTTGTGACTGTGCTGTGTTTCCCAAGGTGCCACAGTAGTCTCTGTATAATTAGATGGGTCTTTCCAACTTAAATTTTTTTTTTGTTATTGTCATTGTTCTTATCATTTGAAGTTTAACTGGATGTCTGCTTTCCGGCCTTGTCGTGATTGTGATATCTTCAGTGTATGTTCAGTGTTCAATCGAGAGGAAAAATTAAAACGATAATAATGAAACTATGTAAAGGCTGCACATTTGTCAATTTGTTATTATTTTTAAATATCTGGCATGCCCGTTTCTCTCCCTAATTTGGAGTGTCCAGTTAGCAGGCTGTATTTGCAGCCTTGGTCATTCAGTCATCCCCACAGCCAATTCGGGAGAGCGTAAATGGCTGCAGTTCTCCTTCGAACCACACGGTGTCAGCAGCCGGCTTCTTTTCACACTGCAGCCCACATGGCAAAGTTTGGGCAGAACTAAAGACGGCAGCGTGCTTGATAAGAAGGCAAATTCGGCCTAGAATAGGGGGGTGGGGGTGGGGGAGGCACATATTCCGATCCTGCTGTTGTTGTTGATAATGGAAAACACAGAGTTGATGTATGCACCCACCAAACACAGCACACAACAGTGGCTACGGTGCTGGAGCAGAGACTCAGAAGGACAGAAGACCCTGAGGGGGACACTTCATGCGTAGCTTTGGCAAGCAGATCCCGGGCGCCTGATTGACCAGTAGGGGGCAGTAGAGAGCGATGGAACACGGAGACTGAACCCTTCTGTATCCCATCGGGCGATACTATGTTATTGGGTTACAGTGTGTTATTGGGCTGTAGTGTGTTATTAGGGTGTAGTGTGTTACTGGGCTGCAGTGTGTTATTGGGCTGTAGTGTGTCAGTGTGTTATTAGGGTGTAGTGTGTTACTGGGCTGCGGTGTGTTATTGGGCTGTAGTGTGTCAGTGTGTTATTAGGGTGTAGTGTGTTACTGGGCTGCGGTGTGTTATTGGGCTGTAGTGTGTCAGTGTGTTATTAGGGTGTAGTGTGTTACTGGGCTGCGGTGTGTTATTGGGCTGTAGTGTGTCAGTGTGTTATTGGGCTGCGGTGTGTTATTGGGCTACAGTGTGTAAGTGTGTTATTGGGCTGTAGTGCGTCAGTCTGTTATTGGGCTGTAATGTGTAAGTGTGTTATTAGGGTGTAGTGTGTCAGTGTGTTATTGGGCTGTAGTGTGTAAGTGTGTTATTGGGCTGTAGTGCATCAGTGTGTTATTGGGCTGGAGTGTGCTATTGGGTTACAGTGTGTAATTGCGCTATAGTGTGTTATTGAGCTGTAGTGTGTCAGGGTGTGTGTGTGTGCCTGTGTTTGTGCGTGTGTGTGTGTACATTTGTGTGTGCGTATGTGTTTGGTGAGTGTGTGTGTGTGTGTTTGTATGTGTGTGTATGTGTGTTTGGGTGTGTGTGTGTGTGTGTGTGTGTGTGTGTGTGTGTGTGTGTGTACATTTGTGTGTGCGTATGTGTTTGGGTGTGTGTGTGTGTGTTTGTGCGTGTGTGTGTGTACATTTGTGTGTGCGTATGTGTTTGGTGAGTGTGTGTGTGTGTGTGTGTGTGTGTGTGTATGTGTGTGTGTGTGTGTGTGTGTGTTTGTGTGTGTGTGTGTGCGCATGAGCTTAAACGTGTGACTGCTCGTACAGCTGCACATACCCTCCCTCCCTCTCCATCTCTCCCCCTCCCTCTTTCTCCCTCCCTCCATCCCTCCCTCCCTCTCTGGTATAAGCCCACAGAGGGGCGTCTCTAATCCTCTCTGTCTCTCAGCACAATGCATCTCCTCTGTATGTGGGTGCCGAAGCACGACTGGGGGGGGGGGGGGGGGGGCCAGCTGTCCACAGCATCGCCCCTAATCTCCGCTACCATGGCAACCAGCACATCCAAAAACAGCCAACCAGTGTTGTAGCCTTTTCCCTTATTCTCTGGGGCGGGGGGTGAGGGGGTGGGCGGAGGGTAACATTAATGAAAGGAACTGGACCCTTCTTGGTGACCAGGCCCTTTAAACAGACCAATGTCAGACCGCAGAACACATTCTGGTCAGGTATAATGTGGCTGTTTTACATTAATACTGCCTGTCATTGTCTCGTTTTCATAAATTATTATGTACAGGCCATGGAATTGTACTGTAAAATTTCATATGGACTAAAACTGCATGTGATGTGTAAGATTTTGTTGTGTGCTATACATCTAATATATACAAACATGGCACATTGTTTTATAAACTGAAACGGGTTACCAGGGTTGGGACCATCTAATTTATGGGAACGGTGTTGAGTCAGAGCAACAGTTTTGAGTAGGTGGAACAGTGCGGGGGAAAAAGAAAATTGTTGATTTGAAGGTACAGTGTTGGGTAAATGAGCATTTCTGACTCAGAAACACACAGATTTTAAAGAACAGTGTTGGGTTGGGGGATGTGTTGAGTTCGAACAGTGTTGGGTTGAGGGAAGTATTGGGTCAGAGGAACTGTGTTGGGTTATAACAGTGTTGGGTTAGAGGAGGAGTACTGAGGAACAGCAGGTTGTCAGAAACGTCAACAGGTAAAATAAGAGATTACCAGAATACAACCAGTCACTGATAGCTGTTCTAAACCACCGCAAAGACAGAGAACAGAACTCAACACAACAAATTTTTTTTTTTTTTGTGTGGTCGAATTTCATTTGAAACGTTTGTTTGTTTGTTTGTTGGGATCCAGGATAGTGACGCACCAATTCAATTAAACAACAACGGTGGCCCAACACTAATATTACTCCAGGCTTTTGTACATTTTGCTTAGCTAGCTGACACCAGCACTGGCAATAACTGCTTAAAATGATGTAAAATTGAGGCGCAGAAGGTACCCTGTGCAAAATGTTGCATGACACCAACAGTAAATCTCTTGACCTCGTGAACTTCTTTGAAACAAGTTTACACTGAAGTTTATTTATTTACTGACACATAATTATGTGACATTAATTCCATTATAGATATACTTATTTTGATTACACCGATTGCCAGATAGATACTTTTGGTAATACATGCTATATATTTTTTTAGATACATTTTCTGTTCCTGTACAAGCAGTTTTCAGAATTAAAAAAATGTCACGTTACATGCATTGAACAATCAGGATGTTCCTCTAAATGTCTCTCCCCTCACAAACATCACTATTGTTGATTCAGAGAACTCAGCTAGCGCTTCCAGACAGGTATGGATGTCTGCCTTGGTGCCGTGCCAACTGAGCAGCGGCCATAGTAGTTGCTGTCTTTCTTTGCACAATCAGCAGTGAGCCTCAGGCAGACAAAACAGAACTCAACATGGCATCCGTCACAAATTATGTTTTTACACATTTCCCCGTTGTGTTCTATCAGTTTGCCACAAGTGGGACAGGCCCGCACAGAGGGACAGTCCCGCACCTCTTTTATACTCTCAAAGAAAATATATTTGCATGTCCGTATGAGATCAAGGCGCTTGTCAATACAGCCATCGTTGTCACATCGATTAGCACGGGGTCTCTTCCCTTTCCACTCCTTTAAGCACTGCCAGCAAAACTCATACGTTCTTCCCATCCTGCTGGTGCAAATCCTGCATTCCACACTCAAATTGCGGGTGTCTTCTCTTTCTACAAATATCTTGCAGCCTGGACACTTGAGCAGAAGGAGACATTTAACATTTAAAATAATACAAAGTTAGGTCAGGTATATAATGTAATGGTATAGAAATTCTTCTTGGAAAACTGTCAAGTATACTTATTACTGTTCAATTAGCCACTGCATGGAAATGTGCAAAATTAGTTTCATTTGCTTAGTTCTCTTGAAAAACTGTTCACGATTTGAACAAGGTGACTTAAGTGGGATGTTTGACAGATGCACACTCGGACTGGACGCTCACTGAAAAGATGTCCCATTTCAGAATTATCAGGCTGTACCATTCTCTGTCCAAATCATGTGAACAATTTTCAAAGGAATTGTGTAAAATCAGTGTAAAGATAAAACTTTTTTTAACCTTGCAAGTAAATTTCACAATTAGCTGAACAAACCTGAGCTGGAAACTCAACAAATGCTGCTAATTTAGCTTACATGTGCAGTGTTTCATAAAAGAACATCATCATTTAACATGGGTAATGCAGGGACCTCATTTATAAAAATGTTCTTAGATTTATACTTGAACTTAGTCTTAAGATCATTTCCGACGGTGTGCTTACGTTCGATTCATAAAAGATACTGAGCATAAAAAACATTGCTTACGCAGCCCATTTGTAACTTACACACCTGTGATCTATAAATCTCAAATTAACTTAAAATTGACGGCACCTGAACGTGCCTTACAATCAGCGATTTCCCCTTATATAATGCTAGCACAAATAAAGGTTTAGTCAGGAATAACAATGGACCGAAAGAGAAAAGCAAACTTTTTGGAAGACGAGATCACGGCGATGGTAGAGGAAATTGAAGACAGGCAACACGTATCCTTCGGTGGACTACATAGTGGGTTGACAAACAATGAATTCCTCACACCTTTAATTGATAATTCCTATCAAATTGTTAATAAAGCTAATGCAAAGTTCACCACAGGCTTGGACGCATGTGTCCCAAACTGCAATACCCCTACATAACCAGCAGGAAGATCACTTACGTCAAGTCTAGACTTTGTGTAGCGATAAGATCATTTCCAACTCAAAGTAAGCAGGGTTTCCGCCAGTGTATTGCAAGCCCGGCGGCCCGCCGGGCCTAAGTTGACCCCCCGCTGGCCCTAAGCATCAGGGATTTTTATTTTATTTACATTTTTTAAATGTATTTTTAATATGTTTTTTAAACTACAGTTACAGTGGGGCGGCTCGGTTGGAAAGCTCCCCAGCGACATCTGTTGGTTAAAACGTGAACGCACTATAGGAAAACAGCAGGGCTGAGACATAGACGTATGTCTGTGGTCTGAGATCAGTGTTCTTTACCCTCATTGTGCGTAGAGTGACGTTCAAAACTTGACGCTTCCAGCTATCACAAGCTGATGTTACCTAGCAAGCCACCATTTCTTATTTAGTAGGCTAACTAACCTTGTTACAAACTGCGTTATTACTTCATCTCGTCGGTAAGTACATTCTTTTTAAGTTAAGTAGTGTGTAGGTAACGTTAAACTAATAGCATGAATGTAACGTTCGATACATTGTAACATTACATGACTGATTAATCGCCATAGAAATAACGACTTCACTCGTTTATTAATAACGTTAGCTTGATGACATTGATGTGCACGACAACGTGGTGATTTAGCTAACTTAGCTAGCTAGCCAGACAGTCAGCAACACAGATACATAGATATTTTGTTGTTGTTGAAATGTGCCCAGCATTCCAAGGCTGTACATTGTTGTAAGATTTAGTAGCCAATGAGTAGGCAGTGTTGTGCATATCCCCCTCTTACAGCTCGTTTCCAGCCCAAACCACTGCAAAGAGAGCAAACCTTTTTTTTTGTCAGTGACATTTCCTTCTGACATCTACGACGGCAATCGCAACCACAACATTTATTTAGCCTTTTTTGTATAGCTATTTCCATGGATAAAATCGCATTTATTATTATTATTATTATTATTATTATTTATTGGTTAAAAGCATTTACTTCATATCCAGTTCGACAGCCAACTACTTGCACGTTTCATGACATGTAGCCATTTAGTAATACGTTCGCATTTCAGGCTAGAAAATAACCCGTTAATCCAGAGAAATTTCTTAGAAATAGAAAGAGTTGTCTTAGAATCTTTATGGCAACAGAATCAAGGCTGGCAGCCCGGTTCGAATTTGTAACAGCTGCCGTCCAAAACAAACACCTGAGAGAGGCTGCCTGCGTGCGTGCCTAGCCCACGGCGTTACGTCATTGTTTTGCAATGGGCAGCTGCCGTAAAAACATGCTGGCTTCAACAAGCGATATTGATAAACTATCGATAAATATACGATTCCAATGAATAGGACAACCTGGAACCGGTTCTCGATTCCCATTCCTATTTAAATGTGCCCAGCATTCCAAGGCTTGTTGTAAGATTCAGTAGCCAATCAGGACTTGTAGAGTGCAAAAACTTTGATATTATTTATTTTAATTTATTTTGTTGTCGTTGAAATGTGCCCAGCATTCCAAGGCTGTAAGTATCAGTAGCCAATCAGGACTTTTTTCAAGTTTTTTGTAGAGTGCAAAAACTTTGATATTATTTATTTTAATTTAATTTATTTAGTTGTTGTTGAAAACACATGATTCCAAGACTGTACATTGTTGCCAGATTCTTTGTAAGCTGTGAATATGCTATGCTGTAAATAGTTGTTATGCGACAGCTCAGGAGGTAAAACCGATTGTCTGGCAGTTGTAAGGTTGCCGGTTCAAACCCCGCCCTGGGCATGTCGAAGTGTCCTTGAGTAAGACACCTAACCCCTAACTGCTCTGGCGAATGAGAGGCATCAATTGTAAAGCACTTTGGATAAAAGCACTATATAAATGCAGTCCATTTACCGTTTAAAAAAATGTGTGTTGAATAAATGACTTATTTATAACATTCACATTATGTGGGCATATTTTCAAATCTCCAGTCAGCTTTTAGCACTGACTTAATGTAGGGCCCTATGGAATCTGTGATATAGCTTTTTTTAAATTCTCAATTCCACGATTCCGTCCGTGATTCTGTTATCACAGAAACTACAGGGCCCTACCTTAGTCCTGCCACAGTCTGTCTATAGGGCCCTACCTTAATCCTGCCACAGTCTGTCGCTGGCCCGCGCCGGGCCCCCGTCAAAAAAGACACTTGGCTGCCGGGCCGCCGGCCCCTGTCAAAAGATACTTGCCACCGGGTCTAACAACTTTTCTGGGGGAAACCCTGGTAAGGTTTTATAAATAACTACTTGTACATGGTTTTCTGCATAAGTCATACTTAAGATCAAAATTGATTGCAAGTTTGTTTTATAAATGAGGCCCCAGGCCCTTTTGTGAGAAGGGGTACATACAGTGCTATAGCCTGTGCAAGCCATATCTCCGAGAGTCTCTTCAAAGTAGCATTGCTCCTCAGGGGTCAGCAGGGCGAACTTGCGCACCACATGATAGGGCAGCTCTGCATCACATGATGTGTTTCCATCATTAAGGGCAGGGCACCTGAATGTGGTTTTGCCCTGGAAAGCAGCAGAATGCCCAGCCAGTGTTAGATCTAAATCCACTCCAAAAATGAACCACCTTAAATTGTGAACTATTTCTTATTTTTTAAAGTAAAGTGAGAATATGGAAATTTACATGGGAATCTCTTGCAATTAATATTATCATCTGACACGACTGCCTGGTTTGATGATACTATAAATCTATGACAACTATAACACATTTATTGGCTAAATGGCTTTAAGTCATCAAGGGTCCAAGGTATCAAATGAGCCTCAAACCACCGTGCTGCTGCCAGATATGCAGTAGATACTACAAGCATTGTTTCTCCTGATTAATTTCCCTGTTGAACTCAATGGAGCAAAATATTCAGGAGAAACAATGCTTGTAGTATCTACTGCATATCTGGCAGCAGCATGGTGGTTTGAAGCTCATTTGATACCTTGGACCCTTGATGACTTAAAGCCATTTAGCCAACAAATGTGTTCCATACTGTATCAGCATAATTTACAGCTGAATCTAGTCCCACCCCCCAATTCCC
Source organism: Anguilla anguilla (assembly GCF_013347855.1). NCBI lineage: Eukaryota > Metazoa > Chordata > Actinopteri > Anguilliformes > Anguillidae > Anguilla > Anguilla anguilla. Next base: position 4,735,443 of record NC_049208.1, on the reverse strand, counting down.
ACAGAGATCCATTCAAATGCAAAGAGTTTTTGTATCGCTTGTAGGACAACCTGAAAATAAGATATCCAGACTCTGATGATGTTGATAGGTCACAGACACCAGGAAGTCATGGCATGCAAATTATATGCAACCAAATACACAACTTTTTTATTTGACATTATGTTAATTTGTCTACTGTCTACTGTAGTGAATTTCCCTGTTTCTAGCTTTTCCCCAAACAGTGCACTGCAGCAAAAGTAAATGAGCAAATGGTGACACGGGAGGTCTCAGGAGTGCATTTGTTTAATTCTTGCTAATTTTCTGACCAAAGATTTGTTGTTAAGACCATTAAATGCTTAAGTTTAAAACCACAGATAGCCAAAAACCTTTGACCCGTAGTGTAAGTGAAATAGGCACTAAAGCTGCGAGAAATATGACAAAGAATGAATTGTGTTGTGTGGGTCTGCTTTTCAATAAATGCGCTTAAATGAACTGAATTCTATATCTAAAGTTAAAAAAAACAGAGGTGGCCTATTGCTTTTGGCCTGTACTGTACGCCCACCACCCATAAAACACACACACACAACATATTCTGCCTGTATTATGTATTTAATGTGTCACTTGAATGTTTTACCTTTCCCAGTTCTGCTTTACAATACTTTGTCATGGATTCTGGACTGACGGCATGACCACAAGGCAGCTCCGCCCGAAGAATGCTCAGGTCATCATCCAGATCTGAGAGAATGGCACAGCCAAAATTAACAATTCTTATTGGATTATTTCAAAGTAAAAGTGCAATATCATATTTTAATTAATTTTTGTCTGTCTTTTTGGGATGGCAGGTATGCCATCCAGCCAAGTTCTGCCTTGGCGGGGCGGCATGCCCCCATACCTATACAGCACCGAGAGTTTGGCACTTTTCAGGGTTTCCCACAGAAATAACCGCCACAGACTCTCAGCCCTTAAAAACATTAATTTCTGTACATTCTGAACCCATTTCAACACACGGAATTCATAAACAACTTCACATGTCCACACAATACAACCCCAAATTTATGGGATTTTGCGTTTTCTCCTCCTCCTTTTTCCTGCCAGAAATGCTGGTAGCCCACAGAGAATATCTCCCCACTGGTAATTTTTTTGTACACCAGCCAATCCTTCACCTACACCAGCCAATCTAAATGTCACATATACACGCAAAATGGACATATCTTTTTCCCCAAGAAAATTGCCAGTCTCTACATCTGGTCAGTTCGTGGCTTGGTGGTAATGTTGCGGTCTACGGATCATTGAGTCACAGGGTCAAATCCCACCTGAAGCAAATTTCTTATGTGCTCATTTGCTCACTAATAATTGTCCATTACTCCTAAATTATTGCTTTTGTACCAGATCTACCCAGCGTTCACCAAATGTATAGACTGCATTATGCCATACCATCTACATGTCCAGTTAACCGCCTACAATATAGACGCTTTCAACGGTAACAACATAAACAAACGTTAGTGCGCGTGTGTTGTTCTGGCCCTAACTCAAGAGTCCCTTTAGACTATTTCTGATAACAAGCAAAATAAATAACAAGTAAATTATGTTAGCTAGCTAGTTAAACCTATGTCTAGCCAGTATTATTTGGGGTTACGAGTCGAAGAAAAGAACCGTTACTTGGCCAAACTCAAATGCGATAACGTTACACTACCAGAAAAACAAGTGACAGAAACAGATAACTCTTAACTGTTGACAGTATTGCACCTTGCTGAGCATCATACATTCCTTGCATAATTCATAACTGTTCTGGGTTACATGCACATTCCTGTGTAAAAAGTGCACTCTTTCTATGATATGGCCTAAAAATTGTTGCGATTGCGTGGGGGGTTCGGACCCAAATGCAGAGGAAAAACACAAAACTCCAAAAATGGAAGAGAACAAAAGACTTTACTAACAAGGGAACAAAACAATTAACACAGGGGGAGCAGGACACAAAACAGAAGTACCGCCATCTGGCGGCCCAACAGAGAAAACGCAGACAGGAACGCAGGGCCATGACAAAAAATAATGATTAGAGACACAAACTGGGGCTAGTGGGCAGCATGTGTATTCAATGCAATTACTGTAGGTTATTTATTTGTATAGCATGCATTGATGGAAAAACATCGTGGCTCTAATAGTTTGGGTCATCTTGCTAGGTTACCACAACAAAAAATGATCAGGCAATGTAATGCTGTCAAGTCATTGGAAACAGGTATCATCACGTTAGTTCAAAACGTAGCTAAAGCGTATCAACTATTAGCATTGATCTAACGTTACTGTGCATAATTTATACAATGTTAGCTACATTTAGCTAGCTAGCTAACTACAATCAATTTAGTTAGCTAATTCATAACTATTGCAGGCTTGTTACTGGTCAGCTAGCTATTAGCTATCGCTTACATGAGTTTCTTACCTGAAATGAAGTCAGTGCTAGAGTGAGAACAACAATTCGACCACCTTCGTTCGACAGACAGGAAAGCGTAAACTGATTTGCAACTATGAAATAGGCGAAATATCGGTAACGATCTGTACCTAGTTATGTAGAAAAAAAATGTCCTTGTTATTCTCCTGTAGTTATTTTTTCAGTACACGTTTTTTTTTTCTGTGCCGGCAAATATGTAGAGGTGGTCCAATGCTAGCTTTTGGTTGCTAAAGGGGCGTGTATCGACCACCCCATATAAATGAATGGAACTTGATGTCATGGTCCTGTGTTCCTGTCTGCGTTTTCCCTGTTGGGCCGCCAGATGGCGGCACTTCTGTTTTGTGTCCTGCTCCCCCTGTGTAATTGTTTGATTGTTTCCAATTGTTCCATTAGTGTTTGCTGGTTGTCTCGTTTTCCCTTCCCTCTCTGTGGCCTGATTGTTCATGGTGCCCTCCTGTGTCTCGTCAGTGTCTGTTCTATTTAAGTTTCCCTCTTCCTTGACTCAGGTGCTGGATCCTTGTGGTTATGTCTGGTTGTTTTGTGCGCCCCTACCCATGTACCTGCTCCATGCGTTCCTGCCCATGTTCTGGTTTCCTTGCGTTTTTTGGGTTTTCTGGTTTTCTTTGTTCCTGTGTTGTTTTTAAGTTTTCCTTCGTTTGTTGAAGGTCGCCCTGCGAGGCTTTTTGTTCCCTTTTGTTCCCTTGTGTAAGTAAAGTCTTTGTTCTTATCATTTGGGAGTTTTGTATTTTTTCCAGCTCTGCGTTTGGGTCCCAACCCCCCACGCATCCTGAGAGAAGGATCCAGCCAGTGCTGGACCCAGCAGAGGTTTTTTTTTTCCCTCTCCCTTTTTCCCTTTTCTCTCCTCTGGGTTTTTTGTTGTGTTTATCATGCCACCGTTGTGGTGGAGTGACCCGGAGGACTCACCACCCAGCGACTGGGAGTCCTTCGCCCTTGAGCTTCCCAGCGCCCGGGGCGGGCGGTCACGGAGGCGCCGTGGTCGGGCTGCCTCCCGGTCGGCCAGACCTCCAGCTGCCCAGCCAGCGGTTCCCGGCCTCCGTCTTTCGAAGGGTCTCGACTGGTCATCTTTCCAGGGCCCGGCCCGCGGGGGTCCCGCCGGTCCCGTCCGGCTGCCCAGCCGGGTTCCCTACGGCTGGGGTCCGCGTTCCTGTCTCCTGCCCAGCCGGGTTCCCTACAGCTGGGGTCTGTGTTCCTGTCTCCTGCCCAGCCCAGACGGCAGGGGGCTTGGCCTGCTCCGCCCCAAGTCCCGGAGGGGCCTCGGCCTGCTTCGCCCCAAGTCCCGGAGGGGCCTCGGCCTGCTCCGGTCCGCCGTTCCGCAGGAGCTGCCTGCTCCAGTCCGCCGTTCCGCAGGAGCTGCCTGCTCCGGCCCGCCGTTCCGCAGGAGCTGCCTGCTCCGGTCCGCCGTTCCGCAGGAGCTGCCTGCTCGGTCCGCCGTTCCGCAGGAGCTTCCTGCTCGCTCCGCCGTTCCGCAGGAGCTGCCTGCTCGGTCGGCCGTTCCCCAGGAGCTGCCTGCTCGCTCCGCCGTTCCGCAGGAGCTGCCTGCTCGGCCCCGCGTCCCAGAGACGCCCCCCGCTCTGCCTGTCGTCCAGCAGGGGCCTTCGCCGCCCTCTTCGCCCCGCGCCCTGGAGAAGCCTCCGAAGCTGCCCAGTGCTCCTGCGCCCCTGCCCAGTGCTCCTGCGCCCCTTGGTGTTCCCTCGTCTTCCGGTGTTCTTGCTCCCCCCAGTGTCCGTTCTCCTATTGGTGTAGTCGCTCCCCCCGGTGTCCGTCCTTCCCCCGGTGTCGTCGCTCCCCCCAGTGGTCGCCCTTCCCCCGGTGTCGTCGCTCCCCCCGCTGTCCGTTCTCCCTTTGTCGTCGCTCCCCCCAGTGTCGTCGCTCCCCCTAGTGGCCGTCCTTCCCCCGGTGTCGTCGCTCCCCCCAGTGGTCGTCCTTCCCCTGGTGTTGTCGCTCCCCCTAGCGTCAGTCCTTTCCCTGGTGTTCATTCTCCCTTTGGTGTTGTCGCTCCCCCTGGTGTCCGTCTTCCTCCCGATGTCTGTCCTTCACCCGGTGTCGTCGCTCCCCCTAGTGGCCGTCCTTCCCCCGGTGTCGTCGCTCCCCCTAGTGGCCGTCCTTCCCCCGGTGTCGTCGCTCCCCCTAGTGTGGTCGCTCCCCCCAGTGTTGTCGCGCCACCTAGAGTCCGCGCTCCACCTAATGTTCTCACGCCACCAAATGTCTCCAACCGTGTGTCTGTGTGTTCTCCGGCCCCCGTGTCTATTTGTCTGCCTGTCTGCCCGCATGTGTGTCGGCCAGTTTGTTGGCCTGTTTGTCTGCCCCCCAGGCTGTCGGCCCATCGGCTAATGGTGTTCCCTCGTCCTCTGGTGTTCCCTCATCCTCCGGTGTTCCCTCGTCCTCCGGTGTTCTTGCTCCCCCCAGTGTCCTGTCCGGTGTGTCTGCCTCGCTCCAGTTCCTGTCTGGTGTGCTCCTGAGTCCGGTTCCTGAGTTTTCTGTTCCCGAGTCCTGGCCCCGAGTTCCTGTCCGGCCCAGCCCAGTCCAGCCCTGTCCTGTCCAGCCCAGCCCAGCCCAGTCCAGTACTGCTCCCACCCTCTGTTCACTCCCTCCCTGGGTCGGCCTCCTGGGACGTCAGGAGCCGTCCCTTGGGGGGGGGGGAGGGTACTGTCATGGTCCTGTGTTCCTGTCTGCGTTTTCCCTGTTGGGCCACCAGATGGCGCATCCTGACACTTGACATAAATTTGCTAGTATCCTGTCATGCGTATTTGAGGTTAATATGAGAAAGGGTGGTCTCTATCTGCACGTCTAGGAAGCCGTGCATATTCACTGTTGTAACCCAAGTCGCAGGATGCAAAATAGCCGTTAGGAAAGCAGTTTAAAATTATGAAACAAATTATCTGCACCATTGACTTCAATAATAATACGATAATTATGAGCGTGTTGCTTGTCTTCAGTTGATATAGTAAATAAAGCTGTATTAGTATTACTAAATGTGTATGTATGAAGTAGATTTTTTAAATAGTTTATTATGTGTATTTTTACGGGACTTACATTTTAATAGGTAGATGTCCAGTTATTTCTCAAAAATGCGAAGTAACAACGGGCAAGCACCAGCTATAATAATTGGAATTCAAGCAATTAGTTTCACAATTCCCTAGTGGGGTTACAAAGTTAAATTATATATTTTTACAAATTTTTGAAATGTAGTTTGTTCCTGAGGTCAGGTTGCACCCCACAGCACAACAACCTGAGCCCAACATCAGTCTGCTCATCAGTTTAACTTTCACTCCGTTTGTAATTGGTGTCATATTTAGCGAATAAACACAAACCCAATTAAAATTCCAAGCATTGGCACTATTGAAGCTTGGGGTCAGAGTGTAGCACAGTGGGTAAGGAACTGGGCTTGTAACCGAAAGGTCGTAGGTTTGATTCCCGGATAGGACACTTCCGTTGTACCCTTGAGCAAGGTACTTAACCGAAATTGCTTCAGTATATATCCAGCTGTATAAATGGATACAATGTAAAATGCTATGTAAAAGTTGTGTAAGTTGCTCTGGATAAGAGCGTCTGCTAAATGCCTGTAATGTAATGTAATGAAGCCCTATGGAGCAATTTTAAAATGGTTTTGTCCTCATGATCATATACCTTCACCCAACACATCTACTGAATATCATGATGATTGTATAAAATATTGATGACTTACGGCCAATTTTGTGCTAAGAGACGCTGTCGGATTACTTAGTTGCATTGCCATGGATGTGTCCTAGCCGCTTGCCGTAAAGGCCTTTACTATGTCGTAACACTTAGATGGCATGTCGTAACAATTAGATGGCCCAGTGTGTATGTAGAGCTGCAGGGCTTCTGCGCGGCAACTAAAAAAGGCGTCAGACTAGTGTTGTCACCATACCAAAATTTTGACTTTGATACAGATACCAGGTTTAGTATTATGATACTTGATATTGAAACGATACTTGAAACTTAAACGATACTGATTCGATACTCTGTACCTAACGATACTGAAATTACCTTAATAGATCAGAAATGTAATGTCCATAAGGGTTGACCTCATTTTCAAATTCACTGTTTATTAACAACCTGGTGTATTAACAACCTTTAAGTTGAAGCCTCTTCATCATATTAATAAGTATTGGCCTATAGTGTTACAACACTAATAGAAAAGTTTATTAAATATATTTAAAAAATTAAACAAATGTAAACTAAATAATCTTTAAACAGGTCTTTCACTTTTAAATAGATCTAAAAACTGCATATTTTAATAACCATATAGCATCTTCCTATAATAAAATATTTCCACATTAGAACACCTATTGCTACTGAAGTGAACTGAGTCGAAGCTTGCGCTGTATGAATGAGAGTGAATGCACAAGCGCACATCACCTGACTTGGCTACCTTAGTTGCTACTGCCATCTTGCGCAGACTCTGACACATTACACCCTTCATCCTCTCAATCAGTAATGCGGGAGACACATTTCCCTGGCTTTTATGTTTGGCCTAAAAGTACCGAACGTCAGAAAATTCTAATACGAACCGTTTTTTTAAGTACTGAAAAGGTGCTTAAGTTTCGTTATACCGTGCAACACTACGTCAGACACATATTCCAATCCATTGCTCAGCTTAGCAGAGAATGCACATTTCAGAGCGCCTCAGAGACAGATAGAATAATAATACATTTTTCAAATAATAAATACGACATTGAAAAAAACGAAACAAAAAATGAAATATCAACTTGCCATCCCTGCTACCTGTGTGCTGCCCACAGAGTACGGTATTATTTATTTCGACGTTGGCAGACTACAGCATTGCGTCTTTTGTTTATATTCAATATTAGTAACTGCAGCGAGAAACTGCAGCTGTAGACACAAGAAGGTTTTTTATATTATGGTAGAAACGGAACGAACCAAAATATTTTGAGCAGTAATACTTAACTAGCTGAAAAAAATGATGAAATTTTATCTGTGTTCAGTAGATAGACAGAGACAGTAAATCAAGTCCTATCTGCCTCTATTTTGCTCCAGAAAACTGTCAGATAGGTCTATCAGCAAACATATGGCTTAGCTATGCCCAGAAGTCCTCAACATGGACGGTGGTGGTGGGTTGGCTCATTGAAGTGACTATGGTGAAAACCTAAGGTGATAGCTTGCACCAGCTCTATGGGACATTTATAAGAAAATCAGTAAAAAAAAAAAAATCTATCCACATCTGTGATTGACTGATAGTCAGTGTAGTTGATGGTAATCAGTGTTAACCGATGCTCATCCCTGTGCAATGGTGCTATGTGTGAACTAGGTGACTAGCTAACAAGGCTAGATAATTTATCATAAATTAGCAGTTGTCACTACCTACAAATTACAGCGACAGAACACAGCATTCGCTGTAATAGCAGTAGTGGAGGTAATTTCAGTGGAGAGAGCAATTATACATGTGCAGAGGTGGGTAGAGTAGCCAAAAACTGTACTCAAGTAAAAGTATTGTTACTTTAAAATAATAATGACTCAAGTAAAAGTAGTCATCCAAATAATTACTTGAGTAAGAGTAAGAAAGTATCTTGTGAAAAGACTACTTAAGTACTGAGTTACTTCATATGATCTGATTTAATGTTGAAATAAGCAGAGCAAGATGAACATAAAAATCCAAATGTCCAAAATATAAAATTGTAAATGCTTGTCCAATAGAAATAAACAAAATATAAAATAGCCATGTGCAAATTCAAATGTGGCCTAAATCATATCCCTAAAACAATACACAGGAGGTTCGTCAGAAGAGGAGGATTTTCGCTTTCTGTTGTACTCTATTAAGTCTGTGTACTTAGTCAGTTTGTTGGGGTGAACCCTCCGTTGACAGAAAAAATATTAATGAGGCTACAGGGGATTTATCCATTAAAATAGACTCATCATCACAACAAAGAGGAGCCTGCTCAAATTCAAACAGAAACTTTATATGTGGGAAACATAATGCTTTGTAGCACCATTGATGTGCCTTATGATGCACTTGTTTATAATATTCCAAAGTCCCATGACGCCTTGCGCGGAATATGTGCAGAACTTCCGGTTTAGAGTAAGCAAACGTTATGTATGCTATGCAATGCTATGCAATGTTCCAGCGCTCATGTCATGACTGTTGCATGCTTCACAAAAACTATTACACTACTAACGCTTACATTACAGTGTGAAATATCTACATTAATACCAGTAACTTATTTAAACACACTCAATTTCAAAAATAACATATATAACCGAAGTATTTTGAGCAATAATAGCCTACTTACATAGCAATGATGAAATCTTATCTGTGTTCAGTAGATGGAGACAGAGATAGTAAATCAACAAATACAGTTCAATCCGCTTCTGTTTTGCTCCAGAAAACGATGTCAGCTAGGTCTACCAGCAAACATACGGCTTAGCTATGCCCAGAAGTCCTCAATAATAATAGTATTTCCCAAGAAATTACAAATAATCGTTGACCACGTTTCGTGCTGCGTCTTTTACTGCTACCACAGAGTGAATGCATAAGTGAATGCAATGATAAGAAAAATTTCGGTTACGCTGACCTAAAAAATGCTATTCCAAAAGCAAAATTAGACATGTTATACATCGTTAGAAAGCTTATATTCTCACCTACTGAATAAATGAATTGTCAGTCAAGCCAGACTGTACTAAAAAGGGCGACAACTCGTGTGGTATTACGCACAGCTATTTTGGAAGGTACAGAGGCATCACAAATGCATGCATATTTCACAAACGGATTGTCCAAGACAATAAATGACCACTCAGTCAAATAGTTAGCTATCCACAGCCAAAACTAACCTACAACTTACCACCACATATTTTCTCAAGTTCGAAGTTGAGTTCTTGTAGGCTGAAAAAGTGAAAAGTATGTTGCATTAAAACTACTCTTACAAGTACAATTTGTTCAAAAAGTTACTTAAGCAAATGTAACGGAGTAAATATAACGCGTTACAACCCACCTCTGTACATGTGAATATGAGTGTGATGTGAATACAGATGTTTCCACTAAACTATTTTAGAGAAATAAAACATGCACACAAAGCACGGTCTATAAGTCATTAATTAAAACTGGAAAAACCTAGGCCTGCCATTAAATGTTTTGATATTAAAATGAGGCCAAGTTACAACAATCAATATCGCCTATCTTAGCTCACACAAAATTTAACAAGTTGGCCCTGTGTTTTTTTCATCTCAGCCAATGGCTGTCTAAAATTGAATGTTTTTGTACTAGTCTCCACATATATCAAGTATGGAAGTAAATGGTCTTGTACACAATTGTGTTCCAAACTCAAATATGCAACCAGGTAAGTATGCATAGAATTCACAGGAAGTTCTCTTGGTGTACTTGACAGGGCTGAGAAACTAAGAGGCCGTCCCAATATGCACACTTAATCACACTTGGACACTCTTGCTGTGCACATTCATGTGCTCAGCGTAAGAGTGCAGGAGTAGTCAAAAGTGCAGTGTGCTTGATGTACACTTAATCCAGACTTACCCTAAGACTGTTCCAGAGCGGTACTTGGCCAAGTACCCAGACCCACAATGCAGCAAGTTGGTGACATTTAGGAAAATTACACTGAAGAAATAGAAAGATGTTTGCAAAGATGCAGATTTTGTAACTTTGTTTTATTCATATTGTAGCATCATGATGGTATTGTTAATGTGAATATAACATTAGCAAGTTTGTTTAATTTGTCTGTAGTTAGCAAGCACACATCAAGCTTTACACTGCTACTACTAGCTATTAATAGCACTGTGACTACATTGGATTATTTGGAATAAAGACCATGGAGCAAAAACTGTGTCCTAATTGTTTCAAAAAACCCAGTGCACTTGGGCACTTAATGCACACTTACACACTATATGTATCTTTTATTGGTTTTTAACATTTTTAAATTTAAAACTCATTTGTATGGTCCACATCACAATACACCACACCAAAGTGAGTAAGTACCAAAGTGCACTTAGCCAAGAGCGGAGAAATGGAGCAGCTCAGTAGTGTCAGCGATGCCAACAGAAACCTATGGGGAGCACACACAGGGTGGAATGTCTTACAACAGTTCCCCAGTACGGTTGGAAATTAGGATGGAGGAAATTTGTTGCATACTGCCAATTGTGTACTACCAATACACTACACAGTAGGCAGTATGCTTAGTAAAGAGTACATACTCACAGCAGTTAGGAGGCTGATTCAAACCAAAGGTTGTAAGAAAGGGTCAACACTTTGCTCTTAGACTTCATAGGTTACATGCACAACGTGGTGTTTATTCAGAACCGTAACAGTTCACCCTAAAACCCTGAACACCAGAATCTAAACACAAGTACATTTCCTATGAATCTGGCATAAAGGTTTTCACTGAATTATTCAATTCGTCTGACTAAAATGTTTTCCATTTATCAAAATCAAATGTTGAAAAGAATCAACTAATTAAAAATGTAAGGAATTAGAACTACTTCCTTTTGAATAGTTGCACAGCATTGGTAGTCAACATAAGTCACAGTACCTACGTTTTCATAAAGCCGCTTATTTGCTTATCACCGAGGTTCGCCCTCATATTCCATCTCTAATAGGATTAACAACCCAATCTGAATAAAATGTCTCTTGTAACCAATTAAATCCGAACAGACTATCCCATTCCAATTGAAATTTCATTCGATTTGAAAGGGGTTGTGTTAACCGTTTGATAATCCGATCAATAGGAGAATGTTACTCAACGCGTAAACTATCAGTAGTTTATGATTTTGTTTCTCGTCATTTAGCAAGAATTCCATCTATCGTAGACTCGGTTTTAACCTTTTGTATATTTCGGTTAAAAATTTAGCTGGTTGACTGAATTTCCGTCAGAAGACTTCTAGGCTACTTTTTTAGTTTTAGGAAACAACCTTGATGTTAAACATTTTGCAGCGTAACAGTAAATGTTAGCCAATATCGATATGTTATAGCCTATATAAATCGTAAAAACTGGCTAAGACAATCATAATAAATGTGTAGCCTACTTAACAATGGCAACGAGAATATGTTACATCCCGTCTAAAGCACCATAAAACTCTCACCACAGTAGCCTAGTCGAAGAATGCGATGGCAGACAGTAGCTGAACATAACTATATTTCCCTATAGTAAAGGTTGAGATTTACCGATATCATCGATCCTTTTCACATATTTGAATGTTTTATCATTAGGGTCGTAGCGTTTCTTCGACATCATTCAGGCTGGCTTTCCTTATCACCCGTTTTCCCCAAAAAAGCAACACTTCCAAGCGTAGCCAAGAAAGGTGAGGAGTATGTAGCTTACTTGTGCACACCTTTTTATCCGGTATCAACATATAGCCTGCTTTTTAACTTTCTCTTTCAACACTTGCGCTTAACAAGAAACCACGTGAATAGAAGTAGGCGACAGTGTCCCCCATGCCAACAGTCCTTTATTTGTTTACAAACGTCACGGGGGACTTCGTCAAGGCGATTGACATTAAACAAAAGTTACAGTATTTGGCCCCATTCAGAATATTTGTAGCTACCATTGGTTACTTGTTTGAAAAAGATTTGTATGATCGCGAAAGGACACACATAATTAACGTATTTGACAATGATCTAAAGCCAATTGGCCTTCCTCCATTTCTCTTTTTGTACAAGCTTGTGCGGCCTATAATCTAAATGTACAAACTTGCCTCTAAATTTATTAAAGGGTAGATTGTGTAGCTACTTTACCTGATTTTGTTAAAATATATTGAATAGGAACTAAAGAATTTTCAACTGTTGCTTTTGAAAATCTTACTTCAAAACTCATCTGATATATTAACCAAGTGTAATATTTTTTCTGAAGTAGTATCTAAATCAATAGATATCAATATGATAGTATTTGAAGCCAGAGGATTTGTGATTGTTTAACACATGTAAACAGTCGCTATACACTGTGGATATTGGAAATGAAAGAGTTACAGTTGTGTGCTATGTTTGATCCCTGATTTTTGCTCTTTTGTTTGCTCTTGCGGTTACCTGGCAACGCTTGTGAAGCGCAAGTAGCCTAGCAACAACAATATATACAACCACGGGCGTTTCTAGTATTCAAAAACATCAAGGTCCCCAAGGGGAGTTTTAGTTTAGCGCATACAAACATTACTGTCGATTACAAAATATATATATATATGTGACAGTGCTCTACTAATCTGGGCTGCGTTTCCCAGAGTCTCCTTAGCGCTACGTGCGTCATAAGGTATCCCTTAAGCTCTTCCTTTAGCTCTCGAGCTGTTTCCCAGCGTCTCCTTAACTAAGGTATACCTTAGTGTACTTAGTTAAGGTATACCTTTAAAAGGGTGGTCTGGGGCACTCGTAAGCTGTCCCTTAGCGCTGCGCTCCGCGGTTTCAGCCTTATTATGCCAACATTTTGCTTTTCAAATCGACAGTTGTACTACAGTGCGCATCTAGTAGCACATCTGCATGCGAAAATTACATAGATAGTTTAATATGAACTTTTTACGAAAATTAATTTTCCAATCAACGTTTCTGTGCATAGCACGTCGTGAGAATGTTGTCGTTTCACCTGTCTATCCACATCATGATGGTAATTAAGTATAGGGCCTATCCATGATACTAATCCAATTTGTGAAAAGAAAAAAAAAGTTTTTTAAAAATGTATACGTATTGGCGCTAACTTAGGATATGGCTTTTCTGACTGCATACCCTGTAGAAATTAGTTCGTTTGTGTGTGAGTCAATGATCACACTGACTTGGAACAAACCGCCGGTTTATTAAGAATATAAAACCTGTGTGTGCAAAAACAACGTTGAGTGAGTCTACTTGCATGACCGAACTAGAACACGTTGATTGGCCTAGCCATGAACACACATACAGGTACAGTGGCTCATAATGGACAAACATAGCCAAATGATCTACATCCCCTTCCTTTAGCTCACACCTCCTATATAAAACAAAATAGCACAGGGTAAATATCAACATTACGGAACATTTTTCTTACCATGTTGTTTTACGATTTTCGGTAAACAACCCAATAATGATATTCTTGGTTAAACTTAAGATTATCCAACAGCAAATTAAGGTGGATGAACAAATCACTTTAACAGGTAGACCTATTCATAAGGCAGAATTCATCATGGTCAATTTCCACAGACGCGCTTTTGCCTTTCATCTACGATCATTTTTGCATTGCAGAGAAAAGTTCGCGGGAATCAGTGCAGTGCAGTGATATGCTGCTACAGTTGCCTATATATTGCGTGACAGAAACAAATTAACATTAGACCTTTGTTTCAATAAGAACAAAATAATTCACCCATATGTAGCCTATGTCCTTTCCCCTGGGCTTCCACGAAGTCCCAGACTATGGCTTATATGTCCCGATTGATGTTTTTTTTTATTTTATCCTTTGTAGCCTATATGTACATATTTATTGAAACTATCACAAGGTCTCGTCTTAACGGATTCTTAAAGAGATTAGCAGATGATCTCTACTAGGCATAGCTTCCTCTTCTGCAATATTAGATTGATGTAAAATTATTATGACAACACTTGTTATATTAAAACGTCACTCACAAGCCTTTACAAGTGAGACAATCGATTCGCTTGGCATCGATTGATAAACTTTTCAGCACCACAGTGAAGGCCAGCTCCAACTTACGATGTACCTTAACAGTTGTACCTTAAGAGTTGCCTTAAGGTATAGTCTGGGAAACACTCGTAAAAAAGCGGTTTCCCTTAAGAAGGTATACCTTAAGAACCTTTGTAAAACGTTAAGGTACATCGAAACTCGGAAACGCAGCCCTGGCTAGTATAGGGAGGCGGCGAGCCGCGGGGGAGATGGCAAAAATTCAACTTTGACCCCCTCGCCTCTCGCTTTTTTACAGTCTCTGCTCTCGCCGCGCCGCTGGCAATCCCAACATGCCTTGCGGGGTCTGGCCGCCACCCCTCATTCAAAATGAATGGAGGCGGCTCCGCCGCGTATAGTGTGGCTTCACTGTTAGACTGCCAGTTAGCTAGCTAACAAACGTTGTTAGCTAACGTTAGCCTAGTTACTGAGCTGGCATCACGAATAATTATTTTGCTGACGTTACACTTCTAAATCTGATTTTAGCTCGCTAATAGCCTAATTTTAGTTAATCACAATTAGCTGCATGTATAGCCAGTATTGTGATGCCCTGCACAGGCTAATCTCCTCCTCAACAACCTGCCTCGATATTTTCTTTAAAAATCTGCGGATATCCATCGTTTTAGACAGTTCACTGACACTAACGTTACTGAACGAGAACTATTCATACTCGCCTACAGAACGAGCTTCAGCTCCGGAAGCCCGCCCCTAGCGACGCCACTGTGTGTAACTGTAAAAAAAAAAAAAAAAAGAAAAAATAGAAAAATGTATAATTTATTACACTAACGGGAAACAACAAGAAGAAAATGGTTTTCGTGCGTGAATCGAAACAGCTCTATGTGTGATGTTGTAATTGTGCGACGGGTCATCTCGGGTGGCTACCACTTAGCAATTGGCTTTTTAAAATGACACAGAATTTTTTAGATTATAAAAAAATAGGTAAAAAGCATTATTTTTTCATATACAAAGAAACGTCCAAATGTCATAATTTATTTTAACCCTCCTATTATCTTTGGGGTCAGTTCGACCCAATTCAATGTTTAACGTCTCTAAATAAATGATTGACATCGTTTTTTTGCTTTATAGGCCTATTTAATGACTTTTCCTAATTTAATGGGGACAACTGGGTAAACATAAAATTAACGACTATATGTTTTCAATGTCCTATACCCATTTTGTACGCATCCGTGTTCTTTGGGGTCAATTTGACCCCAGGCTGTTTTAGCTATATAAAACATATGTATGATTTTATTTACTCTGACTCCCCGATTATTTTTGTTTATTTTTATTGATCTTATGGGTTTGATTGCTCCTTTTTATCAGGTACTTTTGTTTTATGTTGTATTGTTAGTAACTCCTGTGTTAATTGCTGCCTATTGTGGCTAGGTCACTCTTGAAAGATTTTTAATCTCGAGTTTTTTATTACCTGGTTAAATAAAGGTTAATAATAATAATAATACTTATAATAATAATAAAAATTACCTCTAAGCAAAGATTTTCTGCCAATGAGGTTTTGTCACAGCTCTTTGACAGTGAAAGTGACATAGAGGAGAATGTGTCTGAGACAGAGGATAATGTTGAGGAGGACCCTGATTATAAGGCATCCTCCTCTGATGAGAATGAAGCCCTTAGTGTTGACCCTCCTGTTGTCTCTCAACCTCCAGCAGACACGTTACCTTCAAAAAATGGAAAGTTATTATGGTCCCTCTCCCCACTTGAACGACAGGGTAGACTTAGTGCTGCTAATTTAATCAAAATGGTTCCAGACCCCACCAGATATGCTGTCAGCCATGTCCAAGACATAAAATCAGCATTTGAGCTCTTTGTAACACCACCAATCGAAAAGGATATACTTGAGATGACAAACTTAGAGGGGAGGCGCGTGTATGGGGACAGTTGGAAAGACTTGGATGTGACCCACTTGCAAGCCTACATTGGATTGCTCATTTTGGTAGGAGTGTACAATTCAAAAGGCCAAGCCTTTGGAATGCTGACACTGGAAGGGCAATATTTCCAGCCACCATGTCTCTAAAGACAATCCATTTTTTCTCCCGTGTCATACGCTTTGATGACAGAGAAACAAGGCAGGGCCGACGAGAGCATGACAAACTTGCAGCAGTACGGGATGTATGAGACAAGTGGGTTCAGCAATTACCCTTCCTTTACAATCCAGGCCCCCACGTGACTGTGGATGAATGTCTGTTTGCGTTTTGTGGGCGCTGTCCCTTCAGACAATACATACCAAGCAAACCGGCCAAACACGGTGTCAAAATATGGGCAGCATGTGATGCACATTCCAGCTATGCCCGGAATATGCCGGTGTACACTGGTAAATCCCCTGGGGAAGCTGAATGGTAATAACATTACGTGATAATTTTTTCACATCGTATGCCCTGGGTGAGGAACTGCTGAAAAGGAAGGTTACCATGTTGGGGACAGTGAGAAAAAAACATTAAAACAACAAAAAGATCTTTCTTTCCAATTTTAGGTCAATCAGTGAGATTTTTATGGTGATTTGCATATTTTTTCATAGTCACGTAATAGGTATTCTGGATGTATAAGGGGGTGGGGTGGGGGGGGGGGGGGGGGGTTTAAAGGGCTATTTAGGTAGTCAACAAAGACTATAATAAAGTACCTGACACAAACTCATGGTAACAATTTTAATTATAATCATTTTCTGGAGGTTTAAATTGCTGGGGTCAAATTGACCCCAAGGATAAAATATGTTAGTAAATTTGAAGATAACAGGAGGGTTAAAAGAATTCGGAAATAGCCAGCCATTTGTCTATTTTTTGAACCGGAAGTCTCGAAAATGCCAACGAACCGAAGGGAATGACCATACGACTTCTGTGGACTATGTCACGGTGGTTTTAGAATGTCATTGCGTCACCCGGATCATTTTTGCAGCCCCGATCAAATTTGTTGTGACACCCACACGCAACCGATATGCGTTGTACACTAGGCTACTTCCCGAATGTGTTTTTGCTACAACGATTCTGTAAACGTTTTGAGGCGTAGGCCTACAGACGCATAATTAAATTCCGTTGTACCGCAACTGTCGTGTAGAATTCTTTGTACAACGGATTTGAAAGCTCCGCGTGTACAGGGTCATAGTCTTTCACAACACGGGATTCTACTGCAAAATAACCTTTACGTTAATAACTTTGACGTTATAAAGTACAACCCCCTACGATGGTTGTGATAATCATTTTTTAAAACGAAACACTGTTGAACCCGTTGTTAACCATAAACTAAAACTGGATAGGCCTATGTGTCATTTGGTTGAACTTCAAACCAGTGTCAGACTGAAATTGAAAGCAAAATTCTGCCCTTCCGCCTTTTTGCTGCTGTCAGAATGACGTTAGATATAATCGGCATAGTCTATCAGTGTGTGATGTTGCAAAGATTTTCTGTTTTGATCGCGCAATTGAAGAACTGAGGAAGAACGCAAGAAACACACAAGTTATACCAAGGTACTTAGATTTAACTTAGAGGAAAATTTATTTTTGCATTCATGCCTCTGAGCAATAAGATTTGTACTGTAGGCTAATAGTAATAATTTGTCAGACAGTAATTTTGACATTTAGATATATGATGAAAAAATTCATCACACAATGAAAATTGTTTAAACGATAACTGCATAGAACGATATTAAAATGTGGTCCGTAAAAACGCACTGTTTTAACTTATTACCCTTTCATTTCATAATGCTAATCAACAATACACGATTAAATTCAGCATCGGAAACATACATGTTGTCAGGGTGCGTGCGTGGGTTAGGACCCAAACGCAGAGGGGAAAAACTCAAAACTCCCAAATGGTAACTGAAACAAAGACTTTACTTAAAACCAGGACAAAAGGGAACAAAAGGCCTCGCAGGGCAACTCTCAACAAACAAAAACACAGAACACAAAGAAACTCCAAGAATCAAAAAACCTGTGACTATGGAACATGGGCAGAAACATGGCCAGAAGCACACACTAACAACAACCGACAAGGATCCAGCACCTGAGTCCAGGAGACGGGAACTTAAATAGACAGATACTGACGAGACACAGGAGGGCACCATGAACAATCAGGCCACGGAAAGGGAAGGGAAAATGAGACAGCCAGAAAACAATGATTGGACAATTGAAAACAATCATGCAATTAAACAGGGGGAGCAGGACACAAACCAGAAGTGCCGCCATCTGGCGGCCCAACAAGGAAACACAGACAGGAACACAGAACCATGACACATGTTTAGTGACTAAGCTGGCCTACAAATACTGGCACAGATATAGGCCTATTTATTTTTTACATTAAAAAGTTGTTTATTATAATAAACAGCCAAATTAAAATACAACAACAACACGCATACAGATAAAACAAATCATGAGAAGGCTGTAGGCTATTTTTAGTCATTAGTTGGTATGTTTTAGAATAACCTTAAGAACATGATCTGTGCTCTCGACAGGAAATTGGGTGAGTGATCATCCATAAAACATTTCCTTGTCAGAAAAAATAAATGTACAATTAAATAAAAGTATTCTGTACGTAGCCTATTCACAATGTAGCTGTAAATTTGTTGTTCGCAGATAGGTACAATTATTGAAACCCCGGCTACGCAGCGATAGGTATACTTGACATGACAAAATTAACACGACATGTCAACAGACAGGATATGGATGTTTTTCAGTGTATCGATGGATTGCATTTTAGTTATGTGTGGAACTGTCTCTTATTAAATAGTGAGTATGTTGTGTTTTATTTCCCGTGAATTAAGAAAGGTTTGCAAATGTTTAGGTTTAAGACAGTGTCCATGTCTACAGAGAACAGAAAGGAGTGAAGGAGTTTATTTAGTTTTACTTTCGCTTGTCTCCAGATGAAAATGAAATCTGCACGGCACTTTTCGCATTAAGTTGTACCGGCGACAGACATAATGAACAGAATGCAAAAGGAACCCAAACTAAAACAATATTTGCAGTGATGGACTCCCTACAGACAAACCTTTATGCTATCAGAATGATTTGTAGGAAAGTTACATACAAATTATAAACATACGTTAAGGGCTTTAAAGTTGGTGCCTGATATCCAAAATGCTGTGGAGAAACACAGGCCACAGTGCTGCACGAAAAAGTCAAAATAATGGAGAGGGTTAATTAATATTGCATATATAAATCCTATTTCAGAATTGCCTACACTTTTATTAGTTGCAAAATGATAGCAGAAACTAATCAATAGCAACTTATATACTATTAGAAACTATCAATTTGTACAGGTAGATGTTTACTGTATCAAGTAAATACTTGATTCAACATCACAATGGCTGTGGCCCAACTGGGATTGAAATGCACAACCATGGAATCAAGGATCTCATGAGAAAGAAGGAAAATGCCCCACAGGTGCAATCTCAATTGGAGAATTTAATCCAACTTTGTGAAGCTGCCACTAAGTTACATGATTCAGTGTTTCCTTTACTTCCTGAGGATGAACAGGAAAGACAAAAAGAAGCATTGAAAAATACCGCAGTGCATTCAAAGAGGATGTGAAACAATGGTTGACTGAAACTGAGAAATCATTTTACATTGGCCATGTTCAATCTGATTCTGTTGCAATAAATGAAGGCATACCTCACATTCAATCCGATGATGTGCCTCAAGTGCCAACGCATACTATGACTCCAGTTATAACGGATGACATACAAGATGATGATGTGAAACCTAGTGACAGTGTGTCAAATGTTGAAAGCAGAAGGTCCGGCACACACAACTCTGCTACAGGAAGAAAATCTTCTGTATCAACTACCTCCTCTGCACGCATTAAGGCAGAAGCTGATTTGGCTGCTCTGATGGCTCATCAAAAATTATTAAAGGACAAACATGTACTGGAAGAGCAAGAGGAACATCTTCGAAAAAGAAAAGAGAAGCTGAACTTGGAGGAAGAAATCGCTACGCATATGGCTAAAGTGAGCGTGCTAAGAGCCTCAAGTGTGTCTAGTGCTACAAGTGCTGCAACAGAACAGTCCAATGGCATGAAGTCCTATTTTGAAAAGGCACAAAGGAAAACACAAACACTTAGTGTTTATGCAGATTAATTTGTTCCTCAAACGTCTGGGAAATATAAACAAAACCCACAAGCATGGGACTATAAAGATCCAGGCACAAGGCCTAAGGTGGAAAACGTCTCTCAGGATGTTCACTCTCAACCTGCACCATTGAGACACTCTGAACCTAAATCACATCCAGTGATCGGTACACCAGAGGTCACCCTAGGGAACTCATCAGGAGCTGTCAGCATGTTGACCCTAAGAGAGGATATATCAAGGCTAAAGCTTTATTACAAGAACATTTTGGTAATGAACAGAAGTTTGCATCTACCTACATGGAAAAGGCTCTTTCATGGACTCCCATTAAATCTGAAGATGTGAAGGCTCTTCAAGATTACAGTCTTTTTCTTCAAGGATGCTGCAACGCCATGGAAGAAGTACAGTACATGTATGAGCTGGATATGCCTGCCAATATGTTGACTGTTGTAATAAAAGTTGCCCTACAAGCTCAGGGACAGATGGAAAATGGTGGCCTGTGATCTGCAAGAGAATCGCAACCAGAGGGCTACTTTCATTGACATTGTTAATTTCATTGAAAAAAAGATTGCAGCAGACCCTGTGTTTGGCAATATGCAGGATAGCCCAGCACCGGCAGTAAGCAAAGGTGTGAACAAAATCAAGCCACACCTTCGTCTAGAGCTAAAGGAAGCAGCTTTGCCACTACTGTGGCCACTGTGGAAAGGAAAACAGAACCTGGAACTAAAGGAAGGGAAATGGTCTCAACAGCCAAGAAGGTTTGTCTGTTCTGTGGTGGTGGACACACATTGGATTTGTGCCCTCAACTGGAGAAAGGGGCTCATAGTGAGAAGATTAACTTCCTAAAGGAGAGTGGTGTTTGTTTCGGCTGTTTGTGTACTGGACACATCAGTAGAGACTGTAGGAAGTGACTTTCATGTAAAGTATGCAGTCTTAAGCATCCCAGCGTACTTCATATCCACCCAAGGGAGAAGGGAACCGATTCAGAACAAGCCAAGAGAGAATCGGACACAGCATTGGGCAGTGTTCTGGTATCCAGTGGTCTTACTGGGACTGGCAACCATGATTGTAAACTCCCTATAGTTCCAGTGCAAGTTAAAAGTAAAAAGGGTAACAAGACAGTGGTTACTTATGCTTTCTTGGATCAAGGGAGTACAGCAGTTTTCTGTACAGCAGGCCTAATGAATAAGCTCAACCTCACAGGGAGAAAGACACGCATTCTCTCACGCACTATGGGTCAAGAGAAAGTGGTAAGTAGCTACATTGTTTCAGGATTGGAAGTGGCTGGTTTAGATGATGACAATTACTGCGAACTACCTAACACCTATACACAGGAAAGTATGCATGTCCACAGAGGGAACATTCCACAACAGAAAGATCTTCGGGGATGGCCTTACCTGAGACATGTGCATCTACCTGAAATTGACTCAGATATTGAGCTGCTGATAGGAACAAATGTGCCCAAAGCATTGGAACCGTTGCAAGTGATTCGCAGTATTAATGACGGACCCTATGCAGTCAGAACAATGTAAGGGTTGGACTGTGAATGGGCCACTGAAAGAAGACAGTGGTGATGGAATGGATTGTGCACACCTAGAGCTAACACTCAACAGAATCTCAGTTTAAAAAAAAAATTGACTATAAGATTCTGCTTGTAAGAAACACCTCAGATACACGACGCATCAAGGTCACCAACTGTA
This sequence comes from Anguilla anguilla, assembly GCF_013347855.1. Classification (NCBI taxonomy): domain Eukaryota; kingdom Metazoa; phylum Chordata; class Actinopteri; order Anguilliformes; family Anguillidae; genus Anguilla; species Anguilla anguilla. The sequence continues at coordinate 4,713,627 of NC_049208.1, read as the reverse complement.
AGAAACAAAAATGTGTCACATTGAGGTCACCTGTAAGAAACTGTAAGAAAGCCCTCTGCAAACTAAACAGCAGAAGTACCTAAGTGTGGTCTTCAGAAGTAACAGATGGTTGGGTGTTAATGCTTCTGAGTCATATGGATCAGTGGATGCCTTAGTAATTGGTCGACTATTGATGACAGCTTCCACTTCACAAAGAACTGTGTGAAGACCTTCTTCATCAAGGTTCTGCACTTTCAAAGTTGAATTGAGAACTTTTCTTTTCGCACAGACCTGATCAACCTCTCCCATGTTCCTACATGATGTGATCCATATGACTTAGAAGCATGAACACCCAACCATCTGTTACTTCTGAATGTCCAAAAGGCAGACATTTATGCTCGCCATAGATGGAAGCAGGTCCAATACATGTCTAACTTGTCTAAAATGTGTTTTTCTTCATATTGTAATTACTTGCGGCCTATGAAATAATATCCATTCCCACTGTTCATCCCTCAGACCACAAGCATGCAGTGTTTTAGGTTCATCTAACAATATAAGATATTGATTTTATTCATCATTGTCATGTTAATTTTAATGTATTAGCTGTGTTAAATATAATATCTGCTTGTCTAGTTTTTCCAAAATCCTGTCTACCTGTGATTAACCTTTTTAAACAAGCGTCAAAGTTATACAGTTTAGTTTCATTTTTAGTATCTCTGCTTATATAAAGGTAACCACTTTGATTTGAATGCTTTTTAATATTGACTAGCTCTGTAATGTTATAGCATAAAATGTAGCATTGAATACATTTAGTGATAATGAAAAACAGCACTGGTACATTGACTAGGTTGGTTTTACTCATATACATTGTGAAACAATTCTTGTTTTTATGTACTGGATATTATCTTACAGATTTTACCTACTGGATTCGACTTAATCTGTTTTTTTCACAGCATGTATGATTTACTGTATCTAATTAATGTATCTATTACTTACATTTGTAATTAAATTCTAAAAACTGTTCCTTCAGTAAATGGACTTGCCTGAATGCTACAGCAGGACGTGCTGAGCAGGGAAGTTGGGAGATGAGGTGAACTATTCCACATCCAAGATGGCTGCCACTGCCTTTCCCCTGTTCAGAGTCTCTCTGCAATCCTTCAGAAATCACCAAAATATGGTGCCATCCTTTCAAAATTAAATCATTTCTGATGGCACAGCAATGTTTTACTTCCATTTTTTGGAAATTGTGTCAATTTGGTGTTTTTTTGATCAAGGACATTGTTAAGGGCCTGGGAGCACATGGTGATTGGCAACAGAGCAGTATTTCCTTAAGCTTACCCAGAATTTATTATTTTTTCTTCTTTTTTGTGACCTTCTTGAAAAAAGATAGCGATTACAACCAAAAAGCTGGCAGAGGAATTAGAAGAGATTAAAAAATCCCTCAATTTTATGTCTGAGGAGATCAGCAAAGTGGTAAAACAGAAAGTTAACCTCATGGGTCTAATGGAGGAGGTCCATGAGCTGAGGGTTACAATCAACCAAAGGGACCAGAGGATCGAACTGCTGGAACAAAGGATTGACGACTTGGAGCAGTACTCCCGTGCGGATGACCTTATCATCACTGGGCTGGATACCAAACATCGCAGCTATGCCAGGGCTGCAGCCGGTGACCGACAAGGTGAGGACGCACCACTTGAGGAGCTGCACACTTTAGAGCAACAAGTGGTTCAATTCCTGAGCAGTAAGAACATTCAGCTAGAGAGACAGCAAATTTCAGCCTGTAACATTCTCCCACGCAAGGATAAAAAAAACAAGCCAACGATTGTTGTCTGGTTTGTAAATCGAAAGTATAAGATTGAAGCGTTGAGACAGTCCAAAAAACTTAAGGATACTGGGGTGTATGTAAATGAGCACCTGACGAAGAAAAATGCTGAAATTGCTATGAATGGCCGTATCCTCAGAAAGCAAAACAAAATACAAGCAACATGGACAAGGAAAGTGTTTATAAAGTTAAATGGACCACCAGAGCAAGCCAAGGTGGTTGTGGTACGGAATCTGAGAGATGTGGATCAATATAAGTGACAATGTTTATAGATGGGGTCGGGTTGCAACGGAAATTTTTGCAAATCTTATTTCTAAACCACTTTTTTTCTTCATAAAATGACAGATGAAGATTTTCATTTTCTTATTGAAGAAACTGAGAGTAGTGATCTCTCTGAGACTGAAAATTCCTTAGTTGAGAATGTATGTAACAAGAAAAAATGTGAGGAGTTAAATCTAAGTTTTCTAAATTTGATTGAACATAAATAATTTAGTTTTGAAAATAACATTGATCCTGAGGCACATTTTTATAATGATTACAAATCAAATTCTGAATATTATTCTGAGAATCTGTTTAATAGTCTTCATTTGGAGGGTTTTTCAATCATACATTTTAATAGCAGAAGCCTCTATACGAATTTTGTTCAAATCAAAGATTATTTAAAATCATTAAAACATACATTTCAGGTCATTGCCATAAATGAGACTTGGTTAACAAATGAAAAGGGTGCTGATTTTGTGTTAGAAGGGTATGACAATTTTAATGTAAACCGGATAAATCAAAGGGGTGGCGGCGTTGCCTTTTATGTACAGAAAGATTTTCAGTGTAAGGTAATTGACAGTACAATTGTGAATGATATCATGGAGAGTTTGACAATTGAAATTCATTCTACTAAATTTAAGAGTATAATTTAGAGTTGCATATATAGAACGCCTGGTTCTTGCATTGATCAATTTATGAATACCATAGTTGATATTTTTGGGAAAGTATGTCATAAGAAATCACTTTTTGTTTGTGGTGACTTTAATACAGACTTGTTAAAATATAATGAACATAAACTAACAACAGACTTTTGTAATGTAATGTTTAGTTTTGGTCTCTGGCCCCTTATTGATAAACCTAGTAGGATAACTAAAGAAAGTGCCACACTTATTGATAACATTTTTACTAATGTTCATGACCAAGCAACAAGTGGTTTGTTTTTAAGTTATATCAGTGATCGTCTTCCTATTTTTGTGATTTCACATAATTTAAAGGTTAAATGTTCAGTTGGTGTGAGTGAGCCTTCTTGTAAATTAGTAAGAATAAGGACACCAGAAAAAATTGAGGCCTTAAAGATGGACCTTATAAATTACAGCTGGGTTGAGGTGTATGTTGATGATCCTAATCAGGCCTATGATGCATTTTTGTTCACATTCATAGAGTTATATAACAAACATTTTCCTATTAGAAAGTGCTGGTTGAAGGATAAATATAAAGGAAAGCCATGGATGAAAAAAGTCTGAAAAGGGCATGCAAAAAGAAAAATTTACTTTATAAGAAATATTTACAATTGAGAACCAGTGAAAGTGAAAAATATAAGTTGTATAAGAATAAATTGATTTCCATTATGAGATTACAGAAGAAGGAATACTACAATAAAATATTAGAGAAGAGTAAAAACAACATTCAAAGGACTTGGAAAGTTATTAATCGTATTATTTGGAATAGATCTTATAAATCTGAATTTCCAAGTTATTTTTTAAATAGCTCTGATGCTACAGTGGGCAATATAAAAAGCATTGTTGATGATTTCAATGACTATTTTGTGGGTGTTGGCACTACTTTGGCCAGCAAAATTGTTGTGCCTGATGATAAAAAAGATTTGTTTGATAATCTGATTAATGGTAATATCAGTTCCATGTTCCCTTATGGGGTAAATGAAACTGATATAACTGAAATTGTAAAAAAATTCAACAAATTAACAAAACATCTACTGATATAAATTCCATTGACATGGTAATTATTAAAGAAGTAATTGATTTTATTGTAAGACCTCTGACCTATATATGTAATCTTTCAAAGAGGTGTTTTTCCTAATAATATGAAATAAGCAAAGGTAATACCAATATTTAAAAATGGAGATAAGCACTACATGGATAATTATAGACCGGTGTCCCTTCTTCCTCAATTTTCAAAAATATTAGAGAAATTATTTGTGAAACAATTGGATCTCTTCATTGGTAAATATGAATTATTGAATGAACACCAGTATGGATTTAGGGAAAATAGAACTACTACATATTCAGTAATGGAGATGGTAGAAGAAATAACAAAGGCAGTTGAAAATGATGAGTGTTCTATTGATATTTATATTGACCTACAGAAGGCTTTTGATACTATAGATCACAGCCAATTATTGAGAAAATTGGAGAAGTATGGAATAAGAGGTATAGCTTACTCTTGGCTGGAAAGCTACTTGTAAAATAGACAGCAATGTGTGCAAATTAATGAGACTGTGTCAGGATTTAGGAAGGTCACCTGTGGGGTACCCCAGGGATCGGTGATTGGTCCAAAACTTTTCTTACTTTATATTAATGATGTTTACAATGTCACTGAAATGTTAAAATTTGTCATTTTTGCAGACGATACAAATCTGTTTTGCTCTGGGAAAAATTTAAAGGAACTTTTGTATGCTATTGAAAGGGAGCTGGAAATTCTCAAAACTTGGTTTGATGTTAATAAATTGTCTCTCAATATTAAGAAAACTAAATTCATGGTTTTTGGTAATCAAAAAGAAATTGATGGGGATATTGAATTAAAAATATGTGATGTTGAAATTGAAAGAGTTTTTGAGACAAAATTCTTAGGGGTTGTGATTGATCATAAATTAACATGGAAACAACATATTGACTATATTAAAGGAAAGATTTCAAAGTCAATAGCAATCCTGTATAAATCTAGGGATATATTAAATTATAAGGCCTTGTATATAATTTATTGCTCACTTATACTTCCTTATATATCTTACTGTGTGGAATTGTGGGGGTCGACCTTTAAAACGACTATAAATTCAATAGTCATACTACAAAAATGAGACATACGTATTATTAATAAGGCTGGTTACTATGATCACATTAATCCAATGTTTATAAAATCCCATGTTATGAAATTTAATGATTTGGTATATTATAAAATAATGCAAATCATGTTTAGAGCTAAAACAAAGTCACTCCCAGACTGTGTACAAAGGTTTTTTTCAATACAGGAGTGCAAATATGATTTGAGAGATGTTTGTAAGTTTACTGTACAAAAAGCTAAAAAAGGGATTAAAAGGAGATGTATTTCTATTGTTTGGGTTAATTTATGGAATAATGCTAATATAAATGTAAGAATGTGTAATTTGCTTTTGGTTTTCAAAAGAATGGTTTATAAAGCTATTTTTGAGGGTTACAATTGTGAATGATGTTTATTTTTGGAGGGTAGCTTAAATTGTAAAGAATGTAGGATAGGCATATATAAGCATTATGCTTCTGCCTGTGCCTTTTCAGTCACTACCTAATACATAGATTGTTGACTTGTTTATATTGTCTAGACTGTTTATATTTATTGTATTGTGTGTGATGACTGAATAAAAAAATACTACTACTACTTAATGGTCCCTGACTAATTCTTATATATAGATTGCAATTGCACATCACCCTACAGAAATACCTGTCACAGTTGGTTTAATTAAAGCTCTGAAAGATTATTTAGGCCTACTGTTCGCTTGAAGTCAAAGTCAGTATGTTGTGTGGTGTGCCATCAAATTCTGTTAATTTGGAAAGGGATTTGGAAAATGTGCCGCAGAAGGAAACACTGGCTTAACACTTAAAAGAATGTCAATTAACCGTTCGGGTATAGTGAGCTATTTTGAACGGCCACATTTGTACTACAAATAATGATTACTTTGATTTAGATTGGTGTTATCTGTACACTTACATCAATGAAATTTGCATCATTTGCGACAATACTTAGTTGCAAACAATACTGCGATGACAATGATAACTATCTTTTGAAAAGGTATGGCATGGCAGTCAAATTGCATTTAAATGTGGTTAGCTCTGTCCTGCTTTAACGGCTCTGGCAATTGCATTTAGCAACGCACTGCATGCTGGGTCAGCACTCGCTTTTAAGCCAGCACTTTAACTTCCTCATTATTAAGAGAGAGTCTGAGGGCCGGACAGACACTACCCCTCCCAGAAAGTAGGCTCACTCAGTTCTGGGACAACCCTTGTACAAGATGGAAACTCTTGGGAACATGCAAAATGAGTGTTAATGTGTAGGCGGAGTGATTAAGAGGTGAATTGGGATTGGACATTAGTATCTTTGATTTTACCCTTATATCTGCTATTTCTGTCTATCGAGCTGTCCCATGGGGCAGCACAGTGGTGCAGTGGGCAGCACTACTGATTCACAGCTAGAAGGTCCTCGGTTCGAAGTGTCCTTGGTTCTGTTTCTGAACATGCAAACTCACACACTCATACCTAGGAGCAATTTAGACTCCAATTAACCTACACTCCAAAGATATGCAGGTTAGGTTAATCAGAGGGTCCAAATTGCTCCTAGGTGTCTGAGTCTGAGGTGTCCTAAGTGTGTGAGTGAAGGGTGTGTGTGCCCTGGGATGGACTGGCGACCTGTCCCGGGTGTATTTCTGCCTCTCGCCCGGTACATGATGGGATAGGCTCCAGCAACCCCTGCAACCCTGATGAGGGGTACGTCCCAATACTCAAAAAATGTACTACCACCTCATCTCCTCTATACCCCAGAAAGCAATCTTTATGTCCTCCTTTCCTCCAGTCTCCCAATATTAGAGGATACGAGCGAAGCTCACAGAACTGTGTTGGTGAAGCGGCTTCAAACTCGTCTCCTGCCCTTCTTTCCTCCACATACGTCCCAGCAGAAGACTAGTGGTAGTGAGGGAGTGTAGTAAAGGAGGCGAGGAGGGAAAAATAATGGCACACACCCCAGCAATAAGCGGGTATGGAAAATGGATGGATGTATGGCAGCAGCGTAGTACAATGGCCTTCTAACCTAAAGGTCACAGGTTCAATTCAGTTCAGGTAGGACACTGCAAGGCACTTGATCCCCATAGCTTCAGTATATGTCCAGCTCTATAAATGGATGCAATGTAAATGCTAGGCAAAAGTTATGTAAGTCGCTCTGGATAAGAGCGGCTGCTAAATGCCTGTAATGTAATGTAATATAATGTATTATAATGGCTGTCTTGTGACTCCTTTGGTAGTGACAGTTCTCTGTAAAAAGCTTTTTACAAATAAAAATTTCTATGATTTAACTGTTTAGGCAGTAAGAAACTTAATCACTTGCTCTATTGCCTGAAACGCATGGAAAACAAATAGAAGCTTACAGGATTGGAATCTGACACCGCTAACATAATATACTTTCATTATCCCTTATGGGGGTTAGAAATAACACATGGTCAAGGTAAAGGATGATTAAGTTCTTTGTAGTTGCAGAGGCTGAGACACAGTTGGGAATGTACAGGATTGGGGATGTAAATATCTATCGGCTGTAAACACAACTGAAAAGACAAGTGTCCAACAATCTGGAGATTGTCGTGGGACAGTCTTGCGACCTTTTTACCCCACCAGCACTTGTGGCCTGCAGGAACGAGGACAAACAGGTGACCGGGACATTGTCTGTTTTCATGTCATAAAAAAGCACCCACAGGCAAGATGGGATCCTGGGTGACCCTAACCCACATTATGCGCTGAAACCATTATATAGTACAATACATACGTATTTATTTACGTATGTGAATAAATGGGAATGATATGATAAATGTGGTGGGCTGTGAATAATATCATCTGAAATGCAGTGGATACCGTATGTTATACCGGCAGGAACACTGAGCTGTTATAAGATGGTATAGGGAGGTTTTTCCTAGGCATGTATTGCCTACACAAGTGTTTGGATTATAGAAAGACCACCACCTTGGACCTCCATATAGAAGTATCTAAGAGAATGATGGAATGACAAAAGCATAAGGTTACATTCCAGACAAAGTATCTTATTACTGTCACTAGCTTTTTAATGGTTCCCCTGTGTCTTCAGGGGAGGGGAAGTATGCTTCCTGGAGGAGAGTAGTAGGGGGGTCTCTTTGTGGTGTGTAGGGTGTTCCTGTCCAGACCTTATTTAGGCAAACAAAGGGAACTGTGTAATGTGGAAGGCTTGCTCAGGATTGCATTTAAGGGAAGTCCAAAGAAACATTCAGGGAGAATTTGCTTAACAGTTCACCTGGTACCATAGTCTTCTCATACGAGCATTTTGTAATTTGGCATGCACCAATAATCTCTTTGTGTTCCTTAGTCTCAGTTTGTTAGATTGTATGTCTTTTCTCTTACAGAATAGTGGTCTTTATTTGTCTTTCTTTGTAAATATAATCTTTACCATTTAGCATAGTTGAAACAGCCTATCCTAGGTTATTGTCAACTGTCATATTCTACCATTATAAACTGTTTTCCCTTTTCAGTGCATCTAGTATGTGGTTTGCATATACGCTGACCTGGGTGTGCATCTCTGTGAGGACCAGTCAGTGTATTCGCCTTGTATGCAGTTCTGGATACAAAAGGGTTAGGGCTAGGGTATGTATGTATGCAGTTCTGCAAAAACACCATAATCAGTGTACCTCCTGGGATAAATTAGTTTAGGTACCCGGATAAACATAAAGTCGCTTCTTCATGGCACAAAAGCATTATTTGCAAGATTCCTGGATGAGTAGCACCTTTACCTGCTCAGTTAGAAGGTAATCAAATTCATACAAATGCATAACTGAAACATATAAATGATCCACCTTTGGATCCACCTCTACATTTTCGTTGTCTCAGTATGTGTACTCTGTGCAATGACAATAAAGTTGAATCTAATCTCTAATCTAATCTACATCTACATCTACAATTGACATGGCTCCAAATTGATGCTTGACTGAGCAAGGACATTCCATTTGCTTAATACATGTTGTCTTGATTCCTCTTTCCTCATATCTCATCCCTGTGTCGTCAAGGCAGGCAGTCAAGGGATCAGCCCCAGCATACCTCCACCAGATATTCAAACCCTACATGCCAGCCAGATCCCTCCGTTCTGCTACCTCAGGACGCCTACCACCTCCCCCTCTTCGCACCTGCACTTCCGGAACACGTCTCCTGTCTGATTTTACCTGGTTAAATAAAGGTCAAAAAAAAAAAAAACGTCTCCTGTCTGTTCTGGCCCCACGATGGTGGAATGACCTCCCTGTGGAGGTCAGAACAGCTGAGACACTGACCCATTTCAAATGACGACTGAAGACTCACCTCTTCAGGCTGCACCTCTCCCATCCCTCCCTACCCCCCTGTAAATGACTGTAAGCTTAGGGTTGTAACTAGGCAGCTGTTTCGTAGGTGACTTAGGTGCATTAACTGTCTTAACTACTAGTATTTTTTCCATAGACTGTGTCGTTGCCGTTCTCGTTGTTAGTGTTAATCAGTTTAACCTTCAGGGTCCAAGTTGAACTATGCGGTTGTGCTATGCTAGTACTTCTCTCTAGGGGTTTCGTCATACTTGTTCCTGGTTATGGTTATACACTTTGTTGTACGTTGCTCTGGATAAGAGCGTCTGCCAAATGCCTGTAATGTAATGTAATGTCTTTACATTACAGGCATTTAGCAGCCTCACCAGAGCAACTTACACAACTTTGACATAGTATTTACATTGTATCCATTTATACAGCTGGATATATACTAAAGCAATGCAGGTTATCAAAGTATCAAACCAGCGACCTTTAGGTTACAAGACCAGTTCTTCTTGTGTCCTCTGTTGGGTGGAGTTAGGGGGAGAGGAAGGTAAATTATAAAAAGCTGCATGTGAAAATAAGTGCTTGGAATGAGCCGAAACTAAAAACTAGATTCTATCTTATGCTGGTAGCTACAGTTTCCACCTGGAAAGTCCCTGGAATTCAAACAACTGGCACCACTTTCATGTTTACAGTAAATCATGTGATTTGCAAACAACTAGTGCCCTTTCACATTTACGGGAAGTCACATGATTTATATACTGGTGTCAATCCTATTTCAATTTATGATTATATAATTATGATTATATATTAGGTTTCAATTGTATGATTTCTTGTAAACCTGAAGGATCTCCAGTTGTTTGCTTCATCTGGTCTGAAGTGTTTGAGCCTTCTCTCACATCTTTACTTTATGATCGAATTTCCCATCTGCACACTTCTATGACAGGTTTTAAAGAATACATTACAATGATACTGACCTCAGAGGAATCAAATCTCGCATTGAAGTGTTGTTTTGAGTGACACATTTAAACATCTATTCAGATATTTGACTGAACAGCTGGCGTCTGCATTAAACACTTATTCAATTATCAGTTTTTGAAAAAATGTTTGATGCAGATGCCAGCTTTTAACACAAATATCTGAATAGATGTTTAAATGTACCGACTAAATGTTTAGTCATATGTTTATTTTTATTTAACCTTTATTTATACAGGGTAGGTTGGCTGAGCACATATGCTCTTTTACAGCAATGCCCTGTCTCACACTCACAGCTTCATATTTAGAGAATACAGATGCTACATGTAGATAAGTCGCAAGATAAATGCCTCATGCTTGTTTTTTCTTGCATTAGACCACAAATTACCATATGCCCTATACCTGCTATTTAAGAACTGGCAGCTAGTCAAATGCTACTATAAGTATAAAATAAACACTGTTTTTCCTCCAAACAGAAAAATACATTTTAAAAACTCTGGTTATCTCAATCGATTGCCCATCCTGTGTGCGTAGTCCAATTACTGCAGATCAATGGTGTCAATCTGTATTCCCAGAGGGCTGCAGTGTCTGCAGGTTTTTGTAGTGTCCTTTCAATCAACTGCCAATTAAGGCCTTGAGAATCAGGTGCATGGATTCTTTAGGTGATCAAGACTGAACCACTGGTGCTGAGAGCATCGAAAAACAGCAGACACTACAGCTAACATTAGGTAATTGTATTCATTAACCTGTTGTGACAAACAAGCCTGCCACAGGCCACCAAAGTGGCTTTCCACGGGGCCCTCCAGCACAGAGACACAGGGAGATGATGTTCCAACAGTCCACATTTATTTACAAGGGTCGGCAAGATGTTACAGCCAACTGAGCAGGCATAAAATAGTTATGACAGAGGCTCTCCTTGTGTGAGTGGGTATGGCAGATTTAACCTGTGCGCACTGATTACCTCACTACGTACAGGTGCAGCCACTCCTGTGCGTAGTTAGCCTGGCCAATTATCTAATTCTTAACCAATTGTCCAATTGGCCAGGTCTAATTAGCTTGACCCAGGGCAGGTGTGGCTGCTTAAACCAGCCATCCCCACACCACACCTGTATTTATAAAGGGTATGTTAACTGAGCATGCATGTAATGCCCCCCAGGTAGCCTACCCTGCATGCCTTTGGACTGTAGGAGGAAACCAGAATACACGGAGGGAACATATGCAGGCACAGGTTTGCCATGCAAACTCTACACAGAAGAAAGAAATTCCAGTTTGTCCTAGATAATAATTTGAAAAATGCCAGCTTGTCCCTGTATATAATTTCAGAGTCTTTTTCATTGTACCATGTTTTTACTTATTAGGGGTATGGGCAGCAAAGCTTTATCTGATGAAAAACACATTTTCAACGTACAAAAATGTTACTCACACATACAAAGCACTGTCTACAAGTCATTAAATCAAACTGACATAATCTAGGCCTGCCATTAAAAGTATTGATATCAAAATTACACCAAGTTACAAGAACCAATATTGGCTTATCTTACCTTACAAAAATTAAACAAGCTGTATTCCAATGTTTCCTAAATTGTTTCAAGTAACTTGGCCTTTAATGTTTTTAATTCATGTTTTTAAGGGCTGAGAGTCTGAGGTCATTGTGGTTATTTTTGTATGGAACCTTAAAAAGTGCCGAACTCTCAGTGCTGTATACTGTACGTATGGGGCATTCCGCTCCAACAAGCTGTAACTTGGCAGGATGGCATACCTGCGTAGGAATTTCTTAACAAAAATCATGGTATTGCAGATAAAATATAATAAACAACAAATTCAGGAGCTTCTTTTTATAATTTAATAATACGACCAGTTGGGAAGAGGTACAAGTACAGTCTTCAAAAATATAAAGTCCAGTACATGAGTTTATATAGCTTTCAAAGAACTGTGGTTTCAACCTATGGGATCAATTCAGTCACCATATACAACAAATTCCATTTGTGGCTAATTATAGTTTGGGGTCGGGAGTTTATACTAAGGCCGGACATGTGAGCTTCCTCCAACTTAACAGTGTCATTTTGTTCCCTTGGTGGTCTTGATCTTAAATTTTTACTGCAGTTGGGGTCTTTCTCTTGCTTATAACAGATCAACTGTAAGGGGAGAAGCAGTGTACAATAGGCTAGACATTCAACACTTATTGAATTATATTCATCAAATTATCATTTGGTCAGTATTACATTTTTTATATATATAACTGCATATATAACGGGTCATGCTTGAAAAGTTAAACTTTTCAAGCATGACCCTTCACCTAACATCCCAATTCCATACATTAGAAGCAATATTCTATACATTCTATACATCATTCTCTTAAAATTAGTTATATCAAATATTACAAGACTGAGGATAAACATATTTCTTTCTGATTTCAGGGTGGCATTCTCCTTTAACATGTATTTAGCTTGTGCCAAACCTGATCCCTATGTACTGCGTATTGCAGCTGTATTTTATTTTGTAAAGTTAAATGCTTGAGTTCATTTTTTGTTTCGTAGTTCTGCTGCCTTTCTAATGAATTAAAATTAAAGTTACAGTATTAACAACTAACATTTGACACATTAATGATAAAAATCAGCGTTGCTACACATACACCGTTACGTAAAATATTTGCTTCCAGAAACCTGGTCACCCGAATGTAAGTTAAATGCAATTTGGAAACAAAAACATGAAAATATATCTATATTTACAATGCGATATCTTGCTTAATCGTTGAAGGCAGCAGATGTTTCTCGTGGGTTTGATTGCTCATGGGACTGACTGAGGCTTATGACCCACTGGCATGCGGGTGACCATCCACACTGTGGACATGTTCTGGATATGGTAATCAGAAAACGTCTTCTCGTCTTCCATCGGCGTAGATGCAAAAACCAAACGCACTGAATCAGTTTCCACACCTAAAAGATGATTTAAAAGGTATTAGAGCTCACATTAAGTCTCAAGCAGCAAGAACTGTATTAATGCCTATTAAACCTCTACAAGTTAATGTACCTTTTATGTTAATGATAAAAAATGATGACTCACCAGACATTTTACACAGAATAATCATTTACACCCTTAACACTATGTGAAAAAATGTTTGACTCTGCTTGAAGGTTAAATCAGAAAACTGAGCAATAGTTCTGGTAATTAAAATGTTGTTGTGTTGGACATAAAGGTAGAAGATAAAATATTAAAGCAACAAACTATAGGCATTAGGATGTTTGTATCTGTGTGTGTCAAGTTTCTGATTTTAAAAAAATTCCATGATGTTTACTGGAGGAACTCTTGATTACAATTGGTTCAGTTTAACAACTAATGCCACGTTTCCACCAAAAGTACCTGGAACTACTTTTCAAGGAACTAAAAGGTTCCTTCAGCCCATGGTTGTCTGCATTTCCACCGCGGTCTAAAGTCCCGCGAAGATTAGGCAAATTAGCCCACTGACGTATGAAAAAGCGACGTTGTCTTCGGTCCATATGTCCTATGATTTCTTCTGTAATCCCATACTACCACCGAAGTAGCCTACATTATTTTCTAATAACCGGGACAGCCCGGAGGGGTTTATTCCACTTATATACAACGGGTTACCAACAATGACTATATATGGTTACTTTTGTATTTATTGATTTTTATCGATTTAATCACCTGGAATTGAAATATTCTTCTGCAGCCGTTTGGGCATATTTTACCGTTGTCAAGCTAAACTGTCGTTGGTAGTTGAACTTGGACCGTTGTTATGCAACAAATAGGATATAGCAGGCCAATATTCAGATTGTAACTGTTTTATATATCCTCTCAAACACATTCATTATGTTTTTATGCGAACATTCACTTTCATGTCTTGACATCCGAGGCGACAGAATGCATTCACATTTCCAATATAACTGGCAACAACAGCAGAAAACATGCACACGTTGTAAACTATTTGCTGTTTGATTATTTTCTCATCGTCAATTCCATATAGGCTAATCGCAAAATGACAAGAATAGAACGAAAACTTGGACTTGCGTGAAAATTTAAATTAGCAGTGGTACAGCCACCGTTTGCTTTCCTTCGAAGTTACTGCTAGCCGAGCAGCGAAGTGTGCCCTCCAGATGCGAACCATGCACCATAAATTAGTCCATAGTGTTCCTGGTCTTTTTGGGGAATTGAAGAATGGCAGAGTAAAATTACGACAGTCTGAAAAAACTAAAGGGACGATTACTAGAATTAACCTGTTATTTTACCCTGACAAAAAGTGCGGAAGGTGATTTCCAGTTTTCTTTACTGTATCACCAATGTGAATTACGCAGAACTACCGCATACCTCACATAACTGTATCAAATGTTTTGAGTCAATTACAACGGGCTAACAAAGAAAATCCGGAAGAAAATATTCAGCAACCGAATTAATCCGTTTGAATGTTCTGGTACGTAATATGCTGTCCCAGCACGAATGCTTAGCATTTTATAAAACGAATACTAAATCAAGAAAAGAACAGAAGAGCACACGTTGTAATTCCAAGACGTTGGCAGGCTATAACCAAAACTAGGCTACTGCGCCGCATAACATACAAGTTTGATTTGAAGTTATTATGAAAATAAATCGGTTTGCGGCTGCATATTTTTAAACATGGCGGCTGAAAATAAACACAAAAAAATCAGCATCAATCAATCAGAAATGTTCAGCGCTGCAAGCTCCACCCAAAAGGTTCCTGTACTTTCGGAAAGTACTACCCCCCGAGCAGGAACTTTTTGGGGGGTAAAATAAAGCCCCTGGAACTAAATTTAGACCCTAGTTCCTGCGGTGGAAACGCACTGAGTTCCTCAAAAGGTTCCTAGTTCCGGGGTAAAGTTCCTGCGGTGGAAACGTGGCTTAAGTCACCAACACAAATGAACTCTGCTCAGGTGTTGTCCTGCAATAAAAACAGTTTCAGTGCAAGGAGTTAAGATATTTCGAATTTAGCCCTTTTTCCACTGCTAAACTTTCATTTGTTTTAAATAACACAATACAATAATGATAGCTGTGATAATTGTGAAAGGACAATTTTAAAAATCAGTTGATTACCTGAACCTTTTAAGTGTTCAGCAATGATTTTTTCCTTCAGCTCCAGAGTTGTAGTGCTGTCAAACTTTGCCTGTGAACACTCAAATTCACAAATCACAAATTTGTGGCTGAATCCTTTTATCGTGATTTGGAAAATCGGGGTTTTCTGCTTCACAGCTTGTTCATGCTGCCCATGGAGTTCTCTTATCTTAGCTTGGCCTGCTGCTCTTGCCACCATGGGCTTCTCCTCAATCTGCTTGTGCTGCCTATGCTGTCCTGATCCTGACGCCCCCATTGCTGTTGCTGCCCCTGCTCCAACTGGTTCTGGACTCCTGCCCTCCCTGATTGTCCTTCTGCTACTGCTCAAGTCTTCTGCTGCAATCCAGGCTGCCTGTGGATCGACAGGACATAGCGGTTGGCCTGTGTTTCTCCACAGCATTTTTAATATCTGGCACCAACTTTAAAGATGTTTATAATTTGTATGTAATTATCCTCCAAAACATTGTGATAGCAAAAAGGTTTGTCTGCAGGCTAACTGAGTCCATTACTGCTGACATGTTTTAGTTTGGGTTCCTTTTGCATTCTCTTCAATGTGTCTGTCGCCGCAACTACTTAATGCGAAAAGTGCCGTGCAGATTTCATTTTCATCTGGATACACGAAAGTAAATGTAGAGACTACTTAAAACAAACTAAAAGTCACTGAGAGGCTAAGTGAAGGAGTATAGCATGTATGACATGCAAAATTCAGAGATTGAGCAAAATACGTTTATTACTTTAGCAAATAAATCCAAATTGTACCATATAGCGATAGCGGTCAACAAAAGAGTACTTGCTCCCCACTCACCCCCTCTCTGTGTCTTCATACAGGTGAACAGGTGAACAGGTGACCATATAATTAGCCTTACCGCCACCCATACCCATGTGACAAAACTACCATAACACCCAGTGGTGGTGCGCAACACAAAATACGATAGAAAAGGAGACAACAATATTTACATGGCTCTTACATACCAGCCCCTAATTATGATGACACAATAATTACACAAGCACTTATCAAAAAGAGCAGACATGGCATCTTCAAAAGATAAAAGGTCACATTCATTTCCATTGTTTACATTCCAAAACCTGTCCACGTCTTGCTATGAAGCGACGAAGTGCGTTAATAAAGTAATCTGTGGCCAGCGATGATGCCACTTCAATGTGAACAGCTCATATAGCTAGACAGGTAAATATGACCCCGAACTTCTTCACTGTACTCCTTCTGCTCTTTACTTCAGAAGGACCAAAATAGTCGACCCCCATATGTGTAAACGGAGGTTCGTCTGGAGAGACCCTGTCCTGGGGTAAGTTCGCCATCTGCTGGTTCCCTGGAACTGCTCACAACCGTCGACAGACAACACACTTGGACAGAATTCTCCTTATAGCCGTGCTAGCACCAGGAATCCAGTATTTTTTGCGCAATCTGGATAGCATGTGGTTACGACCACCATGTCCCACCTCTTGATGTATTTGTCTTAGAAGGATGTCTGAGATATGGAGATCCTTCGCCAGTATAACTAGATGTTTAGACTCTGCAGGCACAACAGCCTTACTGAGCCGTCCACCAACTCTCAGAATACCATCTTCAAGTTTTGGATTGAGTTTGTATATATAGCTGTTCCTTTTCACACTTTCTCCTCTTTGCAAACTGGAGAATTCATCAGAAAATCTCTTTCTTTGACAAAACCTAATTATCTTAATTTCAGCTTCTCTGAGGTCCTCTACAGACAGACATCCTCTGCCAGTCTGAGTTTTGACCCTTTGCATCTCTCTCTCCACAGCATACATTTGTTGATCTTTATCCAAGCCAGACTGATCAAGATACATGCTCAATTGCTTTCTCTTCTGACTGAGAGACAAGAGCAGGTTCTTTAATCTGAGTATCCAAGCTACTGTCTTCTTCAGACGGGTCCAAGAGGAGAAGTGATGAATTGCACATGTGACTACATCCACCTCTTCTTCGGTCTGCGCAGCATTCACTGTAACACTCTTCTTGATCTCTGGATCATCTGGCAGGAGTTCTCCAGAACCATCAGGATTCATAGGCCACTCCCTTTCAGGGTGAAGAAGAAATGGAGGCCCTGACACCCATGTCTCATTTTTCAGGAATGCTTCAACCTTCAGCCCTCCAGAGGTCACATCTTCTGGATTGTTTGAAGTGTTTACATACCTCCATTGGGATGCTTGTGAGACTTTAAGAATTTCTGAAACCCTATTTGCCACAAAAATGCGGAATCTGGAGGTTTCATTTTTGATATACTTCAATACAGAAGTACTATCTGTCCAAAGAATTGAGTCATGAGGCTGCATGTGCAACTCCTTCCTCTACAATGTGTCCATACGGCTTGCCATGGTAGCAGCTGTAAGCTCCATACGAGGGATGGAGACTGTCTTCAGAGGAGCTACCCTTGATTTTCCCATTACAATAGCACTATGCACCTGATAATGGGCATTGTGTAACAGTAGGTAGATCACTGCTCCATAGCCGTCTTCACTTGCATCTGTAAAGTGGTGTAACCGTGCAGCAGTAACTTCTCCAAAGTCTAGGGGCTTCAGACGTCTTTCAACCTTGAAGTTTTCCAACTGAGAAAGTTCCTCAAGCCAGCTTGTCCACTCCTGAGCCACTGAAGCTGGTATGGTGTCATCCCAGCCAAGCTCTTTCCTGCATAGATCTTGTAGGATATTCTTGGCAGATAGCACCACAGGACTCAAGATTCCTAAAGGATCATAGATGGAACTAACGGTGGAGAGGATTCCCCTTCTGGTGAGAGGTCTATCTTGAATCATGGTATTAAACTTGAAAGTATCAGACTGAATGCACCATTGTACACCCAGTACTCTCTCCACAGGAAGTAAGTCTTGGTCTGGGTCCAAATCCTTCACATCTTTCGCCTTTTGTTCCTCAGGTATCAAAGCCAACACACTACTTCTGTTGCTTATCCACTTTGTAAGTTGAAAGCCACCTTTAGCGCAGATGGATACAAGGTCATGATAGACAGACATTGCTTCGCCCTCTGTAGCTACTGAAACAAGGCAGTCATCAACATAGAAGCAATGCAAGACTTTATCAACCGACTCGTGGCTGAACTGTTCTTTGTTGTCTTCTGCACATTTCCTAAGGGCAAAGTTGGCACAGCTTGGCGATGAAGTTGCTCCAAAGAGATGTACCACCATTCTGTAGTCCACCATATCTTGACTGAGGTCACCATCAGGCCACCAGAGAAACCTCAGCAGATCTGCGTCTTCTGCGGGTACTTTCACCTGATAAAACATGGATTCAATGTCTGTCATGATCACCACAGATTCCTTTCTGAATCTGGTTGTGACTCCAATCAGTGAGCTGGTAAGATCTGGTCCCTGTAAGAGCTGAGCATTCAATGATGTTCCCTGGCACGTCGCTCCACAGTCAAACACAACCCGGATTTTCTTTTTTCTAGGGTGGTAAACTCTGTGGTGTGGAATATACCACATTTTAGCATCACTGCGTTCTTGATCTTCCACTGGCACTATCTCCGCATAACCTTTGGAGAGAACATCCTTCATAAAATAATTGTATTCAGTGTGAAAGGAAATATCCTTCTTAAGCCTCCTCCTTAGGTTTAGAGCACGTTGTTCTGCAATCCTCCTGTTGTTTGGCATGTTAACCTCCTTCTTTCTCAAAGGTAAGCCAATCTGATAATGGCCATCCACAAGCCTTACGCAGTTTGTGACCAGCTTCATGAACTTGTGGTCCTCTCTTGACAAACCAGGTTGTTCATCTTGACTGCACTCAGGGAAGTCTTCCTTAAACTGCAGCTGCCAAAGATCATCCAAGTACAAAACTGAGATTCTGTTGACTGTTAGCTCTAGATGTGCACAATCCATTCCATCACCACTGTCTTCTTTCAGTGGTCCATTCACAGTCCAACCCAACATTGTTCTGACTGCATAGGGTCTGTCATTAATACTGCGTTTCACTTGCAAGGGTTCCAATGCTTCGGGCACATTTGTTCCTATCAGCAGCTCAATATCTGAGTCAATTTCAGGTAGATGCACGTGTCTCAGGTAAGGCCATCCCTGAAGATCTTTATGTTGTGGAATGTTCCCTCTGTGGACATGCATACTTTCCTGTGTATAGGTGTTGGGTAGTTCACAGTAATTGTCATCATCTAAACCAGCCACTTCCAATCCTGAAACAATGTAGCTACTTACCACTTTCTCTTGACCCATGGTGCGTAAGAGAATGCGTGTCTTTCTCCCTGTGAGGTTGAGCTTATTCATTAGGCCTGCTGTACAGAAAACTGCTGTACTCCCTTGATCCAAGAAAGCATAAGTACCCACTGTCTTGTTACCCTTTTTACTTTTAACTTGCACTGGAACTATAGGGAGTTTACAATCATGGTTGCCAGCCCCAGTAAGACCACTGGATACCAGAACACTGCCCAGTGCTGTGTCCAGTTCTCTCTTGGCTTGTTCTGAATCGGTTCCCTTCTCCCTTGGGTGGATATGAAGTACGCTGGGATGCTTAAGACTGCATACTTTACATGAAAGACGCTTCCTACAGTCTCTACTTATGTGTCCAGTACACAAACAGCCGAAACAAACACCACTCTCCTTTAGGAAGTTAATCTTCTCACTATGAACCCCTTTCTCCAGTTGAGGGCACAAATCCAATGTGTGTCCACCACCACAGAACAGACAAACCTTCTTGGCCGTTGAGACGATTTCCCTTCCTTTAGTTCCAGGTTCTGTTTTCCTTTCCACAGTGGCCACAGTAGTGGCAAAGCTGCTTCCTCTAGCTCTAGAGCGAAGGTGTGGCTTGATTTTGTTCACACCTTTGCTTACTGCCGGTGCTGGGCTATCCTGCATATTGCCAAACACAGGGTCTGCTGCAATCTTCACTTGTTTTTCCAATGAAATTAACAATGTCAATGAAAGTAGCCCTCTGGTTGCGATTCTCTCGCAGGTCACAGGCCACCGTTCTCCATCTGTCCCTGAGCTTGTAGGGCAACTTTTTTACAACAGTCAACATATTGGCAGGCATATCCAGCTCATACATGTACTGTACTTCTTCCATGGCGTTACAGCATCCTTGAAGAAAGACTGTAATCTTGAAGAACCTTCACATCTTCAGATTTTATGGGAGTCCATGAAAGAGCCTTTTCCATGTAGGCAGATGCAATCTTCTGTTCATTACCAAAATGTTCTTGTAATAAAGCTTTAGCCTTGATATATCCTCTCTTAGGGTCAACATGCTGACAGCTCCTGATGAGTTCCCTAGGGTGACCCCTGGTGTACTGATCAAGGAAGTAGAGGAAGTCACTATAGCTGTTGGTCTTGCTTTCAACACTGTTCTCCAAAGCCTTCATGAATGCATGATAACCCAACGGATCACCATCAAAGATTTGTATCTCTCTTTTAGGCAAAGATGAGAGACACTGTTGTTGTACCAGTAAAGTTGTTATTTCATTTTGATTCTTCATAATGTCGAAAATATGATTTTGATCTCTGCTTCCTGGCTGTAAGCAAGTGCTCCCTTGAGCATTTAGGACCACTGGATGTGACTTAGGTTCAGAGTGTCTCAATGGTGCAGGTTGAGAGTGAACATCCTGAGAGACGTTTTCCACCTTAGGCCTTGTGCCTGGATCTTTATAGTCCCATGCTCGTGGGTTTTGTTTATATTTCCCAGACATTTGAGGAACAAATGAATCTGCATAAACACTAAGTGTTTGTGTTTTCCATTGTGCCTTTTCAAAATAGGACTTCATGCCATTGGACTGTTCTGTTGCAGCACTTTTAGCACTAGACACACTTGAGGCTCTTAGCACGCTCACTTTAGCCATATACGCAGCAATTTCTTCCTCCAAGTTCAGCTTCTCTTTTCTTTTTCGAAGATGTTCCTCTTGCTCTTCCAGTGCATGTTTGTCCTTTAATAATTTTTTATGAGCCATCAGAGCAGCCAAAACAGCTTCTGCCTTAATGCGTGCAGGGGAGGTAGTTGATACAGAAGATTTTCTTCCTGTAGCAGAGTTGTGTGTGCCGGACCTTCTGCTTTTGACACACTGTCACTAGGTTTCACATCATCATCTTGTATGTCATCCGTTATAACTGGAGTCATAGTACACGTTGGCACTTGAGGCACATCATTGGATTGAATGTGAGGTATGCCTTCATTTATTGCAACAGAATCAGATTGACCTTGGCCAATGAAAAATGATTTCTCAGTTTCAGTCAACCGTTGTTTCACATCCTCTTTGAATGCACTGCTGTATTTTTCAATGCTTGTGAACCATTCTTTTTGTCTTTCCTGTTCATCCTCAGTAAGTAAAGGAAGCACTGAATCAACTTAGGGGCAGCTTCACAAAGTTGGATTAAATTCTCCAATTGAGATTGCACCTTTTCCTTCTTTCTCATGAGATCCTTGATTGCAGGTATTAAACCTTTAATCTTGTTTACATTTGTTTTACGTTCCTTTTGAATTGTTTCAATTTTAATTGCCAAAGCCTTGGCAGTGAGTTTAACTTCTCTTTTGCCCTCTTCCCTTTCAGAGCTATTGACGTTAAGACCAGTGTTTGATTCACTTGCTGCCTTCTCAAGACAACGCACAATCACTTGTTTGCGCACCCACAGCACGCCCACAAAACCGAATTCACGGCACTTAATTCAATATGCATAAACCATTCGCCTATCCTCAACGCTCAATAAACCAAACGAACAGCATTCGTTGAAATTCCCACAACGGCACAATATTATTTCAGCATTCACAAACTTATCCCACAACACAGACCAGAGCTCTGGGTACCTCAATCAACAGAACGAGAAAGCACCATACAAACATTGCACAATCGCGCAAACGTCCCCAATGGACAAGCAGCAATGAATCGCTCAAACTGTGTTCAAATATCGACAAATACACAGCATGAACAAACACAAAGCTGGTAAGCCTACGCGCTTCAGCTGCTGCGTGCGTTGCCTGACGTGCTCTCTCTGTGTTGCAATGGTAGAGACAGCCATGGCTTCGTTGTGCGTTCCGTGAATCCGATCCGTGTTGGATACGCCCGATCCTTTTCTTTATCCGTGCGAACGTCCTCATCCAAAATGTGAAGCGTTGTGGTGATTATCCGATGAGTCCATCCAAGACTCTTGCCATAAACTGCTGTTTGTAAGGCATAATTTCTTTTGTTGACTAAAATGTAGCGACTACTTAAAACAAACTAAAAGTCGCTGAGAGGCTAAGTGAAGGAGCATAGCATGTATGACACGCAAAATTCAGAGACTGAGCTAAATACGTTTATTACTTTAGCAAAAAAATCCAAATTGTACCATATAGCGATAGCGGTCAACAAAAGAGTACTTGCTCCCCACTCAGTGTCTTCATACAGGTGAACAGGTGAACAGGTGACCATATAATTAGCCTTACCACCACCCATACCCACATGACAAAACTACCATAACACCCAGTGGTGGTGCGCAACACAAAATACGATAGAAAAGGAGACAAAAATATGTACATGGCTCTTACATCCTTTAAGAAACGCTTCTGGTTATCTTTATGTGAATCTTTACAGTGTGATTTACGTTTATGTTTAGCACTGGCGCTTTGCTATATAAGAAAGTATTGCTGAGACAAACAGCGTGGTAGCACTATTGAAAATATAACATGCTGAAACCGAATGCAAATCGCCTTGAAAAAGCACTTCACATACTCACTGATTTGACGAACATCCAACGAGCCTTCATTTACAAAAGTATCAGCAATCTTCTTCAATTTCAGCTCCCAAGCTCACAATTCATGAAGCCTTCTCTCCTTCTCCGTTTTCTCCTCTGAGATGCACTTTTTGTGTTTATAAGGTTTACGCTATAAGGCATATTAATACCAGAGATTGTAAAAAATATAATACGCTTAGCTGTAGACAGGACTCCTCTTGATGATGTAATCAGGCAGGAAGAAGAAGAAGAAAAAGAAGACGAAGAAGAAGAAGAAGGAAAAAACGCGAAATCCGCCATGGTTGGGGCTTTATTGTGCAAATGTGTGAAGTTGTTTGTGAATTCTGTCTGTTGAAATGGGGTCAGAAGGTACAGAAATGAATGTTTTTAAGGGCTGAGAGTTTCCTGGACGTTCACTATTTCTATTTAATGTTGCGTACCTCATCAACCACACCTCTGGAAAGCCAGGTCGTAACAATGCAGAAAACAAAATAGAATTACAGTTACTAAACAACAATTGAAACAACAAACAACATTGCTTGTTGCTTCCTTCTCACTTACGGGTTTGCTTTTGGATGGACGCTTTCGATGGTCTTGTGATGGATAACGATCATTTCCCTTCTCCAGGGTATTTTCTGCCTTGAGATCATCGACTTAAAGATAAATATTCAAAGAGTAAAAGTGTGATGCTGTTCCCATGTATCTTTACACCCATACAGAGATTTTCTTTCATTTATATGTATACCACTGATATGTTGGCTTTGCAATTAACTTGAGAATTAGAAGTGAAAACATTACATTCATACATGCACAAACACAGGAATGTATACTTAAAAGTAAGTCATATTTTTTTAATCTAATGGTGCGAACATGAAATTTTGTTAAGAGTGCAATTAAAATATTTTGCCATCTCATACTCAATACATGACAATGTTATTTGGGCCACAGGTTCAAAGGCTCAAAGGAAAATATTGTCATGAGGTCATGAGGTTAACAGCATGTAACAAAAAAAACAAAAAAAAAACAGTTAAAAAATCTGTAAAAGTACTGCAATTTTCTCATTCTTCATAAGTTTTCCCACAACACATCATAAAGTGCAGAACTTTGTGTTTTTGCCCTCCTTTAGTAATCCTGCCATTCAGACTTCTCTAGAACGAAGTATTTTGCTGAATATATTACATGTGTAATAAGTTGATTTGTACAAATTAAAGTTGGGTAAATTGTCAAATTGAACATGTCTGCTATGCAAATACACAGTTTAGTGACATAAGTACCCACAGAAAAGCAATTGGAAAAAAATGACACAGAACAAAAATGCACTTACAAGAGATTTTCTTGTAGAAGAGCAAATCTGCTGCAGGTGAACTATTGGAAAGATATTCATTACCATTACTTATATTTAATACATGGCATTAGTAACATTATCCAGCAAACTAATACAAATAATACAAATGAAATAATAATGGTGTGGTTGACATTAAGTGTGCTTTGATCAAATTTAAAATAGTCAAGACTTCATAATTCACCAGAGAGAAAATGATTTTATCCCTGTTTATTTTGCTTAATATGTATTATTTCACTTGCTCTTGCTTTTCTGGCATGATTTAGACCCCTGGGACCTCATATGTAAGATGGTCTTACAATTAAATAGTGTTAAATAGTCTTAAATAGTGGCTTCCCACTTCGACATGGATATGGTAGTATCTCTTCGTAAAGTGTACATTAGACATTAAGAAAATTACCTGCTGGTTATGTGCAGGTACTGGGAGTTTGAGGGCTATGTGCAAATCCCCAAAGTTAGCCGTATGCATGCTTTAAGAATTGGTTTAAAATTGATTTATAATCAATTTTAGGTATGACGAATCGTGATCACTTCTAGGTGATTTAAGACATGACAAGAATACGTATAAATAGTGTGCTGCTTGAGAAAACTACTATTCACAGCTGCTCAGGAAATTAAACAGAAGTTCATTTGACATTTATATATCACAAGTGCGTAAGACACGGATACGCCACTTTAAACCAACATAAGCAGCTTTTTTCAGTCTCACTTATTTTAAGTAATCAAGCCTAAGCACAACTTGGGAAATTATCTTGAGATTGCAATTAAGTTTAAAAGAATTTTTGTAAATGAGGTCCTTGGTTTGTTTCTTTGCATTTGGTTGCTTTAGAGGTGTTCATGTGCCAGTCCTCCTGTTCCTGAGCTAGAGGACAGTGCAGAGATAGGAGCGGCTCATGAATTTGATTGGGCACACCAAATTGGGGGATAAGAGCTGGAATAGATATTGGTTAAAACAATTCTTGTCTTTTATATGGATCTTGAGTCCGAAATAAAGTTTTGATTGATTGAATCAAAGAAAGAACATACGTTAGAAGGTTCTCTCTCTGCAATTCCTCCATCTGATACAATGAAAAAAATAAGAAATACAAATATGCATTAGTAAAATTTTTGTTATATTGTAATACGTTTTAAAAGGAAAATACTGTGAAATATATGATAAATTAAGCCATCAATTAAGCCCTGTTTGAATCATGTTACAATCCCTCTTTAAATAAATATGTGATGTAGAAAGTTTACAAATTTATCAAGATGTTAGAAATCTTTAGTTATAACACAACGTAGGTGAAGGAACATCATTAAGATAAAAATAATATATTATAAAAGGACAGGGCTCTTCCTTCCTGGGGAGCTACAGTGGCTGTTGGTTTTCATTGTTGTTCAATGCTCAGTTGATCAATTAAAGCACCTAATTACAAATAAATCGTCTTACCTGACTTCTGGGGTCTGAACTCATATCTGATTTTAAGATTAAAGGAAGAACCAGCAGCAGACTCTCTGGCTCCCCAGGACCAGGGTTACAGACCCCAGTGTTGGAGGAAAGGAAAGGAAGTCCTACCTTTCTGACATGCGAGTCATCAAAACGCCACCAGCATTTGTCTCCATATGGTTTAATGAATGCATTGTAATGGCCGCCCCTGGGAGAGCCATGGTGGTTGGCGATCGCATACAGTTCATAATTCTGCCCCTGAAGGACGAGAAAAAAGGAGAAAGATCACAATGATGATTATGTTACATTTATTTATGTTAAAGTGCATACAGCACAGCCATGATACACGTTAGTGTGCAAACAGCACAATCATGACCAATGATTACTACAGCAATTAAGGTTAAGTACCTTGCTCAAGGATATGGGTTGTAGCACCAAAAACACAGCTGCACGGCCTTTGCACATTAACCCTTCCCTTAAAACGAAGACTTCCAGTGGCCCAATAAATTTTTCCCCTCGTAGGGGATATGAAACTGTGGTTTTAATCTCAAAAAGAACGTATTCTACTATGGTAAAACCCACACTACAAGGACATTCAATAAAAATTAAATAAATAACATTTTTGAAAATATTTTCGCTGTAACTTGTTTTATGTCATCCAGGCCACTTGAATTATGCCAAAAACCTAAATACTAATTTTCTGCTGGATCTCAGGGGAATATAATATGAAGCAGATTTTGCTGTCAGCCAGCAAGCTTGGGAGATAATTTTCTTCAGATTCTCTATTATATTATCACTGAGAGGAGAAGTCCCATCCTTAACACAACTGTACATGTAATTAAATGGTATATGAAGCAAACACAATTATTTGAATGGGAAAAAAGCTAGACAAATACCTTATCGGTAAGTGTGGATGGAATCTTCACTTTGCAGGTATTCTTTTGGCCAGAGAAAATATCAAGCCGATCCAGATGCAGGGCTAGTATTTGTGGAAACACATTTATTTTAGATTCCTGAAAAGAAGATAACATAATTGGCATCACATAAGATAAAATATTTGACATCAAGCATGTCATTAATAATACATTAGAAATTGTAGATCATCTGTCAAACCTAAATAAAATGTGACATAACATGTATGTCCCTAGTTGTACAAATTACAAAATTTTGTGTTCAGATCTGTAAATAATGAGGAAATTTCGTCCATTCTGTTGCGCGTTGCGTGAGCGCATGCACTGCACAGATTGCTGAGCTGTGTGGAAGTTCTGGCATGTCGAACCGCAAAGAAAGTGACAGTGAGGATGTTAGGTGTTCATTCACGACGTGTCAGTAAACGGTTTTCGAGGAAGGGAGGGTTGTAAATCTCAGGAAATATTAAGTTATTGGGTACTGAGGCTAAATAAAGCATATGCGATTTACATTTTACACTGTTTTTTTCCCAAGAACAAGTCACTCACAAATTGAGCCAATGTTTCATATTCACATGAGCTGCAGTAAAGTGTTGCTTCTGTGCTTTTGAAATGGTCTTTCCAGGCATCCTCCTGCAAATGTATTATTAACAGTCAAACACAGTCTCTTCTTAATTTCACAATGGCACTTTAAAAAAGGAATAACAATGTGAAACTACTCAACAACTATACCAAACAAACCAAAGCTTTTTATTACATTTTTCCAGATATTTAAAATGCTGCCAGTATTTTCAAAACACACCTGGCTTGTCTGCATTTTTGTAAGATTTCCCTCCGTAAGGATGACAGATTTGCTGTTACTCACCACACTGATGATTCCAGAAGAGGCGTTGTTAATTGACAGTGGAATGAGGGTAAATGGGCTGGAGTCGTTCTTAAGCTTGTGTCCGTTCTCGCAAGTTACTGTCTCTTTAATCGTACCTTCATAGATCTGAAAGCCGAAAAAAGTCACCCTCCATAACAGATACACAGCAGCAATTTACTATGCAGTTGTCACATTCAGTTTAACTCTCACTGAGTGAAGGCTTAGTGAATAATTAATGAAATTTACAGTTGTCATTTTAACTACCTTGGCTGTAGAATAATATATTTTTGGAAATACCTAACTACACGGCCTACTATCTTTAAGTGCTGGATTCTAATTCACTGCATTTTACTTACTTTATAAATCATCCTGAAGTACGAAACTCCAGAATTACAAAGCTCTCAATACTGCAACAAAACCCTGTCAACTGCAGCAAAATAAACACATCTTTAAGAAAAAACTAACTAATTACAGTGAACAATGAAAAGAGCACCTTGCCTTTGTGACATCAGGATTGAGTTTACTTAATATTTTCTTAAAGTATTCTGATGCATCTTCTTGCCGACACACTGAAAAGTTAAAAAATAAATTCACCAAGGACATATTTTTGATACACCACAGACTGCATGCTGCATGCTGTATACTGCATACTGCATACTGGGTACGGCATACTGAATGCTGTGTACTGCATACTGCAGTGTTTTAGGGCCCACATGTAGTTGTGTAGGGAGGATGTTTATGTGTTGAAACATCTGGTTGTCTAAACTGAGCAAAGAAAAAATGGTTACAAAATAGTGCTATTGTGTAAATGATCACATTGAATGAAGCATTGTAATTTCTTATATAAAATATCATACTGAAGCCAAAGGAAGGAACGCTTACTTTATTAAAGACAGAAAAGGGCAAATAACTCACCGTCAGCGATCCCAAGACTATGTGTTATACCTCTGGTGTCAGGGACTTGATTTCTATTAAGCTTGTCAAACAGCTTTTTCAGTTCCTCTGAAACAGGATTCCCATCGGCTTCATTTAGCCTGAAATCATAGCGAAAATTGTCACAATATGGAATACAAATTATCTGTGGTGTATAATGTAGCTGAATACGACCATTGTACCACAACTACTGTATGGCAACTATTGTACCACAGATCATTATTATAAAGATAAATGTTGCTTAGTCTACCAATTAGAAGTTTTTCAAATGCAACTGTTTGGCACTTTGTGGCCACAAAAGCCTTGTCCCGTTGAGGTCTGCTGTATCAAGGTGAGCTGCTGCGGATATATATAAAATTAATCAAATCTCAGTGATGAATCCCATCTGGACAGATAGTACTCCAGGTGAGTGGACATATTACTTAATTTCATTTTTTGCCTCTAAGTTACAAAAAAGTGCACTTTTCCCCTTTCAAATATGTATTATAAGGCTTCTGTATTGAGTGCAGGTCCCAGATGCAAGAGTGAAGGTTTCAGGTACATGCTTTAACTGTTGCTCGTATGTATTTCTGCATGATGCATGCACTACAATTTGGGTCTACATGCCTCTACAAAGTACAGCTTTTACACCAAATTTTGCACTGTCAAAATAGTGCTTGATTGTAAAAGAAACTGAAAAAAACACATATTCACTTACCTCATGACAGCCTCTCTACATTCATCTGTCATGAAGAGTATCTGCAGTACTGTGTAGCAAGTTGAGCCTTGATTTTGCAGACCTTGATATAATAAAAATGTAGTTAAAATAAAAGGCCTGGTATACAGTGTGTTGTGACAAATGTGACCTACAAAATTCTTAGGACCCAAAATCATATTTTAAAATGCCATTTTTCGAAACTGTTACTATCTCCCATATACTGGATACTGTCTGGATATTGGATACTGTTTGTAGCTGATAGCCAAAGTCCTTTATTTAACTATAGGTTCTGCTAGTCTAGCTGAGTCAGATGGATCATTGGAAGTTTGCCCATTACCATTTTTGTTTAGTTGGCCAGTAAAAGTGGTAGATATGAAAGGACATGTTCCTTGCAGGTGATACTCTAAACTAGTCGCATTACCATCATAAGGCCACAGAAGAAAAGTTGTTCACAATAGAGACAGGGTGTTTTATTTTACTTGTTTTACCTAATTTATGGATCTAACTCTAATGCCCATGAGAATTCCCTTGAGGGATGGATATTCCTCCATTTTTGGATTTCTGCCATTTGATGCAACAGATTGAAACACCCAAGCTGTGTCCGAATTAGCCTCCTAACTACTGTGTCCTCAAATTATGTACTGTATACTAAGCTACTGAACACTTTTTAGTAATGAACAGTATGAGAAAAATACCACTATACTATTCTATCCGTAATGGGAGTGTTATAAATCTTCCCGCGCCTGAGTACTTTACGCTCCGATTCATTCAGGTAACAATGAGTTCTTTTGAAGTTATGTAAACAGTGTGAAGTCAGTTTTAATAATGTACCATAACGAGTGAACAGACCTACATTTTAACCGAACACAGCCTCAGCATCATCTGTGTTTGTTTGTTGATGGAATAAAATGTAGCATGTGATATGCAAAGGACCAAAGTGTTCATTTACTTTGTGAATACTATGCTCCAGAACATTCTTTAAAAAAATGCAGAAAGAAGTATTTCATTGGGGTATTTTTACATGCACTCAAACTTAACAGCTTTTGAAAAAACTAGCATACTCAATAGTAGGCAAGTGCGCTGATTCGGAGACAGCCCTGGATTATTTTGCACTACTTAATTTTCCACAGAAATTGCTCACCAAATGCATTATGAAATTACAATATGAAATGATAAAATAGAAAAAAAAACATAAAATTTAATATAAAATTAGTTGTTGATCAAAGCATTAGTTTATTAATCAGACTAATTGTAGTAATAGTTTCATAAAGATGTCTTATAGGTGTAATGAATAATTCCGATATTGCCAAAATGCTTCATGATCTAAACATTTAAAAAATGTAGACATTTAAGAAAATATTTGGTAAATTTAATTAAAATTAACTCATGTTGAAGGGGATTCAATAATTCATTAAAATAATGGCATATATTAGTTAAGAGAACAGAAGTACAGAACAGCCTCTAATTTCTTTCTTTGGTTCCTTATTCTTACTATTTAAACATGACGTTTTTGGTAGCGTGGGGTCTTTAAAAAGCCACAGTAAAATTAGCCTATAATCTGCCCTCCTATCTAAAGTGCAATTAACCACGTATTGACTTTCACACAAACCAATTAAGTCTCTTGGCTACCTGATTGATACGACTTCTTTTGACGAGGTTTTGCTCACCATTCTCGTCTCTGATGTTCCGGACTCGATCCATTACTGCAGTCAGCCTTGATGCTGTAAATAAAAATGAAATCAAATGAAACAAAAGGAGAAAAAACACCCCAATGTGCAGCTAGCCTAGCTCCTACAAGTGGCAGTGCTAAGCATGTTGACACTGTAGAAAGACTGTATGCCTCCTCAATCAGGCAACACCTCTTGCCCTGCTGTAGCGCACCTTATGTGCAACTCAAAAACCAGCGCCCCCTGCTGTGCTCCCCGTAATAGGCTGCTTTGAATACTAATAAACCATAAACCAAAGAGTGAAGTGTGAATTGGCTCCAACACCATGTACTTCTACAAAGTGTCATTGTGGTTTAGAAGTTAATCTATACGTTTCAGTGAAAATCATAACTAAAATGATCTAACATTTGTCAACTGTAGTAACAATCACTGGGGTAATTTTTACAATTCTACTCTGACACCTTGGTCATTGCATTGAAAAACTGTATGTTGGTCCTTATGTTTTTTTCCATATGAATCCAGAAGAGGATACCTGATTTATGTCCATCAATGTAAGATTTTTTTATTTATTTTGGCAACACCGATCAACTGGCCCACTAAGTAATAGAGCTGCTGCTCTTTTGCTCTATGCTAGGTTTGCAGCAGTAAGTTTGGGCTTAGTAGGTACAGAATACTTTGATTTTATCAGTTTGATTGTCAGTCCAAATACCTGAATATGTCTGGATAATCTGTACTGGATAGTGATTTCTTTCTTGACTGTATGTGTTCCCTATTTTGTTCTACTTCGATTCTTGTCTCGCCCTACTACTGTGTTTGCTGAGAAGATTTTGTGTTTGCTCATTAATCCCTTTGATTCCACTCCAGTTCTTGCCTTACATTACATTCATTTGGCAGACACTTTTATCCAAAGCGACGTACAATAAGTGCATGCCAAAGGTCATTGGAACAACTACACACACAGGTCCGATAAGGTACAATACTCATTTTGTACAGTTATTCATGGCCATTAATTATATGCTAAATATTATTACTGTTAAATCGTGTGGAAGGGGATTCAATAATTCATTAAATAAATGGCATATATTAGTTAAGAGAACAGAAGTACAGAACAGCCTCTAATTTCATTCTTTGGTTCATTATTCTTACTATTTAAACATGACGTTCTTGGTAGCGTGGGGTCTTTAAAAAGCCACAGAAAAATTAGCCTATAATCTGCCCTCCTGTCTAAAGTGCAATTAACCATGTATTGACTTTCACACAAACCAATTAAGTCTCTTGGCTATCTGATTGATACGACTTCTTTTGACGAGTTTTTGCTCACCATTCTCGTCTCTGATGTTCCGGACTCGATCCATTACTGCAGTCAGTCTTGATGCTGTAAATAATAATGAAATCAAATGAAACAAAAGGAGAAAAAACACCCCAATGTGCAGCTAGCCTAGCTCCTACAAGTGGCAGTGCTAAGCATGTTGACACTGTAGAAAGACTGTATGCCTCCTCAATCAGGCAACACCTCTTGCCCTGCTGTAGCGCACCTTATGTGCAACTCAAAAACCAGCGCTTCCTGCTGTGCTCCCCGTAATAGGCTGCTTTGAATACTAATAAACCATAAACCAAAGAGTGAAGTGTGAATTGGCTTCAACACCATGTACTTCTACAAAGTGTCATTGTGGTTTAGAAGTTAATCTATACGTTTCAGTGAAAATCATAACTAAAATGATCTAACATTAGTCAACTGTAGTAACAATCACTGGGGTAATTTTTACAATTCTACTCTGACACCTTGGTCATTGCATTGAAAAACTGTATGTTGGTCCTTATGTTTTTTTCCATATGAATCCAGAAGAGGATACCTGATTCATGTCCATCAATGTAAGATTTTTTTATTATTTATTTTGGCAACACCGATCAACTGGCCCACTAAGTGATAGAGCTGCTACTCTTTTGCTCTATGCTAGGTTTGCAGCAGTAAGTTTGGGCTTAGTAGGTACAGAATACTTTGATTTTATCAGTTTGATTGTCAGTCCAAATACCTGAATATGTCTGGATAATCTGTACTGGATAGTGATTTCTTTGTTGACTGTATGTGTTCCCTATTTTGTTCTACTTCAATTCTTGTCTCGCCCTACTACTGTGTTTGCTGAGTAGATTTTGTGTTTGCTCATTAATCCCTTTGATTCCACTCCAGTTCTTGCCTTACATTACATTCATTTGGCAGACACTTTTATCCAAAGCGACGTACAATAAGTGCATGCCAAAGGTCATTGGAACAACTACACACACAGGTCCGATAAGGTACAATACTCATTTTGTACAGTAATTCATGGCCATTAATTAAATGCTAAATATTATTGCTGTTCAATTGTGTGGAAGGGGATTCAATAATTCATTAAATAAAGGGCATATATTAGGTAAGAGAACAGAAGTACAGAACAGCCTCTAATTTCTTTCTTTGGTTCATTATTCTTACTATTTAAACATGACGTTTTTGTTAGTGTGGGGTCTTTAAAAAGCCACAGTAAAATTAGCCTATAATCTGCCCTCCTATCTAAAGTGCAATTAACCATGTATTGACTTTCACACAAACCAATTAAGTCTCTTGGCTACCTGATTGATACGACTTGTTTTGACGAGTTTTTGCTCACCATTCTCGTCTCTGATGTTCCGGATCAGATCCATTACTGCAGCCAGTTCTGATGGTGTAAATAATAATGAAATCAAATGAAACAAAAGGAGAAAAAACACCCCAATGTGCAGCTAGCCTAGCTCCTACAAGTGGCAGTGCTAAGCATGTTGACACTGTAGAAAGACTGTATGCCTCCTCAATCAGGCAACACCTCTTGCCCTGCTGTAGCGCACCTTATGTGCAACTCAAAAACCAGCGCCCCCTGCTGTGCTCCCCGTAATAGGCTGCTTTGAATACTAATAAACCATAAACCAAAGAGTGAAGTGTGAATTGGCTCCAACACCATGTACTTCTACAAAGTGTCTTTGTGGTTTAGAAGTTAATCTATACGTTTCAGTGAAAATCATAACTAAAATGATCTAACATTAGTCAACTGTAGTAACAACCACTGGGGTAATTTTTACAATTCTACTCTGACACCTTGGTCGTTGCATTGAAAAACTGTATGTTGGTCCTTATGTTTTTTTCCATATGAATCCAGAAGAGGATACCTGATTTATGTCCATCAATGTAAGATGTTTTTATTATTTATTTTGGCAACACCGATCAACTGGCCCACTAAGTAATAGAGCTGCTGCTCTTTTGCTCTATGCTAGGTTTGCAGCAGTAAGTTTGGGCTTAGTAGGTACAGAATACTTTGATTTTATCAGTTTGATTGTCAGTCCAAATACCTGAATATGTCTGGATAATCTGTACTGGATAGTGATTTCTTTGTTGACTATATGTGTTCCCTATTTTGTTCTACTTCGATTCTTGTCTTGCCCTACTACTGTGTTTGCTGAGTAGATTTTGTGTTTGCTCATTAATTCCTTTGATTCCACTCCAGTTCTTGCCTTACATTACATTCATTCGGCAGACAACTTTATCCCAAGCGACGTACAATAAGTGCATGCCAAAGGTCATTGGAACAACTACACACACAGGTCCGATAAGGTACAATACTCATTTTGTACAGTTATTCATGGCCATTAATTAAATGCTAAATATTATTGCTGTTCAATCGTGTGGAAGGGGATTCAATAATTCATTAAAATAATGGCATATATTAGTTAAGAGAACAGAAGTACAGAACAGCCTCTAATTTCATTCTTTGGTTCATTATTCTTACTATTTAAACATAACGTTTTTGTTAGTGTGGGGTCTTTAAAAAGCCACAGGAAAATTAGCCTATAATCTGCCCTCCTATCTAAAGTGCAATTAACCATGTATTGACTTTCACACAAACCAATTAAGTCTCTTGGCTACCTGATTGATACGACTTCTTTTGACAAATTTTTGCTCACCATTCTCGTCTCTGATGTTCCGGACGCGATCCATTACTGCAGTCAGTTCTGATGCTGTAAATAATAATGAAATCAAATGAAACAAAAGGAGAAAAAACACCCCAATGTGCAGCTAGCCTAGCTCCTACAAGTGGCAGTGCTAAGCATGTTGACACTGTAGAAAGACTGTATGCCTCCTCAATCAGGCAACACCTCTTGCCCTGCTGTAGCGCACCTTATGTGCAACTCAAAAACCAGCGCCCCCTGCTGTGCTCTCCGTAATAGGCTGCTTTGAATACTAATAAACCATAAACCAAAGAGTGAAGTGTGAATTGGCTCCAACACCATGTACTTCTACAAAGTGTCATTGTGGTTTAGAAGTTAATCTATACGTTTCAGTGAAAATCATAACTAAAATGATCTAACATTAGTCAACTGTAGTAACAATCACTGGGGTAATTTTTACAATTCTACTCTGACACCTTGGTCATTGCATTGAAAAACTGTATGTTGGTCCTTATGTTTTTTTCCATATGAATCCAGAAGAGGATACCTGATTTATGTCCATCAATGTAAGATTTTTTTATTATTTATTTTGGCAACACCGATCAACTGGCCCACTAAGTGATAGAGCTGCTACTCTTTTGCTCTATGCTAGGTTTGCAGCAGTAAGTTTGGGCTTAGTAGGTACAGAATACTTTGATTTTATCAGTTTGATTGTCAGTCCAAATACCTGAATATGTCTGGATAATCTGTACTGGATAGTGATTTCTTTGTTGACTGTATGGGTTCCCTATTTTGTTCTACTTCGATTCTTGTCTCGCCCTACTACTGTGTTTGCTGAGTAGATTTTGTGTTTGCTCATTAATCCCTTTGATTCCACTCCAGTTCTTGCCTTACATGACATTCATTTGGCAGACGCTTTTATCCAAAGCGACGTACAATAAGTGCATGCCAAAGGTCATTGGAACAATTACACACACAGGTCCGATAAGGTACAATACCCATTTTGTACAGTTATTCATGGCCATTAATTAAATGTTAAATATTATTACTGTTCAATCGTGTGGAAGGGGATTCAATAATTCATTAAATAAATGGCATATATTAGTTAAGAGAACAGAAGTACAGAACAGCCTCTAATTTCATTCTTTGGTTCATTATTCTTACTATTTAAACATGACGTTCTTGGTAGCGTGGGGTCTTTAAAAAGCCACAGAAAAATTAGCCTATAATCTGCCCTCCTGTCTAAAGTGCAATTAACCATGTATTGACTTTCACACAAACCAATTAAGTCTCTTGGCTATCTGATTGATACGACTTCTTTTGACGAGTTTTTGCTCACCATTCTCGTCTCTGATGTTCCGGACGCGATCCATTACTGCAGCCAGTTCTGATGCTGTAAATAATAATGAAATCAAATGAAACAAAAGAAGAAAAAACACCCTGATGTGCAGCTAGCCTAGCTCCTACAAGTGGCAGTGCTAAGCATGTTGACACTGTAGACAGACTGTATGCCTCCTCAATCAGGCAACACCTCTTGCCCTGCTGTAGCGCACCTTATGTGCAACTCAAAAACCAGCGCCCCCTGCTGTGCTCCCCGTAATAGGCTGCTTTGAATACTAATAAACCATAAACCAAAGAGTGAAGTGTGAATTGGCTCCAGCACCATGTACTTCCACAAAGTGTCATTGTGGTTTAGAAGTTAATCTATACGTTTCAGTGAAAATCATAACTAAAATGATCTAACATTAGTCAACTGTAGTAACAATCACTGGGGTAATTTTTACAATTCTACTCTGACACCTTGGTCATTGCATTGAAAAACTTTATGTTGGTCCTCATGTTTTTTTCCATATGAATCCAGAAGAGGATACCTGATTTATGTCCATCAATGTAAGATTTTTTTATTATTTATTTTGGCAACACCGATCAACTGGCCCACTAAGTGATAGAGCTGCTACTCTTTTGTTCTATGCTAGGTTTGCAGCAGTAAGTTTGGGCTTAGTAGGTACAGAATACTTTGATTTTATCAGTTTGATTGTCAGTCCAAATACCTGAATATGTCTGGATAATCTGTACTGGATAGTGATTTCTCTGTTGACTGTATGTGTTCCCTATTTTGTCTACTTCGATTCTTGTCTCGCCCTACTACTGTGTTTGCTGAGTAGATTTTGTGTTTGCTCATTAATCCCTTTGAATCCACTCCAGTTCTTGCCTTACATTACATTCATTTCGCAGACGCTTTTATCCAAAGCGACGTACAATAAGTGCATGCCAAAGGTCATTGGAACAACTACACACACAGGTCCGATAAGGTACAATACTCATTTTGTATAGTTATTCATGGCCATTAATTAAATGCTAAATATTATTGCTGTTCAATCGTGTGGAAGGGAATTAAATAATTCATTAAATAAATGGCATATATTAGTTTAGAGAACAGAAGTACAGAACAGCCTCTAATTTCATTCTTTGGTTCATTATTCTTACTATTTAAACATGACGTTTTTGTTAGTGTGGGGTCTTTAAAAAGCCACAGTAAAATTAGCCTATAATCTGCCCTCCTATCTAAAGTGCAATTAACCATGTATTGACTTTCACACAAACCAATTAAGTCTCTTGGCTACCTGATTGATACGACTTCTGTCATGGTCCTGTTTTCCTGTCTGTGTTTCCCCTGTTGGGCCGCCAGATGGCGGCACTTCTGTTTTGTGTCCTGCTCCCCCCCTGTTAATTGTATGATTGTTTCAATTGTCTCGTTATCCCATCATTGTTCCCACCTGTGTCTTGTTATCCCCTCCTTCTGGTTTGATTGTTTTTTGAGTTCACCTGTGTCTTGTTACCCCTTGTCTATTTAAGTTCTCTGTTCCCTTGACTCGGGTGCTGGTTCCTTGCGTTTGTTCTGCCTTGTGTTTGTTGCCGATGAATGTTCAGACCATTTATACCTGCCTGCGTTTTTTTTTTACCTGTTTGTGTTTGTTCCCGAGTTGTCTTTGTTCCCAACTTGCGTTTCCTCAGACCCATGGTACCTGCTTGTATTTTGTGCCTGACTGTTTTGTTTGACCTTCCCTTGTGCTCTGCCTTTCCGTGTTCTGCCCTGCTTGTGTTTGTTTCCGGTGTTTCAAGACCGTATTTACCTGCTTGTATTTTGTGCCTGACTGTTTTGTTTGACCTTCCCTTGTGCTCTGCCTTTCCGTGTTCTGCCCTGCTTGTGTTTGTTTCCGGTGTTTCAAGACCGTATGTACCTGCTTGTATTTTGTGCCTGCCTGCGTTTTGTTTGACCTGCCATTGTGCTCTGTTTGACCTGCCCTTGTCCTCTACCTGCCTGTGTTCTGCCCTGCCCATGTTTGTGAGTTCCTCTTGTTTTCTGTTTTTAGATTTTTTTTGAGTTTGTGTTTTTGCCCTTCGTGGCCTTGCCTGTTCCCTGTTTGTGTTTACCTGTCGTGTTAGTAAAGTCATTGTTAATTTTCCCTTTTGAGTTTGTTTTTTTTTTCCCCTCTGCGTTTGGGTCCCCCCTACCCGTACCGTGACAACTTTTGATGAGTTTTTGCTCACCATTCTCGTCTCTGATGTTCCGAACGCGATCCATTACTGCAGCCAGTTCTGATGCTGTAAATAATAATGAAATCAAATGAAACAAAAGGAGAAAAAACACCCCAATGTGCAGCTAGCCTAGCTCCTACAAGTGGCAGTGCTAAGCATGTTGACACTGTAGAAAGACTGTATGCCTCCTCAATCAGGCAACACCTCTTGCCCTGCTGTAGCGCACCTTATGTGCAACTCAAAAACCAGCGCCCCCTGCTGTGCTCCCCGTAATAGGCTGCTTTGAATACTAATAAACCATAAACCGAAGTGTGAATTGGCTCCAACACCATGTACTTCTACAAAGTGTCACTGTGGTTTAGAAGTTAACCCAGTTAATCACTGGGGTAATTTTTACAATTCTACTCTGACACCTTGGTCATTGCATTGAAAAACTGTATGTTGGTCCTTATGTTTTTTCCCATATGAATCCAGAAGAGGATACCTGATTTATGTCCATCAATGTAAGATTTTTTTTATTATTTATTTTGGCAACACCAATCAACTGGCCCATTAAGTAATAGAGCTTCTGCTCTTTTGT
Source organism: Anguilla anguilla (assembly GCF_013347855.1). Taxonomy (NCBI): domain Eukaryota; kingdom Metazoa; phylum Chordata; class Actinopteri; order Anguilliformes; family Anguillidae; genus Anguilla; species Anguilla anguilla. The sequence continues at coordinate 4,674,862 of NC_049208.1, read as the reverse complement.
TCTATGCTAGGTTTGCAGCAGTAAGTTTGGGCTTAGTAGGTACAGAATACTTTGATTTTATCAGTTTGATTGTCAGTCCAAATACCTGAATATGTTTGGATAATTTGTACTGGATAGTGATTTCTTTGTTGACTGTATGTGTTCCCTATTTTGTTCTACTTCAATTCTTGTCTCGCCCTAATACTGTGTTTGCTGAGTAGATTTTGTGTTTGCTCATTAATCCCTTTGAATCCACTCCAGTTCTTGCCTTACATTACATTCATTTGGCAGACACTTTTATCCAAAGCGACGTACAATAAGTGCATGCCAAAGGTCATTGGAACAACTACACACACAGGTCCGATAAGGTACATTACTCATTTTGTACAGTTATTCATAGCCATGAACACATTAAATGCAGTTCATACAGTGAACATTCCTCTGACCTAACCTATGCTAAGTCAAACAAGGTGGAATTACACGCTACAGCATTAAGACAATGATACAAGGCACAATAAGTGCAGGAAGTATGTGTAGCATGAAAGAGGGGAATTTAAATGATAGATATGTTCCGCAGAATGGTGACAGTTAGTTAATCCAGGTGTAGTCTGAAGAGATGTGCCTTCAGACCACGGCAGAAGATGGGCAATGAGGTATTGGTTCGTAGAGGGACAGGGAGTTCGTTCCACCAATGGGAAGCTAGGGTGGAGATGCTCCGTGGTAGGGATGAGCGAGAAATATTTACCTGTATGAAATGGCCTTAACCTTTTCTAGTTTGTTTGCACACTGGTAGCCTACAGTTTAAGCTACTAATCCATGCTCTCAGCTTTCTGCATTAATATTTATTCTACATTAATATTTTTCAACATTTAACCCCTAGGCTGCTTCGTAGCGGCTGGACCCTTCTCCCTTGGGAAAATGCCCATTAATTTCTTGTTTTCTATTTCTGTAAATGATTGGCCAAAAAGTACGCAGATCGCCTCCCTATCTATTTTCAATGCTGAGTTTAATCGCATATTGTTGATTAACATGATGAAACGAAAAGATAAAGTTAAAACAGCGTTTTTACGAACCACATTTTTACATCATTCTATCGTCGGTTAAATTAGCTTCATTTTATGATGAAGAAAAATTAATCACACTTGTATCTAAACGTCTAAATTATTGCATTGATTAATTATTACAATTTGTGCAACACAAATTGTATGGTACAGTTGAATGAAAGCAAAAATCTATTTTCCACTGAGTTACCTTTGTACAAATGACGAGTTCCTCCTGGTGATTTAAATACAGGAGTTATTTGCGTTCCTCCTCAGTTCTTCAACTGCACGATCAAACTGTGAATCCTTGCGACTTGGCAGGCTGATCTATGACGGGAACAAGAAGGCGGGGCGATATAATTTTGCTTGCAGTTTTCATTTTGATCCATAGTTTTAAGTTCAGTTGAATCACACGTATCCATAGTTTATAATTAATATCTGTTTCAACAGTTTTCCATTTAAAAAAAAAGATAATCACTGCAATCACAGGAGATTGATCATAATGTACAAGTCAAAAACATAAAAGGCCTTTTACAATCCAATCCGTGTTATAAAGAAAATATGTTCTTAATTAGCTTGCTTCGTTAAAGTATTATATCTTAGGAAACGAACACTTGGATTTGAACCGTTTTATAAGTTACGAATAAACCACTGAACAGTGTTTATTGTAAATACAGTATGTCTTGCATTAGTTTATAGGAACATTCCAAGTGCTCTAGAAATGACGGTAAACCTCACCTAGTAAGTATTTGCATTAGACCAAAAATCCTCAAATACCCTATCTGCTATTTTTGATCAGGCCAGGCTGTCAAATGCTACTCTGATTAGGCTATCTTAACTATGTTTCATTGCACGCAAACACTGTTCGTGCTCATACAAAAAACCTATACAAAAATGGAAATAACATTTTATAAAACTCCTAAAAGTGACCATTCCCTTATTTTTGCCGGTGGCTGTAAGGAAACCATCAATACCTGCTGATACTACAGCCTCCCCCGGTTTAAGTATTCATTCTTAAGAAATGAACACATGGCTTTTTAAACTGTTTTTAAGTTACAGATAAAGCACAGAACAGTCTATATTTTACCTATCTCTTCTATTAGTTTATAGGAGTCTTCCAACTGCGTTAGAAATGACAGGAAACTTCACTGAATAAGTATTTGACATAAATAATTTATATTCCACTCTTTGACCTGAAGTGTATGAGCAGTGGTGGCGCAAGGTGTGTCCTGAAAATAAGGTTGACGTACCTGGTGGAAATACCAGTTTGTTCCATTCTGGTTTTAAAGGGGAATTGCACTTTATAACACTTCCGCTTCTCATGACTGATATTGTCCTTCTAATGAATGTGAAGCCCTTCATTTTTCGATTAGTTATTTCATGATGTTAATATTTTACACTGTTTTGATGTTTTCCTTTACAAATGCAGTAAGTAGACCCAGGCAGTTTAGGATCGAACTCGAGGATGCATATCATTGTGCGACTTCTGATGTGGGCGTACCTGCAGACAATAACATTAGGTTGGTCGTAGAAATAGTGTTGTACTAGCTGGTGAAATCGAAAATGTCTGAGGATGAAGGAGATTTTGTTTTTGATCATGGGATTGTTGTGCCCTATCGATTCGAGCTGGGATACACAGAAGAAGAGCAGGCTAATTTGCAGGCTGATCGTGCAAGAGCAAGAGCGAGTCAGGAGCGGGCCGAGATTGAGGAACCACAGGCTATTCCCAGGACAAACGGCCACTGGTGGTACACATCCTATGTATCACAGACAGACGCGATAGCGTCAGCCAGCCCGCATAGTACCTACCTCGAGCGGTTTGACCAACGATGGAAAAACGGTGGGTACAACTCCAGGCTTTGGACGGTCACCTTGGTAGTCGGTGCCTTCATAGTGGTCGCTGCATACCCTTAGTCCTCGTTTGTGAAATTCTTCGGCTGATTACATCCAGCCATGTCTGGCACAAAGTTGCATCGCCTGGAAAACTATAAAAATGTGCTTTCAAGTCAAGTTTAACGGGGGCATTATTACAACCCGGTACAATGCACCTCGGTATTACACCGATATCGCATCAGACAAAAGCTAGCAGATCAGAATCAGAATCAGAATAGTTTTTGTTTGCCAAGTATGTTTACACATGCAAGGAATTTGACTCCGGTTTAAAGGCTCTCAATGTCCTTACACAAAGAAAAAAAAAAAAGAGTAACAACACAACAACAACAACAATCTTCAGAGACATACACAAGGAATGACTATATACAGGATATAAATAGTGCAGGATACAGATAGTGCTGACAAATAGTGCAAAGAAGTGAACAGTGCAAGGAGTGAAGAGATACATATTAAATAGTGTTCCAGGGTTATTGCACAGTGCCACAATGAGTTAACTGTTCATAAGTGTGATGGCGAGGGGGAAGAAACTGTTCCTGTGTCTGGTGGTCTTGGTGTACAGTGTTCTGTAGCGCCTAGCAGAGGGGAGAAGTTGGAACAGGTTATGTCCAGGGTGTGAGGGGTCTGCAGTGAGTTTCCCTGCCCGTTTCCTGACTCTAGAGGTGTACAGATCCTGGATGGTGGGCAGGTCGGCACCGATAATCTTTTCTGCAGACCTGATTGTCTGTTGTAGTCTGTTCCTGTCCTGTTTAGTGGCCGATCCAAACCAGACAGTGATGGATGTGCAGAGAACAGATTCAATGACTGCAGTGTGAAACTGGATCAGCAGCTCCTGAGGCAGGTTGTTTTCCTGAGCTGGCGCAGGAAGTACATCCTCTACTGGGCCTTTTTGATGATTGTGTTGATGTTAGACTTCCACTTCAGATCCCGGGAGATTGTAGATCCCAGAAACCTGAAGGATTCCACAGCCAACACCGTGCTGTTGAGTATGGTGAGGGGGGGCAGCAATGGGGGGCTCCTGCTGAAGTCCACTGTCATCTCCACAGTTTTGAGCGTGTTCAGCTCCAGGTTGTTGCGACCGCACCAGATGTTAGTTTGTTCGATTTCAACGCTAAGTTAACGAAATGTTTTGCTTCGCTTCTATTCGATTTGCCGTGAAAGCAAATTGAAAAAGAAGAAAAAACTGGATACCGTACTACTATGTGGACTTGCGCTAAAAAAAGTCTTTGTTTCTAACGTTAGACATTCAAAATGAAATAACTGATCGAAAAATGAAGGGCGACACAGTCATTAGAAGGACAATATCAGTCATGATAAGCAGAAGTGTTATAAAGTGCAATTCCCATTTAATACTCTCTCTCTTCTTCTCTCTTTATCCTTCTTCACGTCAGGCCTTTGTTTTTTTGGCTGTAGGCTTGGAGAGAGAGGCAGCGACCACACTACTGGTCATCCACCGTTACCGTTGTTCTCGACAGTTCTCTTGGAAGGAACGATGGGATTTTTCCCAGTCGTGATAATGCACGGATGCACACTTCAAATTCTGATCAAAGGGAGTGCGCATCCGGGTACTTTATCCGCGCTCCGCACTACCGCACTTGGGTTTGGACTCGCACTCCAAGGTTGAGGCATGCTGGTTATGTGCACTCGGAGCGGTTTGGGACACAGCCTGCGTCTCTTTTATGCTTCCATACAGGGTTAGGGGTTAGGGTTCGAAAAAACTAAGTCTGAGGGTTGAGCAAAGTTTACGGCTGTGTTCAGCGGGTTGATGAAAGGTTAGGACATGGGTTCGTTTTTGATTTTGGATGAGCCAAAATTCTTTCTAGTAGCATTGGGTATCTATGACCATAAAAATATGTACAATATATGCAGATTTTTTCAGGGAGAACATTTTTCAGAAATGACCTCAAACATGACCGGGGGGTGGGGAGTGGGGGGGCAGCTGTCCACAGCATCACCCCTAATCTCCACTACCATGGCAACCCGCACATCCAAGAACAGCCAACCAGTGTTGTAGCCTTTTCCCTTATTCTCTGGGGCAGGGGCTGGGTGGAGGGTAACATTAATGAAAGGAACTAGACTTTTCTTGGAGACCAGGCCCTTTAAACAGACCTTCACCACTGTCAGACCACAGAACACATTCTGGTCATGTATGGCGAATACAGACTAATGTGGAGCTGTTACATTAATACTGCCTGTCATTGTCTCATTTTAATAAATTATGTACAGGTTGTAGAATTGTTTTGCAAAGTTTCATATGGACTAAAACTGCACATGATGTGTAAGACAGTGAAAGACTAATGCAATTTGTTGTGTGCTATATATCCAATACATACAAATATGGCACATTGTTTTATAAACTGAAATGGGTTACCAGGGTTGAGACCATCTAATTTATGGGAACCGTGTTGAGTTAGAGGAACAGTTTTGAGTAGGTGGAACAGTGCCAGGGAAGAAGAACATTATTGAATTGAAGGTACAGTGTTGGGTTAAACAAGCATTTCTGACTCACAGAAACACTGAGTTTTAAGAACAGTGTTGGGTTGAGGGATGTGTTGGGTATGAACAGTGTTGGGTTGGGGGATGTATTGGGTCAAAGGAACTGTGTTGGGTTATAACAGTGTTGGGTTAGAGGAGGAGTACGGAGGAACAGCAGGTTGTCAGAAACGTCAACAGGTAAAATAAGAGATTACCAGAATACAACCAGTCACTGATAGCTGTTCTAAACCACCGCAAAGACAGAGAACAGAACTCAACACAACTAATTTTTTTGTGTGGTCGTATTACAGTTTAGATGTTTTTTTGTTTGTTGGGATTCAGGATAGTGACATACCAATTCAATCAAAAACAGTGGTAGCTCAACATCTTTTCAGGTATTTACCTTGGAGCTTTCTGTTCGTTACTTGTGTGTGAGACTAAGGATACAACAGGATAGAAAAGCAGACAACAAAACAGCTTTTGTTGTGTGAAACATTGCTCCCCCGTGAAATGTTTGCTATGCCTCTCATCATGACAGCATGTTCGATAACCAGCACACTGTAGAGCTGATATTATTAAGAAATTGATCAGATTTAGAGATTGCTAAACGAGTTAGCTAACTAACGTTAGCTGCGGGAATATAGGGCGGGCTGGCTGTCGTTAGCTTGTTTTGGATGTAAGTGGGCTTACGTTAGCTGGCATACTAATATTACTCCAGGCTTTTGTACATTTTGCTTAGCTAGCTGACACCAGCACTGGCAATAACTGCCTAAAATGATGTAAAATTGAGGCGCAGAAGGTACCCTGTGCAAAATGTTGCATGACACCAACAGTAAATCTCTTGACCTCATGAATTTTTTCGAAACAAGTTTACACTGAAGTTTATTTATTTATTAACACATAATTATGTGACATTAATTCCATTACAGATATACTTATTTTGATTACACCGATTGCCAGATAGATACTTTTGGTAATACATGCTACATATTTTTTCAGATACATTTTCTGTTCCTGTACAAGTAGTTTTCAGAATTTAAAAAATGTCACGTTACATGCATTGAACAATCAGGATGTTCCTCTAAATGTCTCTCCCCTCACAAACATCACTATTGTTGATTCAGAGAACTCAGCTAGCGCTTCCAGACAGGTATGGATGTCTGCCTTGGTGCCGTGCCAACTGAGCAGCGGCCATAGTAGCTGCTGTCTGTCTTTGCACAATCAGCAGTGAGCCTCAGGCAGACAAAACAGAACTCGACTTGGCATGTGTCACAAGTTATGTTTTTACACATTTCCCCGTTGTGTTCTATCAGTTTGCCACAAGTGGGACAGGCCCGCACAGAGGGACAGTCCCGCACCTCTTTTATACTCTCAAAGAAAATATATTTGCATGTCCGTATGAGATCAAGGCGCTTGTCAATACAGCCATCGTTGTCACATCGATCAGCACGGGGTCTCTTCCCTTTCCACTCCTTTGAGCACTGCCAGCAAAACTCGTACGTTCTTCTCATCCTGGTGGTGCAAATCCTGCATTCCACACTCAAATTGCGGGTGTCTTCTCTTTCTACAAATATCTTGCAGCCTGGACACTTGAGCAGAAAGAGACATTTAACATTTAAAATAATACAAAGTTAGGTCAGGTATATAATGTAACAATTCTTCTTGGAAAACCGTCAAGTATACTTATTACTGTTCAATTAGCCACTGCATGGAAATGTGCAAAATTAGTTTCATTTGCTTAGTTCTCTTGAAAACTGTTCACATGATTTGAACAAGGTGACTTAAGTGGGATGTTTGACAGATGAAACGGACTGGACGCTCACTGAAACGATGTCCCATTTCAGAATTATCAGGCTGTACCATTTTCTGTTCAAATCATGTGAACAATTTTCAAAGGAATTGTGTAAAATCAGTGTAAAGATAAAACTTTTTTTAACCTTGCAAGTAAATTTCACAATTAGCTGAACAAACCTGAGCTGGAAACTCAACAAATGCTGCTAATTTAGCTTACATGTGCAGTGTTTCATAAAAGAACATCATCATTTAACATGGGTAATGCAGGGACCTCATTTATAAAATGTTCTTAGATTTATACTTGAACTTAGTCTTAAGATCATTTCCGTTCGATTCATAAAAGATACTGAGCATAAAAAACATTGCTTACGCAGGTTCTAAGAAGCCCATTTGTAACTTACACACCTGTGATCTATAAATCTCAAATTAACTTAAAATTGACGGCACCTGAACGTGCCTTACAATCAGCGATTTCCCCTTATATAATGCTAGCACAAATAAAGGTTTAGTCAGGAATAACCATGGACCGAAAGAGAAAAGCAAACTTTTTGGAAGACGAGACCACGGCGATGGTAGAGGAGATTGAAGACAGGCAACACGTATCCTTTGGTGGACTACATAGTGGGTTGACAAACAATGAATTCCTCACACCTTTAATTGATAATTCCTATCAAATTGTTAATAAAGCTAATGCAAAGTTCACCACAGGCTTGGACGCATGTGTCCCAAACTGCAATACCCCTACATAACCAGCAGGAAGATCACTTACGTCAAGTCTAGACTTTGTGTAGCGATAAGATAATTTCCAACTCAAAGTAAGCAGGGTTTCCGCCAGTGTATTGCAAGCCCGGCGGCCCGCCGGGCCTAAGTTGACCCCCCGCTGGCCCTAAGCATCAGGGATTTTTATTTTATTTACATTTTATGTAATTACATTTTATAAATGTATTTTTAATGTGTTTTTTAAACTACAGTTACAGTGGGGCGGCTCGGTTGGAAAGCTCCCCAGCGACATCTGTTGGTTAAAACGTGAACGCACTATAGGAAAACAGCAGGCCTGAGACATAGACGTATGTCTGTGGTCTGAGATCAGTGTTCTTTACCCTCATTGTGCGTAGAGTGACGTTCAAAACTTGACGCTTCCAGCTATCACAAGCTGATGTTACCTAGCAAGCCACCATTTCTTATTTAGTAGGCTAACTAACCTTGTTACAAACTGCGTTGTTACTTCATCTCGTCGGTAAGTACATTCTTTTTAAGTTAAGTAGTGTGTAGGTAACGTTAAACTAATAGCATGAATGTAACGTTCGATACATTGTAACATTACATGACTGATTAATCGCCATAGAAATAACGACTTCACTTGTTTATTAATAACGTTAGCTTGATGACATTGATGTGCACGACAACGTGGTGATTTAGCTAACTTAGCTAGCTAGCCAAACAGTCAGCAACACAGATACATAGATATTTTGTTGTTGTTGAAATGTGCCCAGCATTCCAAGGCTGTACATTGTTGTAAGATTTAGTAGCCAATAAGTAGGCAGTGTTGTGCATATCTCCCTCTTACAGCTTGTTTCCAGCCCAAACCACTGCAAAGAGAGCAAACCTTTTTTTTTGTCAGTGACATTTCCTTCTGACATCTACGACGGTAATCGCAACCACAACATTTATTTAGCCTTTTTTGTATAGCTATTTCCATGGATAAATAATCGCATTTATTATTATTATTTATTGGTTAAAAGCATTTACTTCATATCCAGTTCGACAGCCAACTACTTGCACGGTTCATGACATGTGTAGCCATTTAGTAATACGTTCGCATTTCAGGCTAGAAAATAACCCGTTAATCCAGAGAAATTTCTGAGTTGTCTTAGAATCTTTATGGCAACAGAATCAAGGCTGGCAGCCCGGATCGAATTTGTAACAGCTGCCGTCCAAAACAAACACCTGAGAGAGGCTGCCTGCGTGCGTGCCTAGCCCACGGCGTTACGTCATTGTTTTGCAATGGGCAGCTGTCGTAAAAACATGCTGGCTTCAATAAGCGATATTGATAAACTATCGATAAATAAACGATTCCAATGAATAGGACAACTTGGAACAGGTTCTCGATTCCCATTCCTATTTAAATGTGCCCAGCATTCCAAGGCTTGTTGTAAGATTCATTAGCCAATTAGGACTTGTAGAGTGCAAAAACTTTGATATTATTTATTTTAATTTATTTTGTTGTCGTTGAAATGTGCCCAGCATTCCAAGGCTGTACGTATCAGTAGCCAATCAGGACTTTTTTCCAAGTTTTTTGTAGAGTGCAAAAACTTTGATATTATTTATTTTATTTTAATTTATTTTGTTGTTGTTGAAAACACATGATTCCAAGACTGTACATTGTTGCCAGATTCTTTGTAAGCTGTGAATATGCTATGCTGTAAATAGTTGTTATGCGACATAGCTCAGGAGGTAAGACCGATTGTCTGGCAGTTGTAAGGTTGCCGGTTCAAACCCCGCCCTGGGCATGTCGAAGTGTCCTTGAGTAAGACACCTAACCCCTACCTGTTCTGGCGAATGAGAGGCATCAATTGTAAAGCGCTTTGGATAAATGCAGTCCATTTACCGTTTTTAAAAAAATGTGTGTTGAATAAATGACTTATTTATAACATTCACATTACGTGGGCATATTTTCAAATCTCCAGTCAGCTTTTAGCACTGACTTAATGTAGGGCCCTATGGAATCTGTGATATAGCTTTTTTTAAATTCTCAATTCCGCGATTCCGTCCGTGATTCTGTTATCACAGAAACTACAGGGCCCTACCTTAATCCTGCCACAGTCTGTCGCTGGCCCGCGCCGGTCCCCCGTCAAAAAAGACACTTGGCCGCCGGCCCCTGTCAAAAGATACTTGCCACCGGGTCTAACAACTTTTCTGGGGGAAACCCTGGTAAGGTTTTATAAATAACTACTTGTACATGGTTTTCTGCGTAAGTCATACTTAAGATCAAAATTGATTGCAAGTTCTTTTATAAATGAGGCCCCAGGCCCTTTTGTGAGAAGGGGTACATACAGTGCTATAGCCTGTGCAAGCCATATCTCCGAGAGTCTCTTCAAAGTAGCATTGCTCCTCAGGGGTCAGCAGGGCGAACTTGCGCACCACATGATAGGGCAGCTCTGCATCACATGATGTGTTTCCATCATTAAGGGCAGGGCACCTGAATGTGGTTTTGCCCTGGAAAGCAGCAGAATGCCCAGCCAGTGTTAGATCTAAATCCACTCCAAAAATGAACCACCTTAAATTGTGAACTATTTCTTATTTTTTAAAGTAAAGTGAGAATATGGAAATTTACATGGGAATCTCTTGCAATTAATATTATCATCTGACACGACTGCCTGGTTTGATGATACTATAAATCTATGACAACTATAACACATTTATTGGCTAAATGGCTTTAAGTCATCAAGGGTCCAAGGTATCAAATGAGCCTCAAACCACCGTGCTGCTGCCAGATATGCAGTAGATACTACAAGCATTGTTTCTCCTGATTAATTTCCCTGTTGAACTCAATGGAGCAAAATATTCAGGAGAAACAATGCTTGTAGTATCTACTGCATATCTGGCAGCAGCATGGTGGTTTGAAGCTCATTTGATACCTTGGACCCTTGATGACTTAAAGCCATTTAGCCAACACATGTGTTCCATACTGTATCAGCATAATTTACAGCTGAATCTAGTCCCACCCCCCAATTCCCACAGAGATCCATTCAAATGCAAAGAGTTTTTGTATCGCTTGTAGGACAACCTGAAAATAAGATATCCAGACTCTGATGATGTTGATAGGTCACAGACACCAGGAAGTCATGGCATGCAAATTATATGCAACCAAATACACAACTTTTTTATTTGACATTATGTTAATTTGTCTACTGTCTACTGTAGTGAATTTCCCTGTTTCTAGCTTTTCCCCAAACAGTGCACTGCAGCAAAAGTAAATGAGCAAATGGTGACACGGGAGGTCTCAGGAGTGCATTTGTTTAATTCTTGCTAATTTTCTGACCAAAGATTTGTTGTTAAGACCATTAAATGCTTAATATTTTGCCCATTTTTTTTTTTACCCAGGAGTGTACACTGCCAAGAGTATTAGGCGACCTGTGATTTAAAGAAAAAAAAGAATTCAGTTAATTTAAGCACATTTATTGAATAGCAGACCAATGTACAAAATTTTTCATTCAATTTCTACCCACAATAACACAAAAAGAAGAGTGTCACACACCGGGCAGGGAGATGCGACAGTACAACACATTACATTACAGGCATTTAGCAGACGCGCTTATCCAGAGCGACTTACACAACTTTTTTACATAGCATCCATTTATACAGCTGGATATATACTAAAGCAATTTCAGTTAAGTACCTTGCTCAAGGGTACAATGGCAGTGTCCTACTCAGGAATCGAACCTGCGACCTTTCGGTTACAAGTCCAGTTCCTTACTCACTGTGCTACACTCCGTCCTCCAACAATACCGTTGTCTGTCGCAGAGAGCGCACACCCACAAACACTAAATAAAATAAACGGGTGCCTTCACCTTTCCCCCTCACAGGTTCCGGGCAAAAACAAGAAAGTAAAACAACAAGTTAAAATAACAAAGACAAAAGAAAGTAAAACGGCGTGACCACTTTCCCGTGCGCCACCCGTAGCTGACCTGCCTTCCCAGCCTGTTCCAGCTCCTCCAGCATCCCAGCTGAGGATCACTTTCTTTGTCTTTCTCTTGTGAGCTCCCGGTCTCAGCCCCGAACTGTGGAGAGCAGCACACTTTTACACACCTGAGCTGATTAGCCAACGCAGCCCAGGTGTGTGTGCTCTCTCCACCAGCCGGAGCAGCCGAAACAAATCGGCCTCTCAGGCGGACTGACTGCCACAAAGAGTTCTATGTCATAAGTAATCTCAGACATTACTTTGCTGAAAACAGCTGCTTTTGGCATTAATTACTGCTCAACAAACCCTTGGAAGTCCATCCAATCATTACTCATTTAGTAGGAGGTTGAGTGGTCGGAGGGAGGTGGAGGGGAAGTTAAATTTACGGAAATATCTACGAAGTTTAAAACCACAGATAGCCAAAAACCTTTGACCCGTAGTGTAAGTGAAATAGGCACTAAAGCTGCGAGAAATGACAAAGAATGAATTGTGTTGTGTGGGTCTGCTTTTCAATAAATGCACTTAAATGAACTGAATTCTATATCTAAAGTTAAAAAAAAAACAGAGGTGGCCTATTACTTTTGGCCTGTACTGTACGCCCACCACCCATAAAACACACACACACACAAACTATCACTATATCACTACAAACATATTCTGCCTGTATTATGTATTTAATGTGTCACTTGAATGTTTTACCTTTTTCAGTTCTGTTTTACAATACTCCGTCATGGATTCTGGACTGACGGCATGACCACAAGGCAGCTCCGCCCGAAGAATGCTCAGGTCATCATCCAGATCTGAAAGAATGGCAAAGCCAAAATTAACCATTCTTATTGGATTATTTCAAAGTAAAAGTGCAATATCATATTTTAATTCATTTTTGTCTGTCTTTTTGGGATGGCAGGTATGCCATCCAGCCAAGTTACGCCTTGGCGGGGCGGCATTCCCCATACCTATACAGCACCGAGAGTTTGGCACTTTTCAGGGTTTCCCACAGAAATAACCGCAACAGCCACAGACTCTCAGCCCTTAAAAACATTAATTTCTGTACATTCTGAACCCATTTCAACACACAGAATTCATAAACAACTTCACATGTCCACACAATACAACCCCAAATTTATGGGATTTTGCGTTTTCTCCTCCTTCTTTTTCCTGCCAGAAATGCTGGTAGCCCACAGAGAATATGTCTTCACACTGGTCATTTTTTTGTACACCAGCCAATCCTTCACCTACACCAGCCAATCAAAATGTCACACACACACACGCAAAATGGACATATCTTTTTCCCCAAGAAAATTGCCAGTTTCTACATCTGGTCAGTTCGTGGCTTGGTGGTAATGTTGCGGTCTACGGATCATTGAGTCACAGGGTCAAAATCCACCTGAAGCAAATTTCTTATATGTGCTCATTTGCTCACTAATAATTGTCCATTACTTCTAAATTATTGCTTTTGCACCAGATCTACCCAGCGTTCACCAAATGTATAGAAAGCATTTTGCCATACCATCTACACGTTCAGTTAACCGCCTACAATATAGACGCTTTCAACGGTAACAACATAAACAAACGTTAGTGCACGTTTGTGTTGTTCTGGCCGTAACTCAACTTCCGGAAGACTTCCGCAAACAATCAATAACAACAGAGTCCCTTTAGACTATTTCTGATAACAAGCAAAATAAATAACAAGTAAATTACGTTAGCTAGCTAGTTAAACCTATGTCTAGCCAGTATTATTTGGGGTTACGAGTCGAATAAAAGAACCGTTACTTGGCCAAACTCAAATGCGATAACGTTACACTACCAGAAAAACAAGTGACAGAAACAGATAACTCTTAGTCTTAACTGTTGACAGTATGGGCAGCATGTGTAGTCAATGCAATTACTGTAGGTTATTTATTTGTATAGCATACATTGATGGAAAAACATCATGGCTCTTAATAGTTTGGGTCATCTTGCTAGGTTACCACAACAAAAAATGATCAGGCAATGTAATGCTGTCAAGTCATTGGAAACAGGTATCATAACGTTAGTTCAAAATGTAGCTAAAGCGTATCAACTTTTAGCACTGATCTAACGTTACTGTGCATAATTTATACAATGTTAGCTACGTTTAGTTAGCTAATACATATCTATTGCAGACTTGTTACTGGTCAGCTAGCTATTAGCTATCGCTTACATGAGTTTCTTACCTGAAACAAAGTCAGTGCTAGAGTGAGAACAACAATTCGACCACCTTCATTCGACAGACAGGAAAGCGTAAACTGATTTGCAGCTATGAAATAGGCGAAATATCGGTAACGATCTGTACCTAGTTATGTAGAAAAAAAAATGTCCTTGTTATCCTCCTGTAGTTATTTTTTCAGTACTTTCACGTTTTTTTTTCTGTGCCGGCAAATATGTCGAAGTGGTCCAATGCTAGCTTTTGGTTGCTAAAAGGACGTGTATCGACCACCCCATATAAATGAATGGAACTTGACATAAATTTGCTAGTATCCTGTCGTGCGTATTGGAGGTTAATATGAGAAAGGGTGGTCTCTATCAGCACGTCTACGAAGCCGTACATATTCACTGTTGTAACCCAAGTCACAGGACGCAAAATAGCCGTTAGGAAAGCAGTTTAAAATTATGAAGCAAATTATCTGCACCATTGACTTCAATAATACGATATTTATGAGCGTGTTGCTTGTCTTAAGTTGATATAGTAAATAAAGCTGTATTAGTATTACTAAATGTGTATTTATGAAGTAGATTTTTTAAATACAGTTTATTATGTGTATTTTTACAGGACTTACATTTCAATAGGTAACGATGTCCAGTTATTCCTCAAAAATGCAACGGGCAAGCACCAGCTATAATAATTGCAGGGATTCAAGCAATTAGTTTCGCAATTCCCTAGTGGGGTTACAAAGTTAAATTATATATTTTTACAAATTTTTGAAATGTAGTTTGTTCCTGAGGTCAGGTTGCACCCCACAGCACAACAACCTGAGCCCAACATCAGTCTGCTCATCAGTTTAACTTTCACTCCATTTGTAACACAGTGGGTAAGGAACTGGGCTTGTAACCGAAAAGTCGCATGTTCGATTCCCGGGTAGGACACATCCGTTATACCCTTGAGCAAGGTACTTAACCGAAATTGCTTCAGTATATATCCAGCTGTATAAATGGATACAATGTAAAATGCTATGTAAAAGTTGTGTAAGTCGCTCTGGATAAAAGCGTCTGCTAAATGCCTGTAATGTAATGTAATGAAGCCCTATGGAGCAATTCTAAAATGGTTTTGTCCTCGTGCTCATATACCTTCACCCAACACATCTACTGAATATCATGATGATTGTATAAAATATTGATGACTTACGGCCAATTTTGTGCTAAGAGATGCTGTCGGATTACTTAGTTGCATTGCCATGGATGTGTCCTAGCTGCTTGCCGTAAAGGCATTTACTATGTCGTAACATTTAGATGGCCCAGTGTGTATGTACAGCTGCAGGGCTTCTGCGCGGCAACTAAAAAAGGCGTCAGACTAGTGTTGTCACCATACCAAAATTTAGACTTTGAAACAGATACCAGGTTTAGTATTACGATACTCGATACTGAAACGATACTTGGATCTCGGAGTGATGATGGACAACAGGCTGTCCCTCTCCAACAACATTGCAGCAGTAACCCGGGCATGCAGATTTTTCCTATACAACATCCGCAGAATCCGCCCCTTTCTCACCACCTACTCAACCCAGCTCCTGGTCCAAGCAATGGTTCTATCCCGCCTGGACTACTGCAACTCTCTTCTGGCTGGACTACCGGCATCTGCCACCAGACCCCTGCAGCTCATTCAGAATGCTGCGGCTCGTCTGGTCTTCAACCTCCCCAGACACTCCCACGTAACTCCCCTGCTCACTACCCTCCACTGGCTGCCTGTTATAGCTCGCATCAAATTCAAAACATTGGTCCTAGCATACCAGGCAGTCAAGGGATCAGCCCCAGCATACCTTCACAAGATATTCAAACCCTACATGCCAGCCAGATCCCTCTGTTCTGCTACCTCAGGACGCCTAGCACCTCCCCCTCTTCGCACCTGCACTTCCAGAACACGTCTCCTGTCTGTTCTGGCCCCACGATGGTGGAATGACCTCCCTGTGGAGGTCAGAACAGCTGAGACTGTGACCCATTTCAAACGACGACTGAAGACCCACCTCTTCAGGCTGCACCTCTCCCCATCCCTCCCTTCCCCCCTGTAAATGACTAAACTTAGGGTTGTAACTAGGCAGCTGTTTCATAGGTGACTTAGTTGATGCGCCTGTCTTAATGACTACTTGTATTTTTATTTATTTTTATTTTTCCATAGATTGCGTTGTTGCCGTTCTCGTTGTTAGTGTTAATCAGTTTACCATCAGGGTCCAAGTTGAACTATGCGGTTGTTCCCTGTACTTGGACCGGTACTTCTCTCTAGGGGTTTCGTCATACTTGTTCCTGGTTATGGTTATACACTTTGTTGTACGTCGCTCTGGATAAGAGCGTCTGCCAAATGCCTGTAATGTAATGTAATGTAACTTGAAACTTAAACGATACTGAAATTACCTTAATAGATCAGAAACGTAATGTCCATAAGGGTTGACCTCATTTTCAAATTCATGGTTTATTAACAACCTTTGAGTTGAAGCCTCTTCAACATATTAATAAGTATAGGCCTATAGTGTTACAACACTAATAGAAAAGTTTATTAAATATTACATTACATTACAGGCATTTAGCAGACGCTCTTATCCAGAGCGACTTACACAACTTTTTACATAGCATTTTACATTGTATCCATTTATACAGCTGGATATATATACTGAAGCAATGCAGGTTAAGTACCTAGCTCAAGGGTACAACGGCAGTGTCCTTACCCGGGAATCGAACCTGCGACCTTTCGGTTACAAGCCCAGTTCCTTACCCACTGTGCTACACTCCGTAAATATATTTAAAAAATTAAACAAATGTAAACTAAATAATCTTTAAACAGGTCTTTCACTTTTAAATAGATCTAAAAACAGCATATTTTAATAACCATATAGCATCTTCCTATAATAAAATATTTCCACATTAGAACACCTATTGCTACTGAAGTGAACTGAGTCGAAGCTTGCGCTGTATCAATGAGAGCGAATGCACAAGCGCACATCACCTGACTTGGCTACCTTAGTTGCTACTGCCATCTTGCGCAGACTCTAACAAATTACACCTTTCGTCCTCTCAATCAGTAATGCAGGAGACACATTTCCCTAGCTTTTATGTTTGGCCTAAAAGTACCGAACATCAGAAAATTCTAATACCGAAACCGTTTTTTTAAGTACTGAAAAGGTGCTTAAGTTTCGTTATACCGTGCAACACTACGTCAGACACATATTCCAATCCATTGCTCAGCTTAGCAGAGAATGCACATTTCAGAGCGCCTCAGAGACAGATAGAGTAATAATACATTTTTCAAATAATAAATATGACATTGAAAAAAACGAAACAAAAAATGAAATATCATCTCACCATCCCTGCTACCAGTGTGCTGTCCACAGAGTACGGTATTATTTATTTAGACGTTGGCAGACTACAGCATAAATTGCGTCTTTTGTTTATATTCAATATTAGTAACTGCAGCGAGAAACTGCAGCTGTAGACACAAGAAAGTTTTTTATATTATGGTAGCAACGGAACGAACCAAAATATTTTGAGCAGTAATACTTAAATAGCAATGATGAAATTTTATCTGTGTTCAGTAGATAGACAGAGACAGTAAATCAAGTCCTATCTGCCTCTGTTTTGCTCCAGAAAACTGTCAGATAGGTCTATCAGCAAACATATGGCTTAGCTATGCCCAGAAGTCCTCAACACAGACGGTGGTGATGGGTTGGCTCATTTAAGTGACTATGGTGAAAACCTAAGGTGATAGCTTGCACCAGCTCTATGGGACATTTACAAGAAAATCATTAAAAAAAAAAAAATTAAAAAAAATCTATCCACATCTGTGATTGACTGATAGTCAGTGTAGTTGATGGTAATCAGTGTTAACCGATGCTCATCCCTGTGCAATGGTGCTATGTGTGAACTAGGTGACTAGCTAACAAGGCTAGCTAATTTATCATAAATTAGCAGTTGTTGCTGCCTACAAATTACAGCGGCAGAACACAGCTTTCGCTGTAGTAACAGTAGTGGAGGTAATTTCAGTTGAGAGAGCAATTATACATGTGCAGAGGTGGGTAGAGTAGCCAAAAACTGTACTCAAGTAAAAGTATTGTTACTTTAAAATAATAATGACTCAAGTAGAAGTAAAAGTAGTCATCCAAATAATTACTTGAGTAAGAGTAAGAAAGTATCTTGTGAAAAGACTACTTAAGTACTGAGTTACTTCATATAATCTGATTTAATGTTGAAATAAGCAGAGCAAGATGAACGTAAAAATACAAATGTCCAAAATATAAAATTGTAAATGCTTGTCCAATAGAAATAAACAAAATATAAAATAGCCATGTGCAAATTCAAATGTGCCCTAAATCATATCCCTTTAAATAAAACAATACACAGGTTTTGTCAGAAGAGGAGGATTTTTGCTTTCTGTTGGACTCTATTAAGTCTGTGTACCTAGTCAGTTTGTTGGGGTGAACCCTCCGTTGACAGAAAAAATATTAATGAGGCTACAGGGGATTTATCCATTAAAATAGACTCATCATCACAACAAAGAGGAGCCTGCTCAAATTCAAACATAAACTTTATATGTGGAAGACATAATGCTTTGTCGCACCATTATTGTACCTTATGATGCACTTGTCCATAATATTCCAAAGTGTATCCCATGACGCCTTGCGCGGAATATGTGCAGAACTTCCGGGTTAGTGTAAGCAAACGTTAACTATGTATGCTATGCAATGCTATGCAATGTTCCAGCGCTCACTGTTGCATGCTTCACAAAAACGATTACACTACTAACGCTTGCATTACAGTGTGAAATATCTACATTAATACCAGTAACTTATTTAAACACACTCAATTTCAAAAATAACGTATATAACCGAAGTATTTTGATGAAATCTCATCTGTGTTCAGTAGATGGAGACAGAGATAGTAAATCAACAAATACAGTTCAATCTGCTTGTTTTGCTCCAGAAAACGATGTCAGCTAGGTCTACCAGCAAACATACGGCTTAGCTATGCCCAGAAGTCCTCAATAATAATAGTATTTCCCAAGAAATTACGAATAATCGTTGACCACGTTTCGTGCTGCGTCTTTTACTGCTACCACAGAGTGAATGCATAAGTGAATGCAATGATAAGAAAAATTTAGGTTACGCTGACCTAAAAAACGCTATTCCAAAAGCAAAATTAGACGTTATACATAGTTAGAAAGCTTATATTCTCACCTACTGAATTAATGAATTGTCAGTCAAGCTAGACTGTACTAAAAAGGGCGACAATGCCGTAAACAACGAGTGTGGTATTACGCACAGCTATTTTGGAAGGTACGGAGGCATCACAAATGCACGCATATTTCACAAACGGATTGTCCAAGACAATAAATGACCACTCAGTCAAATAGTTAGCTATCCACAGCAGAAACTAACCTACAACTTACCGCCACATATTTTCTCAAGTTCGAAGTTTCTAGGCAGACAAAGAAGGCAGCGCATAATGTAACTACTGTTTTTGGTAGTCTGTTCCTCAAAAGGTTCCTAGTTCCGGGGTAAAGTTCCTGCGGTAGTTTGAACGTGAGGCCAGGGGTGTTCTGCCTCCTACGAATCACCTGCCGTTGTTTCAGCCATTGTCGTTGCCCACTCATCCTTCTGTGTGCTGTGACTGGCTACGTTTGATTGGTGAAACGGAGTCATGTGGGGCTATGACAGAGCCAAAGCAAACACCAGTCAGCCTCTTTGGCTGAAGTCTCTCTGAGAGATGAAACTAACAGAGCGTGCATTGAATAAAAAATGGGTAAAAAATAAAAGTAACGAGCGGAATGTAGCCAAATGTAACGGACATTTTTTCTTCACAAATATACTCGAGTAAAAGTGAAAAGTATGTTTCATTAAAACTACTCTTACAAGTACAATTTGTTCAAAAAGTTACTTAAGTAAATATAACACGTTACTACCCACCTCTGTACATGTGAATATGAGTGTGATGTGAATACAGATGTTTCCACTAAATTATTTTAGAGAAATAAAACATGCACACAAAGCACGGTCTATAAGTCATTAATTAAAACTGGAAAAACCTAGGCCTGCCATTAAATGTTTTGATATTAAAATGAGGCCAAGTTACAACAATCAATATCGGTTATCTTAGCTCACACAAAATTTAACAAGTTCTACCGAAACAATATTTCCTAAATTATTTCATGTAACTTGGCCCCGTGTTTTTTTCATCTCAGCCAATGGCTGTCTAAAATTGAATGTTTTTGTACTAGTCTCCACATATATCAAGTATGGAATAAATGGTCTTGTGCACAATTGTGTCCCAAACTCAAATATGCAACCAGGTAAGTATGCATAGAATTCACAAGAAGTTCTCTTGGTGTACTTGACAGGGCTGAAAAACTAAGAGGCCGTCCCAATATGCACACTTAATCACACTTGGACACTCTTGCTGTGCACATTCATGTGCTCAGCGTAAGAGTGCAGGAGTAGTCAAAAATGCAGTGTGCTTGATGTGCACTTAATCCAGGCTTACGCTAAGACTGTTCCAGAGCGGTACTTGGCCAAGTACCCAGACCCACAATGCAGCAAGTTGGTGACATTTAGGAAAATTACACTGAAGAAATAGTAAGAAAGATGTTTGCAAAGATGCAAATTTTGTAACTTTATGTTTTATTCATATTGTAGCATCATGATGGTATTGTTAATGTGAATATAATGTTAGCAAGTTTGTTTAATTTGTCTGTAGTTAGCTTTACACTGCTACTACTAGCTATTAATAGCACTGTGACTACAATGGATTATTTGGAATAAAGACCATGGAGCAAAAACTGTGTCCTAATTGTTTCAAAAATCCCAGTGCACTTGGGCACTTAATGCACACTTACACACTATATGTATCTTTTATTGGTTCTTAACATTTTTAAATTTAAAACTAATTTGTACAGTCCACATCACAATACACCACAACAAAGTGAGTAAGTACCAAAGTGCACTTAGCCAAGAGCGGAGAAATGGAGCAGCTCAGTAGTGTCAGCGATGCCAACAGAAACCTATGGGGAGCACACACAGGGTGGAATGTCTTACAACAGTTCCCCAGTACGGTTGGAAATTAGGAGGAAATGGAGGAAATTTGTTGCATACTGCCAATTGTGTACTACCATTACACACTAAACAGTAGGCAGTATGCTTAGTAAAGAGTACATACTCTGAAGACACAGCAGTAAGGAGGCTGATTCAAACAAAAGGTTGTAAGAAAGGGTCAACACTTTGCTCTTAGACTTCATAGGTTACATACACAATGTGGTGTTTATTCAGAACCGTAACAGTTCACCCTAAAACCCTGAACACCAGAATCTAAACACAAGTACATTTCCTATGAATCTGGCATAAAGGTTTTCACTGAATTATTCAATTCGTCTGACTAAAATGTTTTCCATTTATCGAAATCAAATGTTGAAAAGAGTCAACTAATTAAAAATGTAAGGAATTAGGCGTACTTCCTTCCTTTTGAGTAGTTGCACAGCATTGGTAATCAACGTAAGTCACAGTACCTACGTTTTCATAAAGCCGCTTATTTGTTTATCACAGAGGTTCGCCCTCATATTCCATCTCTAATAGGATTAACAACCCAATCTGAATAAAATGTCTCTTGTAACCAATTAAATCGGAACAGACTATCCCATTCCAATTGAAATTTAATTCGATTTGAAAGGGGTTGTGTTACCCGTTTGATAATCCGATCAATAGGAGAATGTTACTCAACGCGTAAACTATCAGTAGTTTATGATTTTGTTTCTCGTCATTTAGCAAGAACTCCGTCTATCGTAGACTCGGTTTTAACCTTTCGTATATTTCGGTAAAAAATGTAGCTGGTTGACTGAATTTCCGTCAGAAGACTTCTAGGCTACTTTTTTAGTTTTAGGAAACAACCTTGATCTTAAACATTTTGCAGCGTAACAGCAAATGTTAGCCAATATCGACATGTTATAGCCTATTTGAATCGTAAAAACTGGCTAAGATAAACATAATAAATGTGTACTTAACAATGACGAGAATATGTTACATCCCGTCTAAAGCACCATAAAACTCTCACCACAGTAGCCTGTCGAAAAATGCGATGGCAGACAGTAACTGAACATAACTATATTTCCCTATAGTAAAGGTTGAGATTTACCGATATCATCGATCCTTTTCACGTATTTGAATGTTTTATCATTAGGGTCGTAGCGTTTCTCCGACATCATTCAGGCTGGCTTTCCTTATCACCCGTTTTCCCCCCAAAAAGCAACACGTCCAAGCGTAGCCAAGAGGGGTGAGGAGTATGTAGCTTACTTGTGCACACCTTTTTATCCGGTATCAACATATAGCCTGCTTTTTAACTTTCTCTTTCAACACTTGCGCTTAACAAGAAACCACGTGATTAGACGTAGGCGACAGTGTCCCCCATGCAAACAGTCCTTTATTTGTTTACAAACGTCACGGGGGACTTCGTCAAGGCGATTGACAGTAAACAAAAGTTACAGTATTTGGCCCCATTCAGAATATTTGTAGCGACCATAGGCTACTTGTTTGAAAAATATTTGTATGAACGCGAAAGGACACGTATAATTAACGTATTTGACAATGTTCTAAAGCCAATTGGCCTTCCTCCATATCTCTTTTTGTACAAGCTTGTGCGGCCTATAATCTAAATGTACAAACTTGCCTCTAAATTTATTCAAGGGTAGATTGTGTAGCTACTTTACCCGATTTTATTAAAATATATTGAATAGGAACTAAAGGATTCTGATCATCTTACTTCAAAACTCATCTGATATATTAACCAAGTGTAATATTTTTCTTAAGTAGTATCTAAATCAATAGAGATCAATATGATAGTATGGAGCCAGAGGATCTGTGATTGTTTAACACGTAAACAGTCGCTATACACTGTGGATATTGGAAATAAAAGAGTTACAGTTGTGTGCTATGTTTGATCCATGATTTTTGCTCTTTTGTTTGCTCTTGCGGTTCCCTGGCAACGCTTGTGAAGCGCAAGTAACCTAGCAACAACAATATATACAACCACGGGCGTTTCTAGGATTCAAAAACATCAGGGGCCCCAAGGGGAGTTTTAGTTTAGCGCACACAAACATTACTGTCCATTACAAAAAAATAAAATAAATAAATAAAGAAATAATGACAGTGCTATACTAATCTGGCTAGTATAGGGAGGTTGAATTAATGTAATATGTATATGTGTGCAAAGCAGAATGAAGACAGCTAGACGTAGTTACACAATTAATGTAACTGGTTATGTTACAGTAGAGAAACAGACTAACAGAGTAAATAGCTACGTAATTCAACATAACTGGCTATACAAACACACTTAGTTACCAGAATATGTATAAGATATACTGTAAGTGATAAACAAAACACTACCCATTATAGCTAGCTAAATACCTAGCTACTTATCCTATGCAGCTGCGAGTGATGATATGTAATGGCTTTTTAAAAAATATTCCATACTAGCATGTAAACTGGCAAGGCACTGGACAGGCAAGCTAAAAAGAATACAAGCTAACAACGTTAACAGGCTTAGACTGCCAGTTAGCTAGCTAACAAACGTTGTTAGCTAACGTAGCCTAGTTACTGAGTTGGCATCACGAATAATTATTTTGCTGACGTTACACTTCTAAATCTGATTTTAGCTCGCCAATAATAGCCTACTTTTAGTTAATCACAATTAGCTGCATGTATAGCCAATATCGTGATGCCCTGCACAGGCTAAAGCTAGCTGCTCTGCACTCTCCGGCTCAGCTGCTGACTGGCACTCAACATCCTCGTTAACGTTAGTTACATTGTCAATCTCATCATTATTCTCCTGAATCTCCTCCTCAACAACCTGTCTCGATATTTTCTTTAAAAATCCGCGGAGATCCATCGTTTTAGACAGTTCACTGACACTAACGTTACTAAACGAGAACTATTCGTACTCGCCCACAGAACGAGCTTCAGCCCCGGAAGCCCGCCCTTAGCGATGCCACTGTGTGTAACTGTAAAAAAAAAAAAAAAAAAAAAAAAAAGTATAATTTAGTACACTAACGGGAAACAACAGGAAGAAAACGGTTTTCGTGCGTGGATCGAAACAGTTCTATGTGTGATGTAATTGTGCGACGGGTCATCTCGGTGGCTACCACTTAGCCGTTAGCAAGTGGCTTTTTAAAGGAGTAACATGGTGGTTGAACGTGACACTTCCCAGTTGTCTTTAGGCAACAACAAAACAAATGTGCATATTTTTTAAAAAATTATTCAGTCATTTCAATGTACTTTAAAACGTTTTTTTCTAAGCCTAAATAAAAGTTCACCCGAACCGTGTGGGCGTGGTAATGAGAACTGTCAGTTAGCTATGATTGACAGACCGTGCCCCGTTACCATAGCTACCCCCATGATAAACGCTCTTTTTGGGAGACTTTTCACAAGCTAGCTAGCTTAGTAGTATATCAAGTATCGATAGATAGCTAAGGTATGGACGTTGACTTATATCCAATTATAATTTTGCTATCTAGCTAGCCAAGTTAAGATAAAAGCACAACTATAACGTCCTCATAAAAGCAAACTAGCTAGCTAACGTTATCGATAACAGTTCCTTATGAAAGCAAACTACCTAGCTAGCTAACGTTAGCTATCTAGATAGCTAAATGAATATAACCAGAAACAATCTAATAGTCCTAAAAAGGCACTCTAATTTAAGTGAACCTAACGTTAGTCAAATATTTGCATTGTCTTGCCCGCAAGCCAGCTGCGCAAACTATGAGACTGTAGCAGAGACTGTAAAAAATATCGAGTTTACCATAGGTTTACGGGGCGAGGGGAGTGGTTACTGTGTTCGTGACGCATCAAGTTGACAACTTTCTCAATCGGTTGAAAATAGGACGATACATTTAAAACGCATATTTCTCCAAAAATACAAGAACGGACATATTTAATACTTCACTCACTGTGTTTCTTTAATGCCTCTTGTGCAAATAGCACATAAAACCGAGAAAGTGTGAAAATCACCATGGTACTCCTTTAAAATGATACAGAATTTTTTAGATTATAAAAAATTGGTAAAAAGCATTATTTTTTCATATACAAAGAAACGTCCAAATGTCATAATTTATTTTAACCCTCCTATTATCTTTGGGGTCAGTTCGACCCAATTCAATGTTTAACGTCTCGAAATAAATGATTGACATCATTTTTTTGCTTCATAGGCCTATTTAATGACTTTTCCTAATTTAATGGGGACAACTGGGTAGGCCTAAACATAAAATTAACGACTATATGTTTTCAATGTCCTATACCCATTTTGTATGCATCCGTGTTCTTTGGGGTCAATTTGACCCCAAAGAACTAAAAAAAATCTTGAAACAGAGATTTTTAATCCAAGTTTTTTTTTTTACCTGGTTAAATAAAGGTTAATAATAATAATAATACTTATAATAATAATAAAAATGACCTCTAAGCAAAGATTTTCTGCCAATGAGATTTTGTCACAGCTCTTTGACAGTGAAAGTGACATAGAGGAGAATGTGTCTAAGACAGAGGATAATGTTGAGGAGGACCCTGGTTATGAGGCATCCTCCTCTGATGAGAATGAAGCCCTTAGTGTTGACCCTCCTGTTGTCTCTCAACCACCAGCAGACATGTTACCTTCAAAAAATGAAAAGTTATTATGGTCCCTCTCCCTACTTGAACGACAGGGTAGACTTAGTGCTGCTAATTTCATCAGAATGGTTCCAGGCCCCACCAGATATGTTGTCAGCCATGTCCAAGACATAAAATCAGCATTTGAGCTTTTTGTAACACCATCGATCGAAAAGGATATACTTGAGATGACAAACTTAGAGAGGAGTCGCATGCATGGGGACAGTTGGAAAGACTTGGATGTGACCCACTTGCAAGCCTACATTGGATTGCTCATTTTGGTAGGAGTGTACCAAAGTCAAAAGGCCAAGTCTTTGGAATGCTGACACTGGAAGGGCAATATTTCCAGCCACCATGTCTCTAAAGACATTCCATGTTTTCACCCGTGTCATACGCTTTGATGACAGAGAAACAAGTCAGGGCCGACGAGAGCGTGACCAACTTGCAGCAATACGGGATGTATGGGACAAGTGGGTTCAGCAATTACCCTTTCTTTACAATCCAGGCCCCCACGTGACTGTGGATGAATGTCTGTTTGCGTTTCGTGGGCGCTGTCCCTTCAGACAATACATACCAAGCAAACCGGCCAAACACGGCATCAAAATATGGGCAGCATGTGATGCACAATCCAGCTATGCCCGGAATATGCCGGTGTACACTGGTAAATCCCCTGGGGAAGCACCTGAAAAAAAACCAGGGCATAAGGGTGGTACTAGACATGGCTGAATGACTGAATGGTCATACCATTACATGTGATCATTTTTTCACATCATATGCCCTGGGTGAGGAATTGCTGAAAAGGAAGGTTGCCATGTTGGGGACAGTGAGAAAAAACATTAAAACAACAAAAAGAAATTCTTCCCAATTTTAGGTCAATCAGTAAGATTTTATGGTGATTTGTATGGGGGGGGGGGGGGGGGGGGGGGGGATTAAAGGGCTATTTAGGTAGTCCTTTAGGTAGACCCCAAGGATAAAATATGTTAGTAAATTTGAAGATAACAGGAGGGTTAAAGGAATTCGGAAATAGCCAGCCATTTGTCTATTTTTTGAACCGGAAGTCTCGAAAATGCCAACGAACCGAAGGGAATGACTATACGACTTCTGAGGACTATGTTACGGTGGTTTTAGAATGTCATTGCGTCACCGGGATCATTTTTGCAGCCCCGATCAAATTTGTTGTAACAGCTACAACCGATATGCGTTGTACACAGAGACTGTAAAAAATATGGACAAAGCTACTGTGACGTCACCCATTGCCTCTCCGTGGGTCTGTAAAACACGTTTTGAAGCTCAATGGCGGGCGCAGCCATGTTCTCGATTTGGAGCCAAAACCATAGAGTTAAGCGGTCTTGTGATTTTTACAATGTGATTGACAGTCCGGTGCGGAAAAGCCCATCAGCCTGAACGAACGATTGCAGAACGAACTTGAGGCTAGCTGACTCTGCCACTATGTTTTAAAATATATGATCTGATGTTTACGGAGTTTAATTTCCATCCGTGACTGTACTGTGTCATGTAATCACGGTATACGTATGACATTAATAATACAATTATGTTCAGTTATCTTCAATTTATGTTTCTCGGCAAAACTAATATGCTTAGCTAGCATATCAGCTTTCCAGTGAGCTAGGTAAGCTATCCGTGGTTAGCTCACGCATTGGCAATATGAACTACAGGGGAAGAACATCGACTGCACTGATGGTCACTCAATCAGAGATGTGTAGACTACTGGTGATTTGACTAGGCAAATTTTCATATAACTGTCTGGTAGACCTGCTGTTAACCAAGCAAGTTATCGTCGTAGGTTTTCGCCACAATCAGTTAACGAGCCATTAACTGCTACTACTCCATCGCCGTTTGCGGTGTTTGCTTGCTGGGCCGATCGTTTGCAAGTCATTTTTACCGAATAAAAATAACACTGTCAGTGGTGATTAACAAATCTACCAAGTATTTTAATAACTGATCTACAGGCGTGTAAATATGACAACGCACTTTGAAGAGCAAGTTTTCCACCTGTTGCATAAAGACAAAAATAATGTACATTGAATTTCTAACTATTATTATTTTCTTGCTAGCTTCTAGCTTTGTCACATTCGTGCAGCATAGCCCAGGTAGACATTTACGGAATGTACACGACTGACAAGCCGTCAAACACGTTTGACAGATGGAATATTTGCCGGTTAGGGTTAGCTAGCTAGTCAAATGGCTTGGTAGCCGAAGTAGCGAACTGTTTTAGCATAGGCTACTGGACTACCACATATAGCAAATAAGCGTTAGCTGATTACGCTTTCTGCCAACTAATTATTTGGTTAAGTGGGCTAAAGGAAATAGTAAAAATGACTCGGCTACCGCAAAACTTCAGAGGAGGATTATTTTATGGTCGTCTAGTGCAGCTGTAAATAGCACACGCTATAATGAAACCACTACAAAATGGGATGCCTGCATTTTCTGACTTCGCACAGGTGGACCGTGGTCGGAGCCGCAATGTCAAGGCCAAGACACGCCACCTCCCACCCCAGTGACCACAGATTGTAGCCCCTACTGTAGCTGAGTCCTCCGCAGTAATCCGGAAGTGACGCAAGCTGTACCTCATTGGTCCAGAACAAATATTGGCACTGTGCCCAATTGACACAATAAATCATGAAATCGACCCATGGAGAGTCATAAGACGAATAAAATACACATATTATGACTATTTGTTCTTGTGAGAAAAAATTATTGACTTTGTATTTTGATCGCATTTGTACCGTAGACTTACATGGAAACCGGATATGAAAACACCTATACTGGAGCCATCCGTAGTGGCGCTAGTGAGCAACCAGGAACTACAACACCAGGAAATGAGCTTCAAAAACGAAGGCTGTGTCCCAAACCGCATACTTCCATGCTCCGAGTGCGCATAGCGAGCATGCCTCCATCTTGGAGTGCGAGTCCAAACCGAAGTTCGGTAGTGCGGAGCACGGATAAAGTACCCGGATGCGCACTCCATTTGATCAAAATTTGAAGTGTGCATCCGTGCATGCTCCGACTGGGAAAAATCCCATAATTCCTTTCGCGAAAACTGTCAAAAACAACGGTAATGGCGGATGACAGTCTAGTGTAGGCTACTTTCTCGGATTGGAAACTGAAATCATGTCATAGGAAAATGGTACACAGGAGTTGGTATATAAATAAAGTGGTACAGTGTTAATTAATAACCCAATATGTAAAGTATCAGTTGTTTTTTTCGTTTAAAGATATGTACTTTTAACGAGTGTAACTAGCTATACTGAATACGTGCTAATCGTCGGGTCCCGTTTTGAATTATAAACTGCCGTTTTATCCTCGCCACTGCCCATCTTTTCATTTAATTTGAAATACACCCCTTGCCTATGGAGTAGCCACCACAAACATGACTGGCTCCATAAATGTTGCCTAACTGAGTAGGCTACACAGCGCGAAAATAATGAAAAAACAGACACGACTGTTTACAATGAAATGGCAACTTTATTATGTGGTTGACAGTACACTGAAAGCTATCCAAACTGCAATTCATATTTTCCAAGCTATCGTTGCCTTCCACTGCTCTTCTGACAGCAAAAAGGAGAATTCAATTGAAGTGGCTAGCTCGCAAAAAGTTGCTGATATTAGCCTACTGGTTAGTCTAGATCATAATATTTCAGTAGCCTACTACTACTTCAGTGTGAGCATCTATCGACCGGGTTCGTTCGGTAGACAGAAAAACATCAGATTTTCAACTGTAGTCTATATAAAATAGGCGAAATATAAGTAACAACCTGTACCTAGTTATGTAGAAAAAAACGTCCTTGTTATCCTCCGTATGTAATTTTTTCAGTACTTTCGCGATTTTTTTCTGTGCCGGCAAATAAGTCCGAGGTTGCCCAGTGCTAGCTTTAGCTGCTACGGGGACGTGTATCTACCACTGCATAGAGATTAATGGAACTTGTCTTTACTTGAGATCGTAGAAGTGTCCCGTCGTGTGTATTTCAGGTTAATATGAAAAAGGCTGGTCCCTACTAGCATTTCTAGCGATCCGTTACATATTCACAGTTGTAACCCAAGTAGCAGGAAGCAAAATAGCCATTAAGAAGAAGCGACATTTGCACTACTTAATGTTCGCGATTATGGAATTAATTAGAATATCAATATAACTAAAATGTATATGTATTAAGTAAGATTTTTTTCCCATTTTTCACAGTTATGTGTAATTTTTACAAGACTTGCATTTAAATAGGTAAGGTCCAGTCCGCTTGATTAAATATGAAATAAATGCGGTAGCATTTCAGATGGTCGATAATATGCCCTCTCACTCTCACGTTATTCCTCTCAGGTTTATTACCGGAATTTTACCGATAGTTACGGCAAAGGTTAAAGGTTATGGGTCAGATGTCATCACGAAGTGCATCCCACTCATTTAACTGTTTCTCCGTGCTACTGCACTTCCATGGTTCGGAGTGCATAGTCCCAAGCATTGCCTGGAGTGCGTATTCCGGAGCACGGTAGTGTGGAGCATGGAAGTTTGCGGTTTGGGACACAGCCGAAGTCTGGTTTTGGCCGCTTGGTTGTACACTAGGCTACTTCCTGAATGTGTTTTTGCTACAACGATTCTGTAAACGTTTTGAGGCGTAGGTCTGCATACGCATAATTAAATTCCGTTGTACCGCAACTGTCGTGTAGAATTCGTTGTACAACGGATTTGAAAGCTCCGCGTGTACAGGGTCATAGTCTCTTTCACAACACGGGATTCTACTGCAAAATAACCTTTAGAACTTTGACGTTAGAAAGTACAACCCCCTACGATGGTTGTGATAATCATTTTTTAAAACGAAACACTGTTGAACCCGTTGTTAACAATAAACTAAAACTGGATATGTGTCATTTGGTTGAACTTCAAACCAGCGTCAGAATGAAACTGAAAGCAAAATTCTGCCCTTCCGCGTCAGAATGACGCTAGATATAATCGGCATAAGCCTATATCAGTGTGTGATGTTGCAAAGCTCTTCTGTTTTGATCGCGCAATTGAAGAACTGAGGAAGAACGCAAGAAACACACGAGTTATACCAAGGTAAAATGTAACTTTAATGTAACATCTAAAAAAGAGGAAAATGTATTTTTGCATTCATGCCTCTGAACAATAAGATTTGTACTGTAGGCCAATAGTAATAATTCGTCAGACAGTAATTTTGGCATTTAGATATGTATGATGGATTTTCTTCATCATATAATGAAAATTGTTTAAACGATAACTGCATAGAACGATATTAAAATGTGGTCCGTAAAAGCGCACTGTTTTAAATTATTACCCTTTAATTTCATAATGCTAATCAACAATACGCGATTAAATTCGACATCGGAAACATATGTCTAGCGACTAAGTTGGCCAACAAATACTGACACACATATATTTATTTTTTACGTTAAAAAGTTGTTTATTATAATAAACCGCCATATTAAAAGACAACAACAACACGCATGCAGAAAAAACAAATCACGAGAAGGTTGTAGGCTATTTTTAGTCATTAGTTGGTATGTTTTAGAATAACCTAGTCTACTCTTAAGAACATGATCTGTGCTCTCGACAGTAAATCGGGTGAGTCCATAAAACATTTCCTTGTCAGACAAAATAAATGTATAATAAAATAAAAGTATTCTGTACGTAGCCTATTCACAACGTAGCTGTAAATTTGTTGTTCTCAGATTGGTACAATTATTGAAACGCCGGCTACGCAGCGATATGTATACTTGGCAAAATTAACACGACATGTTAACAGACGGAGGATACAGGATATGGATGTTTTTCAGTGTATCGATGGATTGCATTTTAGTTATTTGTGGAACTGTCTCTTATTAAATTGTGAGTATGGGGTGTTTTATTTCCCGTGAATTAAGAAAGGTTTACATTGAGACAGTGTCCATGTCTACAGAGAACAGAAAGGAGTGAATGAGTTTATTTATTTAGTTTTACTTTCGCGCGTCTCCAGACGAAAATGAAATCTACACGGCACTTTTCGCATTAAGTTGTACCGGCGACAGACATAATGAACAGAATGTAAAAGGAACCCAAACTAAAGCAATATTTGCAGTGATGGACTCCCTACAGACTAACCTTTATGCTATCAGAATGATTTGAAGGAAAGTTACATACATATATATATATATATATATATATATATATATAATATATATATATTATATATTATATTACAGGCATTTTTTACAAATACAAATTTACATACAAATTATAAACATACGTTAAGGGCTTTAAAGTTGGCGCCTGATATCCAAAATGATGTGGAGAAACACAGGCCAACTTGTTGGCACAGAGTAGCCTGCTAATACAAACCAGTAAGTAAAATATTTCTTGCCATGTCCCTGACAGCACAGCGACGTAAGGCGGACATAGGCGCTCTGATGCAGCGTAGCTGCGATATGTCCCTAAACCCCGTGGTAACACGGGGCGACACAGGAGAGAGACCGGCGACCGTTCATTTTCAATGAGAGTTGGCGATTTACAGCGACAAGAGAAATTAGACTAGAGCAGGGGTCATCAACGTGTCCGTGGCAAAAAAAAAAAAAAAAAAATTGATTGGGGAAAAAAGTTTATTTTTTGTGTCTAGCCTACTTGTTCAGTTCTGTAACCTGGTAACCACAAGCCAGGAACGCCCATAAGCGACAACGGTTTATCTCCCTCCTGTGTCGCCCCGTGTGACCGTAATGGCCAACCCATAGACATATATACGTCTGGCCAACCTACCTCCCACAGATGGAATGCGACAGAATGTCTATGTCACCCTATGCCGCTTTTCTCTGTGTGCTGTCTGGGGTGTTACCTTGAGTAAAAAAATGAAAATTAATAATGAACAGGAGAGAAGGTAATAAAAACAACAGGCCACATGTTCCACCAGAAACAATCCAGTTAAGAACATAATAAAAAGCATACTTTGTTTTATCTCGTATTTTAATTACCCAATGGACTGAGGTGCCGCTAAACTGGACTGGTTGCCGTTTGAGCTATAACAGTCATCAAAGCACAGTATCTAAAAAAAAAAAAAATATATATATTAGCTTAGAAACAATGAAAAAATCATGAATAATAAAATAAGGACAAGATGGCTGCATTCACACCGCAGTGAAATACAGTTGTCACTCCTCATCAAAGTGCTTAATTCTCTTATATTCATATCTCATAAAAAACACGTTTTCAACGTACAAAAATGCAAAGTTACTCACACATACAAGGTATACCCCGTCTATAACTCATTCATTCAGACTGCCAAAATCCAGGCCTGCGATTAAAAGTATTGATATCAAAATGACAGCAAGTTACAGTACTACAAACAATATAGGCTATCTTGCATTCAAACGACAAAGCTCTTCTCGTCACATTAATACCGCTAATTAAATCAACCGCCAGTAAACTGCATCAGAGAAATTAGCTGTTTCAACCGGGTCGCTACACAAAACACTAACGTTTCTAAAAAAATGCCCTAATCGTTCGCTTCAACTTTTCAGGTATCGATAATGCGCACAAATTGAACACTTTTGTCTTCAGGTAACATTAGTTAACGCGTTAAGCTCTCTCTGTCGCGTGACAGTGGAGTGCAGCGAAACGAAGTGATTTAAGGCTAATATTAGCCAATTTAAAATCAGCATTAAGGTAAGAATGTCAAGCTCACGATTGGTTAGAAGGGTCACTGTCAGCTCACAAGGCACATACTGAGAGTACTAACTAGCGAATGTACAGGGACAGAGACGTTCGACTGGAAAAAAAAAAAAAAAAAAAGGTCGCACCAGAACAAATAAGTGCACTCGCACAAATGCTCCCAATTATATTTCGAGGTCGCACAGATTAATTTTCGGGAGCATATGCGACCAAAATGGTGGCAATTTCGAGCCCTGCTTCAGCTATTATGCTCTTACTCAAATTTCCCCAAGTTGTATTTTGTGAAGACAAGATCCTGCATATGAGCTGACAGCGGTGTCAGACATATCCAGCATTATACCATCGATGTATGCACCACTAACAACCTAATTTTATAAAGATTATGAAATCATATATTGCTAAACTATTTTCTTGAAATAAAAGACACAACTAAATTTGAGTTGCAAAACCTGCTATGGACCTCTTTTTAGGTGAGTCTTAAATAAAAAGCTGGAAATTTTTTTCAACGTTTGTATTTATTAATTATAGTGTTTTATTAATTAATTATAATTATATTGGGCAAACTTGGGAGGAGAAAACATTACAAGAGAATGCATTATTCGAGTATTGCTGAATCCCTACTAATAATGTCCACGATTTGTCATGGAGTGAAGGGTAGACTCATGCCTTTAAAAAAAAATTTCAAGTGACACTTTCCATGGAGGATGGAGGAATCGAGGCAACATTTGTTAAGCAAATGGAATGTCCTTGCTTACTCAAGCATCAGACTGAAGCCACGTCAATTACAGATGTAGCAGATGTGGAGAGGTGGATCCACAGGTGGATGATTTATGTGTCACTCATTCAAAATAAAGACCGCAAAGGCTGCACTTGTGTATCCTTGCTGAAGCATCCTCCTGGAGCCTCCTCGGTCCTTAAATGAGCATTTAACAGATTGGAATGTCCTTAAAGATGGTTGAAATGTATCGATTTTTAAGTCACACGAGGACCAAGGAGACAAGGTCAGATAAAATAAGCTTCCAGACGATGCTTCAGAGAGGAAACACAAGTGCAGCCTTTGTGGAAGTCTTTTTTGGTACATGTGATGTATAAGTGATCGACTAGTGGATCCACCTCTACACATTTTACACATCTGTAATTGATGACTGTAAATGATGTCACTTCAAACAGATGCTTGACTGAGCAAGGATGTTCCAATTGCCGAATGCATGCTTCCTTGATTCCTACGTCCTCATAACTTATCCTCGCATCTCTTTCTTGCATCCTTCGGTGGATGGAGCTGGGGAGAGAGGAATGAAAGTGAGGAAAGAGATGCAAGGAGTGAAAATAAGCGATTGGAATGAGCCCTGTTAGTGGTGGTCTGCCACCAATGTTCTAGCTTGTACCAGAGTCATATATTAAACTAGCACTACCCAGAGTTAAAGGACAACTCCTTTAGAAAAAAAGTCAAAATAATGGAGAGAGTTAATTAATATTGCACATATAAATCCTATTTCAGAATTGCCTACACTTTTATTAGTTGCAAAATGATTGCAGAAACTAATCAATAGCAACTTATATACTATTAGAAACTATCAATTTGTACAGGTAGATGTTTACTGTATCAAGTAAATACTTGATTCAACATCACAATGGCTGTGGCCCAACTGGGATTGAAATGCACAACCATGGAGTTATAAACACAGGTCCCTAATCATTACGCTACACTGCCACCCATGTATTGGGTGTATCTTGCTTTCATGTGACACACAGGTGGTACATATTTCCTTTAAAATGATCAAGCCCTCAGTTAGTCAGATGACAGTGGGTGTTTATAAGTTCTGTGGGATGGGACTGTATCATCACTGACACATCCAATGTCTGCCAGGGGCGGCAACAGCAATGGGGGCATCAGAATCAAGTCACCTTGTGCACGAGCTGGTTGAGGAGAAGCTCAAGATGGCAGGAGTAGCAGGCCAAACTGAGAGAACAAGTCACCTTGTGCAGCACGAGCTGGTTGAGGAGAAGCTCAAGATGGCAGGAGTAGCAAGCCAAACTGAGAGAACAAGTCACCTTGTGCAGCACGCGCTGGTTGAGGAGAAGAAAAACGGGATTTTCCAAATCATAGTGAAGGGATTCAGTGATAAAACCACAGCGATTAAATTTAAGTGTTCACAGACAAAGTTTGACAACACTACAACTCTGGAGCTGAAGCAAAAAATAATTTCTGAACATTTAGAAAATTCAGGTAATCAACTTATTTTCAAAATTGTGCTTCCCTAATTATCACAGCTATCATGATTGTATTGTGTTATTTAAAACATGAGAGTTTAGCAGTAGCTAAATTCAAAATATCTTAACTCCTTGCACTGAAACACTGCTAAGGTCTATGAATAAATGTATGTTTTTATTGCAGGATAACACCTGAGCAGAGTTCATTTGTGTTGGTGATTTAGTTGTTAAACTGAACCATTCTTCCACTAAACATCATGGAATTTTTTATAAATCAGAAATATGGCACTCACAGATACAAACATCCAACTTCCAATAGCTTGTTACTTTAATGTTATATCTTTTACTTTGATGACCAACACATTTTAATTACCAGAACTCAATTACCATTGCTAAATTTTCTGATTTAACCTTCAGTGTTTCATATAGTGTGAAAGGTGTAAATGAGTATTCTGCATTCTTGCATCACAGTTTGCCATATACATACACTTACTTATGAAATTTCTTTACAGATGGCTAAATATTGTAATACTACAGGGCACATAATCCTTTATCATTTTTTAATCATTAACATAAAAGGTACATTAACTTGTAGAGGTTTAATAGGCATTAATATAGTTCTTGCTGCTTGAGACTTAATGTGAGCTCTAATACCTTTTAAATCATCGTTTAGGTATGGAAACTGATTCATTGCGTTTGGTTTTTGCATCTACGCCGATGGAAGACGAGAAGATGTTTTCTGATTATGGTATCCAGAACATGTCCACAGTGATGATGGTCACCCGCATGCCAGGGGGATGGAAGTCTCAGTCGGTCCCATGAGCAATCAATCCCACGAGAAACATCTGCTGCCTTCAACGAGCAGTAGCATCCACGTGCAGGCCTGCAGACACATATTGTGAAGGAACATTAGTTAATCTGTGTCGTTGCTGTCTGTATATTAAGCAAGATATCGCATTGTAAATATAAGTATTATATTTTCATGTTTTTGTTTCCAAATTGCATTTAACTTACATTCGGGTGACCAGGTTTCTGGAAGCAAATAATTTACATAACGGTGTATATGTAGCAACGCTGATTTTTATCATTAATGTGTCAAATGTTAGTTGTTAATACTGTAACTTTAATTTTAATTCATTAGAAAGGCAGCAGAACTGCGAAACAAAAAATGAACTCAAACATTTAACTTTACAAAATAAAATACAGCTGCAATACGCAGTACATAGGGATCAGGATCAGGAATGCCACTCTGAAATCAGAAAGAAATATGTTTATCCTCAGTCTTGTAATATTTGATAGAACTCATTTTAAGAGAATGATGTATAGAATGTATAGAATATTGCTTCTAATGTATGGAATTGGGATGTTAGGTGAAGGGTCATGCTTGAAAAGTTTAACTATACAAAGCGTTATATAAGCAGTTATATATATAAAAAATGTAATACTGACCAAATGATAATTTGATTAATATAATTCAAGAAGTGTTGAATGTCTAGCCTATTGTACACTGCTTCTCCCCTTACAGTTAATCTGTTATAAGAAAGAGACAGAACCCAACTGCAGTAAACATTTAAGATCAAGAGCACCAAGTGTTAATCAGTTTAACCTTCAGGGTCCAAGTTGAACTATGCGGTTGTTCCCTGCACTTGGACCGGTACTTCTCTCTAGGGGTTTCGTCATACTTGTTCCTGGTTATGGTTATACACTTTGTTGTATGTCGCTCTGGATAAGAGCGTTTGCCAAATGCCTCTAATGTAATGTAATGGGAACAAAAGGACCCCTGACACTGTTAAGTTGGAGGAAGCTCACATGTCCAGCCTATAAGTATAAACTCCTGACCCCAAACTATAATTAGCCACAAATGGAATTTGTTGTATATGGTGACTGAATTGATATCATAGGTTGAAACCACAGTTCTTTGAAAGCTATATAAACTCATGTACTGGACTTTATATTTTTGAAGATTGTACTTGTACCTCTTCCCGACTGGTTGTATTATTAAATTATAAAAAGAAGCTCCTGAATTTGTTGTTTATTGTTATCTGCAACACCATAATTTTTGTTAAGAAATTCCTACGCAGGTATGCCATCCTGCCAAGTTACAGCTTGTTGGAGCGGAATGCCCCATACGTACAGTATACAGCACTGAGAGTTTGGCACTTTTTAAGGTTCCATACAAAAATAACCACAATGACCTCAGACTCTCAGCCCTTAAAAACATGAATTAAAAACAGTAAGGGCCAAGTTACTTGAAACAATTTAGGAAACATTGGGTAGCATTGCTATGGAATACAGCTTGTTTAATTTGTGTAAGGTAAGATAGCCAATATTGTTTCTTGTAACTTAGTGTAATTTTGATATCAATGCTTTTAATGGCAGGCCTAGATTATGCCACTTTGATTTAATGACTTATAGACAGTGCTTTAAATGTGTGAGTAACATTTTTGTACATTGAAAATGTGTTTTTCATCATATAATGCTTAGCTGCCCAGACCCCTAATAAGTAGAAACATGGTACAGTGAAAAAGACTGAAATTATATACAGGTACAAACTGGCATTTTTCAAATGAGTGTCTAGGACAAACTGGATTTTTTTTTCTTCATTTGGGTCTATATTGCTCCCAAAATATTTTGAAAAAGCTTCATGTGTACAGGGTCTAAGTGTTTTGTCCCTCAAAACAATACTTCCATGCAGAGTTTGATTTCTCTGAAGTCAGTATTGTCTTTGTGTACTCTTAAAAACCTGTCATTTAAGTGTGCAGATGGGGAATTACATTACATTACATTCATTTAGCAGACGCTTTTATCCAAAGCGACGTACAAGAAGTGCATTTTCATGATCGTAGACAACTGCTGAACACGGGTTCAGTAAGGTACAATTACTTATTTTGTAAAGCTATTTCTAGCCGAGAACAAAGAACACTATCCTGGTCTAACATCTGCAAAGCCAAACTAGGCAGAAGAATAAGCTACAGTATTAGGACGAATACAATTTACCAAGAAGTGCAGGGAAGGGGCAACATGTAACAAGTGATAGGAAAAGGGTTTTTTTATTTTATTTTATTTTTTTAAATATATACAGCGTGGTGGTGGTTATTCTAGGTATAGTCTGAAGAGATGAGTCTTCAGGCCACGGCGGAAGATGGATAGTGAGGGGGAGGTTCGGAGAGGGACGGGGAGTTCGTTCCACCACTGGGGAGCTAGGGTGGAGAAGCTCTGTGATCCCTTTGGGCGGGTGGGAGGGGTTGCAAGACGCCCTGCTGCCGCAGAGCGGAGTGGTCGAGCAGGCACATAGAATTGAGTCATGTCCTGCAAGTAGATGGGGGCTGCCCTGTTGGCGGCAGTGTAGGCAAGGGTCAGGGCTTTGAATCGGATCCTGGCAGCGACCGGTAGCCAGTGAAGTGATCGCAGCAGAGGAGTGACATGGGAGAATTTGGGGAGGTTGTAGATGAGTCGGGCAGCGGCATTCTGAATCATCTGTAGTGGCTGTATGGCACAAGCTGGCAGGTTTGCAAGGAGAGAGTTGCAGTAATCAAGGCGAGAGGTCACCGTAGCCTGGACGAGCAGCTGGGTGGAGTGCGTCGTCAGGTATGGTCGAATCCTCCTGATGTTGTATAGGAGGAATTTGCAGGACCGTGATGTTGCCTTGAACATCATAAAGGGAATTCCATCATAAAGTAAATGGACTGCATTTATATAGCACTTTTATCCAAAGCGCTTTACAATTGATGCCTCTCATTCACCAGAGCAATTAGGGGTAAGGTGTCTTGCTCAGGGACACTTCAACATGCCCAGGGCGGGGAGCAAACCGGCAACCCTCCGACTGCCAGACAACTGCTCTTATCTCCTGAGCTATGTCGCCCCCAGTAAAGATGTGACAGAGGGCTCAAGCACCTCAGACCAGATGAAGCAAACAACTAGAGATTTTCAGGTTTACAAGAAATCATACAATCGAAACATAATACATAATCATAATATAATCGTAAATTGAGATAGGATTGATACCAGTATATAAATCATGTGACTTCCCGTAAATGTGAAAGGGCACCAGTTGTTTGCAAATCACATGATTTACTGTAAACATGAAAGTGGTGAAAGTTGTTTGAATTCCAGGGACTTTCCAGGTGAAAACTGTAGCTACCAGCATAAGATAGAATCTAGTTTTTAGTTAGGGCTCATTCCAAGCACTTATTTTCACTTGCAGCTTTTTATAATTTACCTTCCTCTCCCCCTAACTCCACCCAACAGAGGACACAAGAAGAACTGGTCTTGTAACCTAAAGGTCGCTGGTTTGATACTTTGATAACCTGCATTGCTTTAGTATATATCCAACTGTATAAATGGATACAATGTAAATACTATGTCAAAGTTGTGTAAGTTGCTCTGGTGAGTCTGCAAAATGCCTGTAATGTAAAGACAACACAGGGATGAGATATGAGGAAAGAGGAATCAAGACAACATGTATTAAGCAAATGGAATGTCCTTGCTCAGTCAAGCATCAATTCGGAGCCATGTCAATTATAGATGTAGATGTAGAGGTGGATCCAAAGGTGGATCATTTATATGTTTCAGTTATGCATTTGTATGAATTTTACTGAGCAGGTAAAGGTGCTACTCATCCAGGAATCTTGCAAATAATGCTTTTGTGCCATGAAGAAGCGACTTTATGTTTATCCGGGTACCTAATCTAATTTATCCCAGGAGGTACACTGATTATGGTGTTTTTGCAGAACTGTATACATACATACCCTAGCCCTAACCCTTTTGTATCCAGAACTGCATACAAGGCGAATACACTGACTGGTCCTCGCAGAGATGCACACCCAGGTCAGCGTATATGCAAACCACATACTTTAGATGCACTGAAAAGGGAAAACAGTTTATAATGGTAGAATATGACAGTTGACGATAACCTAGGATAGGCTGTTTCAACTATGCTAAATGGTAAAGATTATATTTACAAAGAAAGACAAATAAAGACCACTATTCTGTAAGAGAAAAGACATACAATCTAACAAACTGAGATTAAGGAACACAAAGAGATTATTGGTGCATGCCCAAATTACAAAATGCTCGTATGAGAAGACTATGGTACCAGGTGAACTCTTAAGCAAATTCTCCCTGAATGTTTCTTTGGACTTCCCTTAAATGCAATCCTGAGCAAGCCTTCCACATTATACAGTTCCCTCTGTTTGCCTAAATAAGGTCTGGACAGGAACACCCTACACACCACAAAGAGACCCCCCTACTACTCTCCTCCAGGAAGCATACTCCCCCTCCCCTGAAGACACAGGGGAACCATTAAAAAGTTAGTGACAGTAAGATACTTTGTCTGGAATGTAACCTTATGCTTTTGTCATTCCATCATTCTCTTAGATACTTTTATATGGAGGTCCAAGGTGGTGGTCTTTCTATAATCCAAACACTTGTGTAGGCAATACATGCTTGGGATAAACCTCCCTATACCATCTTATAGCAGCTCAGTGTTCCTGCCGGTATAATATACGGTATCCACTGCATTTCAGATGATATTATTCACAGCCCACCACATTTATCATATCATTCCCATTCATTTACATACGTATACATATAATTGTTTCAGCCCATAATGTGGGTTAGGGTCACCCAGGATCCCATCTGACCCAACAGTGCCTGTGGGTGCTTTTTTACAACATGAAAACAGGCACTGTCCTGGTCACCTGTTTATCCTCGTTCCTGCAGGCCACAAGTGTTGGTGGGGTAAAAAAGTCGTAAGACTGTACCACGAAAACCTCCAGATTGTTGGACAATTGTCTTTTCAGTTGTGTTTACAGCCGGTAGATATTTACATCCCCAATCCTGTACATTCCCAACTGTGTCTCAGCCTCTGCAACTACAAAGAACTTAATCATCCTTTACCTTGACCATGTGTTATTTCTAACCCCCATAAGGGATAATGAAAGTATATTATGTTAGCGGTGTCAGATTCCAATCCTGTAAGCTTCCATTTGTTTTCCATGCGTTTCAGGCAATAGAGCAAGTGATTAAGACTGCCTAAACAGTTAAATCAAATAAATTTTATTTGTGAAAAGCTTTTTACAGAGAACTGTCGCTGTCAACTGTCACACTGGCAAATAAGAGCACACACGTTGCCACAAGGGCTTAAATCAGCTGCTGACTGAAAGGAAACCATAAAAAGCTGCAGATACAGCAGTCCTCCAAGACTGAGTTTGACACCTGTAGATTAGATCAAATTTGATTTGACAATGAAGTGCGAACTCCAGGCCACTCTACCCAAGCAGTACATGTGTTCTACCACAAGATAGAGAAATTGTTTAATCCAAATGTCAGTTGCTGCCAAAGGAGTCACAAGACAGCCATTATAATACATTACATTACAGGCATTTAGCAGCCGCTCTTATCCAGAGCGACTTACATAACTTTTGCCTAGCATTTACATTGCATCCATTTATAGAGCTGGACATATACTGAAGCTATGGGG
This sequence comes from Anguilla anguilla, assembly GCF_013347855.1. NCBI lineage: Eukaryota > Metazoa > Chordata > Actinopteri > Anguilliformes > Anguillidae > Anguilla > Anguilla anguilla. The sequence continues at coordinate 4,632,810 of NC_049208.1, read as the reverse complement.
ATCAAGTGCCTTGCAGTGTCCTACCTGAACTGAATTGAACCTGTGACCTTTAGGTTAGAAGGCCATTGTACTACGCTGCTGCCATACATCCATCCATTTTCCATACCCGCTTATTGCTGGGGTGTGTGCCATTATTTTTCCCTCCTCGCCTCCTTTACTACACTCCCCCACTACCACTAGTCTTCTGCTGGGACGTATGTGGAGGAAAGAAGGGCAGGAGACGAGTTTGAAGCCGCTTCACCAACACAGTTCTGTGAGCTTCGCTCGTCTCCTCTAATATTGGGAGACTGGAGGAAAGGAGGACATAAAGATTGCTTTCTGGGGTATAGAGGAGATGAGGTGGTAGTGGAGGAAAGGAGGATACATTAGGACGTACCCCTCATCAGGGTTGCAGGGGGTGCTGGAGCCTATCCCAGCATGTACCGGGCGAGAGGCAAAAATACACCCGGGACAGGTCGCCAGTCCATCCCAGGGCACACTCACCATTCACTCACACACTTAGGACACCTCAGACTCAGACACCTAGGAGCAATTTAGACCCTCTGATTAACCTAACCTGCATATCCTTGGAGTGTAGGTTAATTGGAGAGTCTAAATTGCCCCTAGGTATGAGTGTGTGAGTTTGCATGTTCAGAAACAGAACCAAGGACACTTCGAACCAAGGACCTCCTAGCTGTGAATCAATAGTGCTGCCCACTGCACCACTGTGCTGCCCCATGAGACAGCTCGATAGACAGAAATAGCAGACATAAGGGTAAAATCAAAGACACTAATGCCCAATCCCAATTCACCTCTTAATCACTCCGCCTACACACTAACACTCATTTTGCATGTTCCCAAGAGTTGCCATCTTGTACAAGGGTTGTCCCAGAACTGAGTGAGCCTAATTTCTGGAAGGGGTAGTGTCTGTTCGGCCCTCAGACTCTCTCTCAATAATGAGGAAGTTGAAGTGCTGGCTTAAAAGCGAGTGCTGACCCAGCATGCAGTGCGTTGCTAAATGCAATTACCAGAGCCGTTAAAGCAGGACAGAGCTAATAACGTTTAAATGCAATTTGATTGCCATGCCATACCTTTTCAAAAGATAGTTATCATTGTCATCGCAGTATTGTTTGCAACTAAGTATTGTCGCAAATGATGCAAATTTCATTGATTTAAGTGTACCGATAACACCAATCTAAATCAAAGTAATCATTATTTGTAGTACAAATGTGGCCGTTCAAAATAGCTCACTATACCCGAACGGTTAATTGACATTCTTTTAAGTGTTAAAGTAGTGTTTCCTTCTGCGGCACATTTTCCAAATCCCTTTCCAAATTAACAGAATCTGATGGCACACCACACAACATACTGACTTTGACTTGAAGTGAACAGTAGGCCTAAATAGTCTTTCAGGGCTTTAATTAAGCCAACTGTGGCTGGTATTTCTGTAGGGTGACGTGCAATTGCAATCTATATATAAGAACTGGTCAGGGACCATTAAGGAACAGTTTATAGAATTTAATTACAAATATAGTAATAGATACATTAATTAAATACAGTAAATCATACATGCTGTAAAAAAAAATTATATTATATAATATTATCTTATATTGTTAGATGAACCTAAAACACTGCATGCTTGTGGTCTGAGGGATGAACAGTGGGAATGGATATTATTTCATAGGCCGCAAGTAATTACAATATGAAGAAAAACACATTTTTAACGTAGAAAAATGCCAAGTTACTCACACATACAAAGCACTATAAGTCATTAAGACTTGCAAAATCTAGGCCTGTCGTTAAAAATAATGACATCAAAACTAGGCCAAGTTACAATAAAAAAAGATTGGCTATCTTAACTAACACAAATTAAACAAGCTGTATTCCAAAGAAATGCTGCTACCCAGTGTTTCCTAAATTATTTCATGTAACTTGACCTTGTGCTTTTTTCATCTTACCATCTGAAAAGAATGTGGTCATTCAAAACATATGTGTTACATGAAAGTGGCAAATGGCAATCATTTATAGCGGAAAATATGTTGCTGAATAATTTCAGCTGTTTTACAGCTATTTATTTATTTATTTATTTAACGACTACACAATAGGGTTGACCAATTGCCTGTATCCACTGCTTTGTGTGTATGAGAAGCACTTTCATTCTTTTACATTGTAGAAGAAATTTTATGACTTCTTCTTCATCTCTTCCTTCTTCTTCTTCACCACCTCCTTCTTCATCTCCTCCTTCTTCTTCATCTCTTCCTTCTTCTTCTTCTCCTCCTTCTTCTTCTCCTCCTCCTTCTTCATCTCCTCCTTCTTCTGCTTCTCCTCCTCCTCCTCCTCCTCTTCTTTTTCCTGCCAGAAACATGTTCACAATTCTGCAAAACCACAAACAATATGTCTCCCCAGTGGACATTTCGCTACACCCGCCAATTCAATTAAATCATTTCTGGTCATTTCCTTGGTACTACTGTTATTTTATGATTTGCAAAGATTGCTGGGAAATATATCTGTGCATTCTGTTGTCCAATGTCAAGTGTTCTATTTGTCCTAGTTTTGCTTCTCAGATTGTCACGTGCGGTCAGCGAGTTAGCTGGGGAAGACAGCAAAGCGAAGTACTAGCTACAGCTAAGTGTATCAAAATGCCTTATAAATATTATAAACACAAAAGGTGGATCTCAGAAGAACAAACTGAAAATAGACCAGTAGAGAAGGGTACACAAGTTGTGAGCTTGTGAGCTGAAATTGAAGGAAATTGCTGATAACTCTGTAAATGAAGGATCCTTGGATGGCCATCAAATCAGTGAGTACATAAAGTGGGGGGATTTCTGTTGGGTTTCTGATGGTGCCAGCCTGTTATAATAACAACAGTATGAAATGTTTATCATACTGTAAAAGTTCACAAAGTTAACTGTAATCCACAAGCATTTCTTAAGGGTTTAGTTCACATTTTCACACACAGGTCCGCTGCGCTACTCATCATGAATTATGTGACAAAGCTGCCGCTCCCCATCCCCGGGAAGTTTCACCAAATAAGTGCAATAGTATAATTTCTTCTGCAATATTAAACAATAAAATATTCTCTTTCTGAACACAATTTAAAAATATTTTATTCATGCATTTTACTCAAGATGTGCTTTCCATACACCCAATTCACTGGATGCAGGCAGTTGTTTAAACATATTGAGTATAAATATACATATAAATTGGTGTAAATCAGCTGAAATTATTCAGCAAGATTATTCCCACTATAAACAATTGCCATTTGACACTTTGATGTGACACATATGCTTTGAATAATAGTGATATCAAAATTTGGCCAAGTAACAATAAACAATATTTGCTTACTGGATCCTTGTGGTTATGTGTGATTGTTTGTTCGTAAGCCTCTGCTCCATGTGCTCCTGCCTATGCCCTGGTTTTCTGGTATTTTTGGATTTCTGCATTTTCTTGTTCCTGCAATTGTAGTTTCCCTTCATTGTTGAAGGTCGCCCTGCGAGGCTTTGTGTTCCCTTTTTTTCCACCCTCTGCGTTTGGGTCCAAACCCCCCACGAAATCCCGACAGTTCCTACATGATGTGATCCATATGACTTAGAAGCATTAACACCCAACCATCTGTTACTTCTGAAGACCACAGAAGACCTCCAGAAGGAGGACATTTATGCTCGCCATAGATGGAAGCAGGTCCAATACATGTCTAACTTGTCTAAAATGTGTTTTTCTTCATATTGTAATTACTTGCGGCCTATGAAATAATATCCATTCCCACTGTTCATCCCTCAGACCACAAGCATGCAGTGTTTTAGGTTTATCTAACAATATAAGATTGACTTTATTCATTGTCATGCAAATTTTAATGTATTAGCTGTGTTAAATATCTGCTTGTCTAGTTTTTCCAAAATCCTGTCTACCTGTGATTAACCTTTTTAAACAAGTGTCAAAGTTATACAGTTTAGTTTCATTTTAGTATCTCTGCTTGTATAAAGGTAACTACTTTGATTTGTATGCTTTTTAATATTGACTAGCCCTGTAATGTTATAGCATATAATGTAGCATTGAATACATTTAGTGATAATGAAAAACAGCACTGGTACATTGACTAGGTTGGTTTTACTCATATACATTGTGAAACAATTCTTGTTTTTTTTAATGTACTGGATATTATCTTACAGATTTTACCTGTTAGATTCGACTTAATCTGTTTTTGACAGCATGTATGATTTACTGTATCTAATTTATCTTATTTACATTTGTAATTAAATTCTATAAACTGTTCCTTAATGGTCCCTGACCAATTCTTATATATAGATTGCAATTGCACGTCACCCTACAGAAATACCAGCCACAGTTGGCTTAATTAAAGCCCTGAAAGACTATTTAGGCCTACTGTTCACTTCAAGTCAAAGTCAGCATGTTGTGTGGTGTGCCATGAGATTCTGTTAATTTGGAAAGGGATTTGGAGAATGTGCCACAGAAGGAAACACTGCCTTAACACTTAAAAGAATGTCAATTAACCGTTCGGGTATAGTGAGCTATTTTGAACGCCCACATTTGTACTACAAATGATGATTACTTTGATTTAGATTGGTGTTATCGGTACACTTACATCAATGAAATCTGCATCGTTTGGAACAATACTAATAGTTGCAAACAATACTGCGATGACAATGATAACTATCTTTTGAAAAGGTATGGCATGGCAGTCAAATTGCATTTAAATGTGGTTAGCTCTGTCCTGCTTTAACGGCTCTGGCAATTGCATTTAGCAACGCACTGCATGCTGGGTCAGCACTCGCTTTTAAGCCAGCACTTTAACTTCCTCATTATTGAGAGAGAGTCTGAGGGCCGAACAGACACTACCCCTCCCAGAAATTAGGCTCACTCAGTTCTGGGACAACCCTTGTACAAGATGGCAACTCTTGGGAGCATGCAAAATGAGTGTTAGTGTGTAGGCGGAGTGATTAAGAGGTGAATTGGGATTGGACATTAGTGTCTTTGATTTTACCCTTATGTCTGCTATTTCTGTCTATCGAGCTGTCTCATGGGGCAGCACAGTGGTGCAGTGGGCAGCACTATTGATTCACAGCTAGGAGGTCCTTGCTTCGAAGTGTCCTTGGTTCTGTTTCTGAACATGCAAACTCACACACTCATACCTAGGGGCAATTTAGACTCTCCAATTAACCTACACTCCAAAGATAAGCAGGTTAGGTTAATCGGAGGGTCTAAATTGCTCCTAGGTGTCTGAGTCTGAGGTGTCCTAAGTGTGTGAGTGAATGGTGAGTGTGCCCTGGGATGGACTGGCGACCTGTCCCGGGTGTATTTTTGCCTCTCGCCCGGTACATGCTGGGATAGGCTCCAGCACCCCCTGCAACCCTGATGAGGGGTACGTCCTAATGTATCCTCCTTTCCTCCACTACCACCTCATCTCCTCTATACCCCAGAAAGCAATCTTTGTGTCCTCTCTTCCTCCAGTCTCCCAATATTAGAGGATACGAGCGAAGCTCACAGAACTGTGTTGGTGAAGCGGCTTCAAACTCGTCTCCTGCCCTTCTTTCCTCCACATACGTCCCAGCAGAAGACTAGTGGTAGTGGGGGAGTGTAGTAAAGGAGGCGAGGAGGGAAAAATAATGGCACACACCCCAGCAATAAGCGGGTATGGAAAATGGATGGATGTATGGCAGCAGCGTAGTACAATGGCCTTCTAACCTAAAGGTCACAGGTTCAATTCAGTTCAGGTAGGACACTGCAAGGCACTTGATCCCCATAGCTTCAGTATATGTCCAGCTCTATAAATGGATGCAATGTAAATGCTAGGCAAAAGTTATGTAAGTCGCTCTGGATAAGAGCGGCTGCTAAATGCCTGTAATGTAATGTATTATAATGGCTGTCTTGTGACTCCTTTGGCAGCAACTGACATTTGGATTAAACAATTTCTCTATCTTGTAGTAGAACACATGCACTGCTTGGGTAGAGTGGCCTGGAGTTCGCACTTCATTGTCAAATCAAATTTGATCTAATCTACAGGTGTCAAACTCAGTCTTGGAGGACTGCTGTGTCTGCAGCTTTTTATGGTTTCCTTTCAGTCAGCAGCTGATTTAAGCCCTTGTGGCAACGTGTGTGCTCTTATTTGCCAGTGTGACAGTTGACAGCGACAGTTCTCTGTAAAAAGCTTTTCACAAATAAAATTTATTTGATTTAACTGTTTAGGCAGTACTCAACTTAAACACTTGCTCTATTGCCTGAAACGCATGGAAAACAAATGGAAGCTTACAGGATTGGAATCTGACACCGCTAACATAATATACTTTCATTATCCCTTATGGGGGTTAGAAATAACACATGGTCAAGGTAAAGGATGATTAAGTTCTTTGTAGTTGCAGAGGCTGAGACACAGTTGGGAATGTACAGGATTGGGGATGTAAATATCTACCGGCTGTAAACACAACTGAAAAGACAATTGTCCAACAATCTGGAGGTTTTCGTGGGACAGTCTTACGACTTTTTTACCCCACCAACACTTGTGGCCTGCAGGAACGAGGATAAACAGGTGACCGGGACAGTGCCTGTTTTCATGTTGTAAAAAAGCACCCACAGGCACTGTTGGGTCAGATGGGATCCTGGGTGAGCCTAACCCACATTATGGGCTGAAACCATTATATGTATACGTATGTGAATAAATGGGAATTATATGATAAATGTGGTGGGCTGTGAATAATATCATCTGAGGGCATACCGTATGTTATACCGACAGGAACACTGAGCTGTTATAAGATGGTATAGGGAGGTTTTTCCCAAGCATGTATTGCCTACACAAGTGTATGGATTATAGATAGACCACCACCTTGTACCTCCATATAAAAGTGAATGATGGAATGACAAAAGCATAAGGTTACATTCCAGACAAAGTATCTTACTGTCACTAACTTTTTAATGGTTCCCCTGTGTCTTCAGGGGAGGGGGAGTATGCTTCCTGGAGGAGAGTAGTAGGGGGGTCTCTTCGTGGTGTGTAGGGTGTTCCTGTCCAGACCTTATTTAGGCAAACAGAGGGAACTGTATAATGTGGAAGGCTTGCTCAGGATTGCATTTAAGGGAAGTCCAAAGAAACATTCAGGGAGAATTTGCTTAAGAGTTCACCTGGTACCATAGTCTTCTCATATGAGCATTTTGTAATTTGGGCATGCACCAATAATCTCTTTGTGTTCCTTAGTCTCAGTTTGTTAGATTGTATGTCTTTTCTCTTACAGAATAGTGGTCTCTATTTGTCTTTCTTTGTAAATATAATCTTTACCATTTAGCATAGTTGAAACAGCCTATCCTAGGTTATCGTCAGCTGTTATATTTTATCATTATAAACTGTTTTCCCTTTTCAGTGCATCTAAAGTATGTGGTTTGCATATACGCTGACCTGGGTGTGCATCTCTGCGAGGACCAGTCAGTGTATTCGCCTTGTATGCAGTTCTGGATACAAAAGGGTTAGGGCTAGGGTATGTATGTATGCAGTTCTGAAAAAACACCATAATCAGTGTACCTCCTGGGATAAATTAGATTAGGTACCCGGATAAACATAAAGTCGCTTCTTCATGGCACAAAAGCATTATTTGCAAGATTCCTGGATGAGTAGCACCTTTACCTGCTCAGTTAGAAGGTAATCAAATTCATACAAATGCATAACTGAAACATATAAATGATCCACCTTTGGATCCACCTCTACATCTACATCTATAATTGACATGGCTCCAAATTGATGCTCGACTGAGCAAGGACATTCCATTTGCTTAATACATGTTGTCTTGATTCCTCTTTCCTCATATCTCATCCCTATGTCGTCTTTACATTACAGGCATTTAGCAGCCTCACCAGAGTAACTTACACAACCTTGACATAGTATTTACATTGTATCCATTTATACAGCTGGATATATACTAAAGCAATGCAGGTTATCAAAGTATCAAACCAGCGACCTTTAGGTTACAAGACCAGTTCTTCTTGTGTCCTCTGTTGGGTGGAGTTAGGGGGAGAGGAAGGTAAATTATAAAAAGCTGCAAATGAAAATAAGTGCTTGGAATGAGCCCAAACTAAAAACTAGATTCTATCTTATGCTGGTAGCTACAGTTTCCACCTGGAAAGTCCCTGGAATTCAAACAACTGGCACCACTTTCATGTTTACAGTAAATCATGTGATTTGCAAACAACTAGTGCCCTTTCACATTTACGGGAAGTCACATGATTTATATACTGGTGTCAATCCTATTTCAATTCATGATTATATATTGGGTTTCAATTGCATGATTTCTTGTTTGCTTCATCTGGTCTGAAGTGCTCGTGCCTTCTCTCACATCTTTACTTTATGATGGAATTCGCCATCTGCACACTTCTATGACAGGTTTTAAAGAATACATTACAATGATACATCAAATCTCGCATTGAAGTGTTGTTTTGAGTGACACATTTAAACATCTATTCAGATATTTGACTGAACAGCTGGCGTCTGCATTAAACACTTATTCAATTACCTATTTTTGAAAAAATGTCTGATGCAGATGCCAGCTTTTAACACAAATATCTGATTAGATGTTTAAATGTACCGACTAAATGTTAAGTCTTATATGTTTATTTTTATTTAACCTTTATTTACAGAGGGTAGGTTGGCTGAGCACACACTGTACGCTCTTTTTCAGCAATGCCCTGTCTCACACTCACAGCTTCATATTTAGAGAATACAGGTGCTACATGTAGATAAGTCACAAGATAAATGCCTCATGCTTGTTTTTTCTTGCATTAGGCCACAAATTACCATATGCCCTATACCTGCTATTTAAGAACTGGCAGCTAGTCAAATGCTACTATAAGTATAAAATAAACACTGTTTTTACACCAAACAGAAAAATACATTTTAAAAACTCTGGTTATCTCAATCGATTGCCCATCCTGTGTGCCTAGTTCAATTACTGCAGATCAATGGTGTCAAACTGTATTCCCAGGGGGCTGAGTGTTTGCAGGTTTTTGTGGTGTCCTTTCAATCAACTGCCAATTAAGGCCTTGAGAACCAGGTGCATGGATTCTTTAGCTGATCAAGACTTAACCACTGGTGCTAAGAACATCGAAAAACAGCAGACACTACAGCTAACATTAGGTAATTGTATTCATTAACCTGTTGTGACAAACAAGCCTGCCACAGGCCACCAAAGTGGCTTTCCACGGGGCCCTCCAGCACAGAGACACAGGGAGATGATGTTCCAACAGTCCACATTTATTTACAAGGGTCGGGAAGATGTTACAGCCAGCTGAGCAGGCATAAAATAGTTATGACAGAGGCTCTCCTTGTGTGAGTGGGGATGGCAGATTTAACCTGTGCGCACTGATTACCTCACTACGCACAGGTGCAGCCACTCCTGTTCCCGGGTCCAATTAGCCTGGCCAATTATTCAATTCTTAACAAATTATCCAATTGGCCAGGTCTAATTAGCTTGACCCAGGGCAGGTGTGGCTGCTTAAACCAGCCATCCCCACACCACAACTGTATTTATAAAGGGTATGTTAACTGAGCATGCATGTAATGCCCCCCAGGTAGCCTAACCTGCATATCTTTGGACTGTAGGAGGAAACCAGAGTACACAGAGGGAACATATGCAGGCACAGGTTTGCCATGCAAACTCTACACAGAAGAAAGAAATTCCAGTTTGTCCTAGACACTAATTTGAAGAATGCCAGTTTGTCCCTGTATATAATTCCAGAGTCTTTTTCATTGTACCATGTTTTTACTTATAAGGGGTATGGGCAGCAAAGCTTTATCTGATGAAAAACACATTTTCAAGGTACAAAAATGTTACTCACACATACAAAGCACTGTCTACAAGTCATTAAATCAAACTGACATAATCTAGGCCTGCCATTAAAAGTATTGATATCAAAGTTACACCAAGTTACAAGAAACAATATCGGCTTATCTTACCAAAAAATTGTAAGGTAAGATAACAAGCTGTATTCCATAGCAATGCTACTCAATGTTTCCCAAATTGTTTCAAGTAACTTGGCCCTTAATGTTTTTAATTCATGTTTTTAAGGGCTGAGAGTGTGATGTCATTGTGATTATTTTTGTAAGGAACCTTGAAAAGTGCCAAACTCTCAGTGCTGTATACTGTACGTATGGGGCATTCCGCTCCAACAAGCCGTAACTTGGCAGGATGGCATACCTGCGTAGGAATTTCTTAACAAAAATCATGGTATTGCAGATAAAAAATAATAAACAACAAATTCAGGAGCTTCTTTTTATAATTTAATAATACGACCAGTCGGGAAGAGGTACAAGAACAGTCTTCAAAAATATAAAGTCCAGTACATGAGTTTATATAGCTTTCAAAGAACTGTGGTTTCAACCTATGAGATCAATTCCGTCACCATATACAACAAATTCCATTTGTGGCTAATTATAGTTTGGGGTCAGGAGTTTATACTAAGGTTGGACATGTGAGCTTCCTCCAACTTAACAGTGTCAGGGGTCCTTTTGTTCCCATTACATTACATTAGAAGCATTTGGCAAACGCTCTTATCCAGAGTGACGTACAACAAAGTAAATGGTAAATGGACTGCATTTATATAGCGCTTTTATCCTCTCATTCGCCAGAGCAGTTAGGGGTTAGGTGTCTTGCTCAAGGACACTTCGACATGCCCAGGGCGGGGTTTGAACCGGCAACCCTCCGACTACCAGGCAATCGGTCTTACCTCCTAAGCTACGTCGCCCCTACGTTCCTTTTGAAGCGTTTCAATTTTATTCGCCAAAGTTTTGGCAGTGAGTTTAACTTCTCTTTTGCCCTCTTCCCTTTCAGAGCCATTGACGTCAAGACCAGTGTTTGATTCACTCATGTTGCCTTTTCTCAATACAACGCACAATCACTTGTTTGTGCACCCACAGGACGTCCACAAAACCGAATTCACGGCACTTAATTCAATATGCATAAACCACTGGTGTACCTTCAACGCTCAATAAACCAAACGAACAGCATTCGTTGCAATTCCCACAACGGCACAATATTATTTCAGCATTCACAAACTTATCCCACAACACAGACCAGAGCTCTGGGTACCTCAATCAACAGAACGAGAAAGCACCGTACAAACATTGCACAATCGCGCAAACGTCCCCAATGGACAAGCAGCAATGAATCGCTCAAACTGTGTTCAAATATCGACAAATACACAGCATGAACAAACACAAAGCTGGTAAGCCTACGCGCTTCAGCTGCTGCGTGCGTCGCCTGACGTGCTTTCTCTGTGTTGCAATGGTAGAGACAGCCATGGCTTCGTTGTGCGTTCCGTGAATCCGATCCGTGTTGGATACGCCCGATCCTTTTCTTTATCCGTGCGAACGTCCTCATCCAAAATGTGAAGCGTTGTGGTGATTATCCGATGAATCCATCCAAGACTCTTGCCATAAACTGCTGTTTGTAAGGCATAATTTCTTTTGTTGACTAAAATGTAGCGACTGCTTAAAACAAACTAAAAGTCGCTGAGAGACTAAGTGAAGGAGCATAGCATGTATGACATGCAAAATTCTGAGACTGAGCTAAATACGTTTATTACTTTAGCAAAAAAATCCAAATTGTACCATATAGCGATAGCGGTCAACAAAAGAGTACTTGCTCCCCACTCAGTGTCTTCATACAGGTGAACAGGTGAACAGGTGACCATATAATTAGCCTTACCACCACCCATACCCACATGACAAAACTACCATAACACCCAGTGGTGGTGCGCAACACAAAATACGATAGAAAAGGAGACAAAAATATTTACATGGCTTTTACACCCTTTAAGAAACGCTTCTGATTATCATAATGTGAATCTTTACAGTGTGATTTACGTTTATGTTTAGCACTGGCTATATAAAAAATTATTGCTGAGACAAACAGCATGGTAGCACTATTGAAAATATAACATGCTGGCACCATCAGAAACCGAATGCAAATCGCCTTGAAAAAGCACTTCACGTACTCACTGATTTGACGGACATCCAACGAGCCTTCATTTACAAAAGTATCAGCAATCTTCTTCAATTTCAGCTCCCAAGCTCGCAACTCATGAAGCCTTCTCTCCTTCTCCGTTTTCTCCTCTGAGATGCACTTTTTGTGTTTATAAGGTTTACGCTATAAGGCATATTAATACCAGAGATTGTAAAAAATATAATACGCTTAGCTGTAGGTAGGACTCCTCTTGATGATGTAATCATGCAGGAAAAAGAAGAAGAAGAAAAAGGAAAAGAAGAAGAAGAAGAAGAAGAAGGAAAAAACACGAAATCCGCCATGGTTGGGGCTTTATTGTGCGAATGTGTGAAGTTGTTTGTGAAGCCTGTCTGTTGAAATGGGGTCAGAAGGGACAGAAATTAATGTTTTTAAGGGCTGAGAGTTTCCTGGATGTTCACTATTTCTATTTAATGTTGTGCACCTCATCAACCACACCTCTGGAAAGCCAGGTCGGAACAATGCAGAAAACAAAAAAGAATTACAGTTACTAAACAACAATTGAAACAATAAACAACATTGCTTGTTGCTTCCTTCTCACTTACGGGTTTGCTTTTGGATGGACGCTTTTGATGGTCTTGTGATGGATAACGATCATTTCCCTTCTCCAGGGTATTTTCTGCCTTAAGATCATCCGCTTAAAGATAAATATTCAAAGAGTAAAAGTGTGATGCTGTTTCAGTGTATCTTTACACCCATACAGAGATTTTCTTTAATTAATGTATACCACTGATATGTTAGCTTTGCAATTAACTTGAGAATTAGAAGAGAAAACATTGGAAAATACTGTCATGAGGTTAACAGTGTGTAACAGTCAAAAAAAATATTAATAAAAAAATTTGTAAAAGTACTGCAATTTTCTCATTATTCATAAGTTTTCCCACAACACATCATAAAGTGCACAGTTAAGTGACATAAGTACCCACAGAATAGCATTTGGCAAAAAACAAAACACAAAAATGCACTTACAAGAGATCTTCTTGTAGAAGAGTAAATCTGCTGCAGATGAACTATTGGAAAGACATTCATTACCATTACTTATATTTAATACATGGCATTAGTAACATTATCCAGCAAACTAATACAAATAATACAAATGGTATAATAATGGTGTGGTTGACATTAAGTGTGGTTTGATCAAATTTAAAATAGTCGAGACTTCATAATTCACCAGAGTGAAAATGATTTTATCCCTGTTTATTTTGCTTAACATGTACTATTTCACTTGGTCTTGCTTTTCTGGCATGATTTAGACCCCTGGGACCTCATATATAAGATGGTCTTACAATTAAATAGTGTCTTAAATAGTGGCTTCCCACTTCGACATGGATATGGTAGTATCTCTTCGTAAAGTGTACATTAGACATTAAGAAAATTACCTGCTGGTTATGTGGAGGTACTGCAAGTTTGAGGGCTATGTGCAAATCCCCAAAGTTAGCCGTATGCATGCTTTAAGAATTGATTTAAAATTGATTTATAATCCATTTTAGGCATGAAGAATCGTGATCACTTCTAGGTGATTTAAGACATGACAAGAATACGTATAAATAGTGTGCTGCTTGAGAAAACTACTATTCACAGCTGCTCACAAAAATAAAACAGAAGTTCATTTGTGATTTATATATCACCAGTGTGTAAGACACGGATACAGCACTTTAAACCAACATAAGCAGCTTTTTTCAGTCTCACTTATTTTAAGTAGTCAAGCCTAAGCACAACTTGGGAAATTATGTTGAGATTGCAATTAAGTTGAAAAGAATTTTTGTAAATGAGGTCCTTGGTTTGTTTCTTTGCATTTGGTTGCTTTAGAGGTGTTCATGTGCCAGTCCTCCTGTTCCTGAGCTAGAGGACAGTGCAGAGATAGGAGCGGCTCATGAATTTGATTGGGCACACCAAATTGGGAGATAAGAGCTGGAATAAATATTGGTTAAGACAATTCTTGTCTTTTATATGGATCTTGAGTCCGAAATAAAGTTTTGATTGATTGAACCAAAGAAAGAACATACGTCAGAAGGTTCTCTCTCTGCAATTCCTCCATCTGATACAATGAAAAAAATAAGAAATACAAATATGCATTAGTAAAAGATAACATAATTGGCATCACATAAGATAAAATATTTGACATCAAGCATGTCATTAATAATACATTAGAAATTGTAGATCATCTGAAACAAATTTTTGTTATATTGTAATAAGTTTTAAAAGGAAAATACTGTGAAATATATGATAAATTAAGCCATCAATTAAGCCCTGTTTGAATCATGTTACATCCCTCTTTAAATAAATATGTGATGTAGAAAGTTTACAAATTTATCAAGATGTTAGAAATCTTTAGTTATAACACAACGTAGGTGAAGGAACATCATTAAGATAAAAATAATATATTATAAAAGGACAGGGCTCTTCCTTCCTGGGGAGCTACAGTGGCTGTTGGTTTTCATTGTTGTTCAATGCTCAGTTGATCAATTAAAGCACCTAATTACAAATAAATCGTCTTACCTGACTTCTGGGGTCTGAACTCATATCTGATTTTAAGATTAAAGGAAGAACCAGCAGCAGACTCTCTGGCTCCCCAGGACCAGGGTTACAGACCCCAGTGTTGGAGGAAAGGAAAGGAAGTCCTACCTTTCTGACATGCGAGTCATCAAAACGCCACCAGCATTTGTCTCCATATGGTTTAATGAATGCATTGTAATGGCCGCCCCTGGGAGAGCCATGGTGGTTGGCGATCGCATTCAGTTCATAATTCTGCCCCTGAAGGACGAGAAAAAAGGAGAAAGATCACAATGATGATTATGTTACATTTATTTATGTTAAAGTGCATACAGCACAGCCATGACACAGGTTAGTGTGCACACAGCACAATCATGACCAATGATTACTGCAGCAATTAAGGTTAAGTACCTTGCTCAAGGATATGGGTTGCAGCACCAAAAACACAGCTGCACTGCCTTTGCACATTAACCCTTCCCTTAAAACGAAGACTTCCAGTGGCTCTGTAATTATGTCACATATTTCCCTAAGACCCAATAATTTTTTCCCCTCGTAGGGGATATGAAACTGTGGTTTTAATCTCAAGAAGAACGTATTCTACTATGGTAAAACCCACACTACAAGGACATTCAATAAAAATTAAATAAATAACATTTTTGAAAATATTTTCGCTGTAACTTGTTTTATGTCATCCAGGCCACTTGAATTATGCCAAAAACCTAAATACTTAAACTCATTTTCTGCTGGATCTCAGGGGAATATAATGTGAAGCAGATTTTGCTGTCAGCCAGCAAGCTTGGGAGATCATTTTCTTCAGATTCTCTATTATATTATCACTGAGAGGAGAACTCCCATCCTCAATACAACGGTACATGTAATGAAATGATATATGAAGCAAACACAATTATTTGAATGGGAAAAAAGCTAGACAAATACCTTATCGGTAAGTGTGGATGGAATCTTCACTTTGCAGGTATTCTTTTGGCCAGAGAAAATATCAAGCCGATCCAGATGCAGGGCTAGTATTTGTGGAAACACATTAATTTTAGATTCCTGTTACGCCCCTCCGCGTCAGGTGGGGGCGCTGGCCGTTTGGAGGCCTGTGTTTTTTTGTTTTAGATAATTGGAAGCACCTGTGGTGGTGCCCATAAAAGGAAGCCTGGAGTCGGCTTCTCGGGAGGGGGCTTGATTTTCTCCTCGCCGTTGGACCAAGGCCGTGTCGGGATTTTCACCTTATGTTGTATAGTTATTTTGTCCTTACGTATGGCGTCTAATAATAAAAAGTATTGGTTATTATTGGGAAACCTTGGTGTCGGCATCGCTTATGTTTGCGGGTGTGGAGAGCAACCGTAACATAATTGGGGGCTCGTCCGGGATCTGCTGATCCGGTAGGTGTTCTCTAGCTTCTCTCGCTGGGGCACAGTTTTGTTAGTTTGGAAGTTTTTCGCGTTTGTGGAGTGCGGCGGTAGATTTGACTGTGTGTTAGTGATCTGCTGAGTTTCCCTCAGGTAGGTGTAGTCGTCGGGCATGTCCTTCGGGCTTGTCACTTTATTTTGTCTTTTTTATTTTTGGTGTTAATTCTGGGTGGGGGTACGCTCCGGTTCGCTGTGGGGGACTATCCAATTGGTCTTCCATTAGCGTTCAAGGGTTTTGCGTTTAAAAGCCGCCTCGAGCCCGGTGAATACACTGAAGACTAGGTTAGTTTTTTAGTTAGGTTTCTGTTGCTATAGGTAGTTAGGACCTGGGGGGAAGCCCTGGCAGCCCACACCAGTCAAAGTAATGCCCGTAATGCCCCAATGACCTCAGTTGTTGTAATCAGTGCTTGTTGGTATCCCTTGAGGTTTTGCTCAGGCGTTAGGACGAGAGAGCTTGGGGCTGGTTTCGGTAAAGTAATCACAGTTCGTGTTTAGTAAAAACGCATTTTTGTATATTGATATCCTTTATTGTACCGGCTTGTGGAGTACCTATAGCTACTATCGTGCCGTTTTCGGTCTCCGAACATTGTCTCTGTCCTTGTCCGTTTAGTGTTAACGATGGCTTCGGTCATAGAGGATTTTATTGCCGAACCCTCCGTGAAACTGCTCGAGCTGTATACAAAAGATCAGCTGTTAAAAATCGCAGAGCATTATTTATTCCCAGCAAGCGGTATAAAGAGAACGTTAAAATTATCTTGAAAGCCACCTTGATTGATCGTGACATTCTACAAGATAAATCTGAGGAACACCCCCTTTCTCCTAGTCTCCCTTCAGGTGACTCAAATGAGACAACCCTGCGAATTAGAGAACCAGAGTTAGCAAATGCTTTAGAATTAAAAAAACACGAGATTGAATTAAAAAGGTTGGAGATGCAGGCCCAGGAAAGGGAAAGAGCCGCTAAGGATGCGGCTGCACGCGACAAAGCTCTTTATGAACTCGAGTTAAGGAAACTGGAGCTGCAGGCCAAAGAGAAGGAACTTATGGCCACGATTGAGTTAAAGAAATTAGAATCTGGCAATGTGGTTCCTCCCCCTCCCTCTCCGTTTACCAGCTTTGATATTAGCCGACATCTGCGTTTAATGCCACCTTTTAATGAAAAAGATGTAGACCAATTCTTTACGCTGTTTGAACGTGTAGCCATGACTCTGAAATGGCCTGACGCCGAAAGAACCCTCATGTTGCAGTGTGTGTTCACTGGAAAAGCGCAGGAGGTATATTCCTCCCTCACGCCAGATCAGAGCCTCGACTATCCGACAGTAAAGGCTGCCATTCTTAGAGCGTATGAGTTGGTGCCAGAGGCGTATCGCCAAAAGTTTAGAAAACTTAAAGAAAGGAGATAATCAAACCTATGTTGAGTTTGCTCGAGAATCTATGTCTTTATTTGATCGCTGGTGTGTTTCCACTAAAGTTAGCACATTTGATGATTTGCGTAATCTTATGGTGTTGGAGGATTTTAAAAACTCTGTGCCTGAACGCATTGCTACTTATATTAATGAACACAAAGTGAGTACACCTGCGGCAGCTGCCGTACTAGCCGATGAGTTTGTTTTGACACACCGAGGGGTGTTTGGGCATCCCCGATATCGCAGCGATGCACCGCCCGGAAATGGCAGCTATGTTTACGATCCCTCGGCAAACAGGATAAGCGACGGTAATCCTGTTGGCAGGTGTTACGATACCCGACATTGTAATTTTTGTAAAATGCGTGGACATGTGGTGGCGAACTGTTCGCTTTTCAAGGCTCAGTCCCATGTAAAACCCGCAGCTTTGGTTGCTCCGTTGCGATCGCGGAGGCTGGCTGTGGCGTCTCCTTGGAGAAGCTTAACGTCTCTGGAACATGGGGATATTTGTGATTACGCCCCGTTCCTTACAAATGGTTCCGTATCTTTACCAGGTACGGCAGAGATGAGATCGGTTAAGATACTTCGAGACACTGGGTCAGCACAGTCTTTTCTCCTTGATGGTATTTTACCCCTTTCAGCTGAGACTTCTACTGGGAGCAGTGTATTGGTTCGGGGTTTTGGAATGGGCTTTGTGGAGGTGCCTTTGCACCGCATTAATATTACTTCGGACCTAGTGTCTGGAACCGTGGTGGTAGGAGTGTGTCCCTCATTGCCTGTAGAGGGAGTCACCTTCCTGATGGGAAATGAGTTGGCAGGGGGTGCAGTATGGAAAGGGGTGGAAAGGCCCCTCGAGGTCGTTACTGGGCCGTGCCCGTCCAGGGAGCCAGATCTGTGTACCCAGAGGTTCCCTGGGGTTTTCCCCGCCTGTGCTGTCACCCAAGAAATGAGTCGCCATGATAATTCGCCCTCTGTTTCCTGGGTGCCTAAGCCTGAACCCCCCTGCTGTTTAGATCTGAGTGAAACTTTTATGGCTAATCCTGAGAAGTGTATCCCACTCCAGTTTTTCCCGACAGCCAAAGCAAAGGAGGACGTTGTCTCTGAGGAGATGCCCTTGAATGCGGTGTGTGACTTGTCAGTGTCCCGAGAGGAATTGGTGGCAGCTCAGACAGCTGATTGTGCTCTGTCTGACCTTTTCGAGCAGGTTATCCCTGATAGTGAGCTGGATTCGGTGTCCCAGGGTTACTTCACTAAAGAAGGTGTGTTAATGAGAAAATGCAGGCCCAGTAGCATGTCTGCTGAGCGTGTTGTAGTCTCAGGTAGTTATTCCCTCGCCTTACAGGCAGCAGATTTTGAGTGTCTCCCATGATGGTATAGCTGGACATTTAGGAGTAAATAAAACGTACGATCGTGTTCTTCGCCAGTTTTTCTGGCCGGGATTGAAAACGGATGTAGTGCAGTATTGTAAAACTTGTCATGTTTGCCAGCTCACTGGTAAACCTAATAAAACCATTCCACCTGCGCCGTCGTTTCCGATCCCCGTAATTGGTGAACCGTTCGAACATCTTATTGTTGATTGTGTTGGCCCGCTTCCTCGGTCCAAAGCTGGAAACACGTACTTGCTCACTATGATGTGCCAAGCTACACGCTATCCAGAGGCTGTGCCGTTACGTACGATTACAGCTAAAGCCGTTTTGAAAGCTCTGACCAAGTTTATAACAGTTTTTGGCATTCCCAAAGTGGTTCAGACAGGCCAGGGAACCAATTTTATGTCCCGTGTTTTCGCCCAAGTTCTTCGGCAGCTCAGAATAAAGCACCACGTGTCTAGTGCCTATCACGCTGAAAGCCAGGGCGCCCTCGAACGCTTCCATCAAACCTTGAAGTCTATGCTACGTGCGTACTGCCATGAGCTGGAGAAGGATTGGGAGGAGGGACTCCCCTGGTTGCTTATGGCTGCCCGTGAGGTGTCCCAGGAAAGCACAGGTTTTAGTCCTACTGAATTGGGGTTTGGACACCAAGTTAGAGGCCCCCTTGGGCTGATTAGAGAAGTGGCTTCCAGAAACGCCTCCGGCTAACCTGTTGAGCTTTGTGAATGATTTTCGCCTTCGGTTGTATAGGGCGTGTGCATTGGCTAAGAAAAACCTAGAAAGCTCACAGAAGAGAATGAAGGGTTGGTTCGATCAGAAGGCTGAAGTCCGCCACTTTGATCCTGGAGATAAAGTCTTGGCATTGCTGCCCATTCTTGGTTCGGCCTTACAGGCTAGGTTTAGTGGACCTTACGTTGTGGAGCAGAGGGTTTCAGACCTAAACTATTTGATTAACACTCCGGACAGGAAAAAGCGTGTTCAACTGTGCCATATTAACATGCTGAAACCGTATTATGCTCGCCATTGATGCTAGCGACGTAGGTGCTGGTGCAGTCTGGTTACAGGAGGATGAGCTGACCATTGATCACCAGTTGCAGTGACATGGCAGAAGAGGTTCAACGCTGGGAGTCAATGTGGGAAGTCTCGGCTGTCGATGCTTGGAGTTGGTATTTATGATTCGTTTGTTTGAATTTCTGTTTTGGGGACTGGTGTCCCCAGCTGGTGGGGGGGGGGTGTTACGCCCCTCCGCGTCAGGTGGGGGCGCTGGCCGTTTGGAGGCCTGTGTTTTTTTGTTTCAGATAATTGGAAGCACCTGTGGTGGTGCCCATAAAAGGAAGCCTGGAGTCGGCTTCTCGGGAGGGGGCTTGATTTTCTCCTCGCCGTTGGACCAAGGCCGTGTCGGGATTTTCACCTTATGTTGTATAGTTATTTTGTCCTTACGTATGGCGTCTAGTAATAAAAAGTATTGGTTATTATTGGGAAACCTTGGTGTCGGCATCGCTTATGTTTGCGGGTGTGGAGAGCAACCGTAACAATTCCTGAAAAGAAGATAACATAATTGGCATCACATAAGATAAAATATTTGACATCAAGCATGTCATTAATAATACATTAGAAATTGTAGATCATCTGAAACATCCAGTCAAACCTAAATAAAATGTGACAACATGTATATCCCTAGTTGTACAAATTACAAAATTTTGTGTTCAGATCTGTAAATAATGAGGAAATTTCGTCCATTCTGTTGCGCGTTGCGTGAGCGCATGCACTGCACAGATTGCTGAGCTGTGTTGAACTTCTCGCATGTCGAACAGCAAAGAAAATGACAGTGAGGATGTTAGGTGTTAATTCACGACGTGTGAGTAAACCATTTTCGAGGAAGGGAGGGTTGTAAATCTCAGGAAATATTAAGTTATTGGGTACTGAGGCTAAATAGAGCATATGCGATTTACATTTCACACTGTTTTTTTTCCAAGAACAAGTCACTCACAAATTGAGCCAATGTTTCAGATTCACATGAGCTGCAGTAAAGTGTTGCTTCTGTGCTTTTGAAATGGTCTTTCCAGGCATCCTCCTGCAAATGTAGTATTAACAGTCAAACACAGTCTCTTCTTAATTTCACAATGGCACTTTAAAAAGGAATAACAATGTGAAACTACTCAACAACTATACCAAACAAACCAAAGCTTTTTATTACATTTTTCCAGATATTTAAAATGCTGCCAGTATTTTCAAAACACACCTGGCTTGTCTGCATTTTTGTAAGATTTCCCTCCGTAAGGATGACAGATTTGCTGTTACTCACCACACTGATGATTCCAGAAGAGGCATTGTTAATTGACAGTGGAATGAGGGTAAATGGGCTGGAGTCGTTCTTAAGCTTGTGTCCGTTCTTGCAAGTTACTGTCTCTTTAATCGTACCTTCATAGATCTGAAAGCCGAAAAGTCACCCTTCATAACAAATACACAGCAGCAATTTACTATGCAGTTGTCACATTCAGTTTAACTCTCACTGAGTGAAGGCTTAGTGAATAATTAATTAAATTTACAGTTGTCATTTTAACTTCCCTGGCTGTAGAATAATATATTTTTGGAAATACCTAACTACACTGCCTACTATCTTTAAGTGCTGGATTCTAATTCACTGCATTTTACTTACTTTATAAATCATCCTGAAGTACGAAACTCCAGAATTACAAAGCTCTCAATACTGCAACAAAACCCTGTCAACTGCAGCAAAATAAACACATCTTTAAGAAAAGACTAATTAATTACAGTGAACAATGAAAAGAGCACCTTGCCTTTGTGACATCAGGATTGAGTTTACTTAATATTTTCTGAAAGTATTCTGATGCATCTTCTTGCCGACACACTGAAAAGGTAAAAAATAAATTCACCAAGCACATATTTTTGATACACCACAGACTGCATGCTGTATACTGCATACTGCATACTGGGTACGGCATACTGAATGCTGTGTACTGCATACTGCAGTGTTTTAGGGCCCACATGTAGTTGTGTAGGGAGGATGTTTATGTGTTGAAACATCTGGTTGTCTAAACTGAGCAAATAAAAAATGGTTACAAAATAGTGCTACTGTGTAAATGATCACATTGAATGAAGCATTGTAATTTCTTATATAAAATATCATACTGAAGCCAAAGGAAGGAACGCTTACTTTATTAAAGACAGAAAATGGCAAATAACTCACCGTCAGTGATCCCAAGACTATGTATTATACCTCTGGTGTCAGGGACTTGATTTCTATTAAGCTCGTCAAACAGCTTTTTCAGTTCCTCTGAAACAGGATTCCCATCGGCTTCATTTAGCTTGAAATCATAGTGAAAATTGTCACAATATGGAATACAAATTATCTGTGGTGTATAATGTAGCTGAATACAGCCGTTGTACCACAACTATTGTATGGCAACTATTGTACCACAGATCATTATTATAAAGATAAATGTTGCTTAGTCTACCAATTAGAAGTTTTTCAAATGCAACTGTTTGGCACTTTGTGGCCACAAAAGCCTTGTCCCGTTGAGGTCTGCTGTATCAAGGTGAGCTGCTGCGGATATATATAAAATTAATCAAATCTCAGTAATGAATCCCATCTGGACAGATAGTACTCCAGGTGAGTGGAAATATTATTTAATTTCATTTTTTGCCTCTAAGTTACAAAAAACTCTGTATTGAGTGCAGGTCCCAGATGCAAGAGTGAAGGTTTCAGGTACATGCTTTAACTGTTGCTCGTATGTATTTCTGCATGATGCATGCACTACAATTTGGGTCTACATGCCTCTACAAAGTACAGCTTTTACACCAAATTTTGCACTGTCAAAATAGTGCTTGATTGTAAAAGAAACTGAAAAAAACACATTCACTTACCTCATGACAGCCTCTCTACATTCATCTGTCATGAAGAGTATCTGCAGTACTGTGTAGCAAGTTGAGCCTTGATTTTGCAGACCTTGCAGACATAATAAAATTGTAGTTAAAATAAAAGGCCTGGTATACAGTGTGTTGTGACAAATGTGACCTACAAAATTCTTAGGACCCAAAATCATATTTTAAAATGCCATTTTTCGAAACTGTTACTATCTCCCATATACTGGATACTGTCTGGATATTGGATACTGTTTGTAGCTGATAGCCAAAGTCCTTTATTTAACTATAGGTTCTGCTAGTCTAGCTGAGTCAGATGGATCATTGGAAGTTTGCCCATTACCATTTTTGTTTAGTTGGCCAGTAAAAGTGGTAGCTATGAAAGGACATGTTCCTTGCAGGTGATACTCTAAACTAGTCGCATTACCATCATAAGGCCACAGAAGAAAAGTTGTTCACAATAGAGACAGGGTGTTTTATTTTACTTATTTTACCTAATTTATGGATCTACCTCTAATGCCCATGAGAATTCCCTTGAGGGATGGATATTCCTCCATTTTTGGATTTCTGCCATGTGATGCAACAGATTGAAACACCCAAGCTGTGTCCGAATTAGCCTCCTAAATACTGTGTCCTCAAATTATGTACTGTATACTAAGCTACTGAACACTTTTTAGTAATGAACAGTATGAGAAAAATACCACTGTATTATTCTATCCGTAATGGGAGCGTTATAAATCTTCCCGCGCCTGAGTACTTTACACTCCGATTCATTCGGGTAACAATGAGTTCTTTTGAAGTTATGTAAACAGTGTGAAGTCAGTTTTAACAATGTACCATAACGAGTGAACAGACCTACATTTTAACCAAACACAGTCTCAGCATCATCTGTGTTTGTTTGTTGATGGAATAAAATGAAAAGTAGCATGTGATATGCAAAGGACCAAAGTGTTCATTTACTTTGTGAATACTATGCTCCAGAACATTCTTTAAAGAAAGAAGTATTTCATTGGGGTATTTTTACATGCACTCAAACTTAACAGCTTTTGAAAAAACTAGCATACTCAATAGTAGGCAAGTGCGCTGATTCGGATACAGCCCTGGATTATTTTGCACTACTTAATTTCCCACAGAAATTGCTCACCAAATGCATTATGAAATTACAATATGAAATGATAAAATAGAAAAAAAACATGAAATTTCATATAAAATTAGTTGTTGATCAAAGCATTAGTTTATTAATCAGACTAATTGTAGTAATAGTTTCATAAAAATGTCTTATGGGTGTAATGAATAATTCCGATATTGCCAAAATGCTTCATAATTTAAACATTTAAAAAATGTAGACATTTAAGAAAATATTTGGTAAATTTAATTAAAATTAACTCATGTTGAAGGGGATTCAATAATTCATTAAAATAATGGCATATATCAGTTAAGAGAACAGAAGTACAGAACAGCCTCTAATTTCTTTCTTTGATCCTTATTCTTACTATTTAAACATGACGTTTCTGGTAGCGTGGGGTCTTTAAAAAGCCACAGTAAAATTAACCTATAATCTGCCGTCCTATCTAAAGTGCAATTAAACATGTACTTCCATAAAGTGTCATTGTGGTAAGAAGTTAACCTATACGTTTCAGTGAAAATCATAACTAAAATGATCTAACATTAGTCAGCTATAGTAGCAATCACTGGGGTAATTTTTACAATTCTAATGTCTGAAAGTTTGGTCATTGCATTGAAAAACTGTATGTTGGTCCTCGTGTTTTTTTTTTCAGTATGAATTGAGAACAGGTTACATGATTTATGTCCATCAATGTAAGATTTTTTTATGTTTCGTCATACTTGTTCCTGGTTATGGTTATACATTTTGTTGTACGTCGCTCTGGATAAGAGCGTCTGCCAAATGCCTGTAATGTAATGTAATGTAATGTAATGTATTTTGGCAACACCGATCAACTGGCCCACTAAGTAAAAGAGCTGCTGCTCTTTTGGTCTATGCTAGGTTTGCAGCAGTAAGTTTGAGCTTAGTAGGTACAGAATACTTTGATTTTATCGGTTTGATTGTCAGTCCAAATACCTGAATATGTCTTGGGATTTGCATCCTTACTTGGACCATGGTCTCCAGCTCTCCCTGTTAAAGCTTGTTCCTCCTGCTCTCGTCCATATTCTCTGCTACCATCTTGGATGGCTGTGGGTTGACTGCATGATGCTCCCCCTGTTTGACATTTTAATTGAAAGAAAACAGTTCTGGAATTCCAGTCAGTGGTAGGACATTCCCATAGCACTTACAAAGTATCATCTGACTCACTGAGCTGAGAAAACCAAAAATATCCTGAATATTTAGACTTAAAAAACCCAATAGATCTAGATCAACGATGACTGGATGCAGTTGTGTTTCCAGGGTCCCTGGTGGAAGTACCAAGAAGTAGCCAGAAAGTATCCACCAATCACCTTTGGGATTGCTCTATTGTTTATCACCAACATACTCAAATCACCATTGGGATTGTTGGGGGGCATCCTGTTTTCTGCCACTACTGTGACATTCTGACAATCCAGTCCTACTTTATTCGAAGGTGGAAAGTCCAGGGGTCAGAAAATACATGTCCTTCCTTGTCTTTCTTCCAACCATGAACTCAGTTAGCTGATTTCACTAATTAATTCTACCTCTTGGCTGATGAATTATGCAAATGAACAAATCCAGGTAACTGAAACAAAATACTGGGGAGGACTTTCTGAACCTGGACTTTATTCATGATTTTGATAGTTTTTAAGATATTAAAGTTTTTCTGATACTGTGCTTGGAAGACAGTTAGCTCAGACTGAAGCCAGTGTGGTGTACTGACAGCATTTGGTATTTACAAGTAAATACGGGATAAAACAAAGTATGTTATTTATTGTTATGGTGTTGACTGGATTGCTACTTCAGGAAAATGTATCAGTCGCAATATTTGTCACTGAACTAAGCAGGGATTTGCTTTTCCTTTACCTCGTTTCTATAACCTTCCTTTTACTTTTTTAACCTTTCACTCAAGGTAACGTGACAACAATGCCCAATGCTGGGATAGCCTCCAGCACCCCCCACAACCCTGCCCAGGATAAGCAGGTACACGTATTTCCTTCCATTTTTTCATTAGACTGGCCGTTTCCCTAGTTAATCTGTACTGGATAGTGATTACTTTTTTGACTGTATGTGTTCCCTATTTTGTTCTACTTCGATTCTTGTCTCGCCCTACTATTATGTTTGCTGAGTAGATTTTGTGTTTGCTCATTAATTCCTTTGATTCCACTCCAATTCTTGCCTTACATTACATTCATTTGGCAGACGCTTTTTTCCAAAGCGACGTACAATAAGTGCATGCCAAAGGTCATTGGAACAACTACACACACAGGTCCGATAAGGTACAATACTCATTTTGTACAGTTATTCATGGCCATTAATTAAATGCTAAATATTATTGCTGTTCAATCGTGTGTAAGGGGATTCAATAATTCATTAAAATAATGCCATATATTAGTTAAGAGAAAAGAAGTACAGAACAGCCTCTAATTTCTTTCTTTGATTCTTTATTCTTACTATTTAAACATGACGTTTTTGGTAGCGTGGGGTCTTTAAAAAGCCACAGTAAAATTAGCCTGTAATCTGCTCTCCTATCTAAAGTGCAATTAACCATGTATTGACTTTCACACAAACCAATTAAGTCTCTTGGCTATCTGATTGATACGACTTGTTTTGACGAGTTTTTGCTCACCATTCTCGCCTCTGATGTTCCGGATCCGATCCATTATTGCAGCCAGTTGATGAACTACATCAACAATGACTGGTCACAGTTGTGTTTCAGGGGTCACTCAAGGTATCATGACAACAAATAATTCTACTTACTGGTTTTTATTTCTTTGCTTGTGCAACATTGTGTTGACCAACATTTCCATATGCAGCTTTCTGTGAAGAAGTAACACATGAAAGAGACAATTTTAGGAAATTTTGTCTTTATCTTTTGTTTTTCATACTCTTTAGGCTGAATAATAAAAAAGAAGAACATTTGCACAAATGAATGCAATGCAGAGTAGTGGCCCAGCACTTTGGCATGATCTCACTCCAATACAAGTGTGGCTGTGATAGCATACTTGTAGCCTACCAAGAATCTTACTTTTGTGCTTTTTGTATTTGCGATTGAAGTTTCAAAACAGAAAATTTAACAACTGCGCTGACACAAAATCAATGTATGATGGCTATCTGGAATTCTCTTAAATATCTCTGTAAAACAACTGTACATTTTGAAAATTTTAGAGCCATTTTCCCAAACCATCCATTTTAAAAGAAGAGTTCAGGAGTCAGATACATTTTTATGTATGTGATTAAACATTCATGTCATTTCAAATGATACCAACTATAAGTGATGTGTAATTTATAGTGTTAATGAACTGCCATTAACTACCTAGACTATTACTAATAAGCATCATCATAGTGTGTTGTTGAGGATAGCACACTATGATGTGCAAGAAGGTTCTGGGTTCCCATCCGCCCTGGGCCTTTCTGTGTAGAGTTTGTATGTGTAGAGGTGGATGGCATATAAAACACGCAGGAGAGCATGGATGAATTCTAGCTTACTGCTTTAATGAACATCTCCTAGCATATGGCTTCCAGTGTCCTTACTTCCTGGTTCCTGTATGTCACTTCCTTTCTACCATACAACAACACAGCAGGTAACACCAATACACAAGTTACAGTGACACCTAGTGGTGTAATGGGAAATATAGCTAAAGCATAATAAAAGCATTAGAGGTCACAACAGTATGTTCTCCCCATGTCTGCGTGGGTTTCCTCCCACAGTCTAAACACATGCAGGTAGGTGAATTCAAGACTCTAACTTGCCCGTAGGTATGAGTGTGTGAGTGAATGGTGTGTGTTCCCTGCGAAAGATTGCTGGCCTGTCCAGGGTGTAATCCTGCCTCTCGCCCAATGCATGCTGGGATATCCTCCAGCACCCCCCGTGACCTTGCCCAGGATAAGCACAGAGGTACATTTTTTTCCATGTTATCATTAGACTGGTCGTTTCCCTAGTTAATCACTGGATAGTGATTACTTTGTTGACTATGTGTTCACTATTCTGTTCTACTTTGATTCTTGTCTCGTCCTACTACTGTGCTTGCTGAGTAGATTTTGTGTTTGCTCATTAATTCCTTTGATTCCACTCCAGTTTTTGCCTTACATTACATTTATTTGGCAGATGCTTTTATCCAATGTGCATGCCAAAAGTCATTGGAACAACTACACACAGGTCTGATAAGGTACAATACTCATTTTGTACAGTTATTCATGGCCATTAATTAAATGCTAAATATTATTGCTGTTCAATCATGTGGAAGGGGATTCAATAATTCATTAAAATTATGGCATATATTAGTTAAGAGATCAGATGTACAGAACAGCCTCTAATTTCTTTCTTTGGTTCTTTATTCTTACTATTTAAACATGATGTTTTTGGTAGCGTGGGGTCTTTAAAAAGCCACAGTAAAATTAGCCTATAATCTGCCGTCCTATCTAAAGTACAATTAACCATGTACTTGCATAAAGTGTCATTGTGGTTTAGAAGTTAACCTATACGTTTCAGTGAAAATCATAACTAAAATGATCTAACATTAGTCAGCTGTAGTAACGATCACTGGGGTAATTTTTACAATTCTAATGTCTGAAAGTTTGGTCATTGCATTGAAAAACTGTATGTTGGTCCTTATGTTTTTTTGTTGTTGTATGAATTCAGAATTGGTTACATAATTTATGTCCATCAATGTAAGATTTATTTTTTAATGTATTTTTGCAACACCGGTCAACTGGCCCACTAAGTAATAGAGCTGCTGCTCTTGTGGTCTATGCTGGGTTTGCAGCAGTACGTTTGGGCACAGTAGGTACAGAATACTTAGATTTTATCAATTTGATGGTCAGCCCAAATACCTAAGTATGTCTTGGGATTTTGAACCTTACCTGGACCATGGTCTCCATCTCTCCCTGTTGAAGCTTGTTCCTCCTGCTCTCGCCCATATTCTCTGCTACAATCTTCGATTGCTGTGGGTTGACTGCATATGGCGGCTGATGCCCCCCCGTTTGACATTTTAAATGAAAGAAAACAGATGTGGAATTCCAGTCAGTGGTGGTACATTCCCATAGCACTTACAAACACAAAGTATCATCTGACTGACTGAGCTGAGAAAACCAAAAATATCATGAATATTTAGACTTTAGAAAAACCCAATAGATCTAGATCAACGATGACTGGATGCAGTTGTGTTTCCGGGGTCCCTGGTGGAAGTACCAAAAAGTAGCCAGAAAGTATCCACCAATCACCTTTGGGATTGCTCTATTGTTTATCACCAACATACTCCAATCACCATTGGGATTGTTGGGGGGCATCCTGTTTTCTGCCACTACTGTGACATTCTGACAATCCAGTCCTAATTTATTCGAATGTGGAAAGTCCAGGGGTCAGAAATTACATGTCCTTCCTTGTCTTTCTTCCAACCATGAACTCAGTTAGCTGATTTCACTAATTAATTCTACCTCTTGGCTGATGAATTATGCAAATGAACAAATCTAGGTAACTGAAACAAAATACTGGGGAGGACTTTCTGACCCTGGACTTTATTCATGATTTTTATTGTTTTTAAGATATTAAAGTTTTTCTGATACTGTGCTTGGAAGACAATTAGCTCAGACTGAAGCCAGTGTGGTGTACTGACACCATTGGGTTTTTACAAGTAAATACAGGATAAAACAAAGTATGTTATTTATTGTTATGATGTTGACTGGATTGTTACTTCTGGAAAATGTGTCAGTCGCAAACATGTCACTGAATTGAGCAGGGATTTGCTTTTCCTTTACCTTTAACTTTGTCTTCAACCTTTCTTTTACTTTTTTAACTTTTCACTCAAGGTAACATGACAACAAATAATTATACTTACTGGATTTTGGCAAAGATTGCCCTTGCGCCATTATGTAGATTACTGTGAAGAAGTAACACATGAAAGAGAGAATTTTAGGAAATTTTGTCTTTATCTTTTGTTTTTCATACTCTTTAGGCTGAATAATAAAAAAGAAGAACATTGGCACAAATGAATGCAATGCAGAGTAGTGGCCCAGTAGTAGTGGCCCAGCATTTTGGCATGATCTCACTCCAATACAAGCGTGGCTGTAATAGCATACTTGTAGCCTACCAAGAATCTTACTTTTGTGTTTTTTCGTATTTGCGATTGAAGTTTCAAAACAAAAAATTTAACAACTGCGCTGACACAAAATCAATGTATGATGGCTATCTGGAATTCTCTTAACTATCTCTTTAACACATTGTGAACACAGTGAACATTACTCTGACCTAATTTATGCTAAGTCAAACAAGCTGGACCCTTCTCTCTTGGGAAAATACCCATTAATTTCTTGTTTTTTATTTTGTAAATTATTGACCAAGAAGTACGCAGATCGCCTGCCTACCTGTTTTCAATGCTGAGTTTAATCGCATATTGTTGATTAACATGATGAAACGAAAGGGTAATAAGTTAAAAGAGCGTTTTTACAGACCACATTTTTACATCATTCTATCGTTGGTTAAATTAGCTTCATTTTATGATGAAGAAAAATTAATCACATTTGTATCTAAACGTCTAAATTATTGTATTGATTAATTATTACAATTAGTACAACACAAATTGCATGGTACAGTTGAATGAAAGCAAAAATCTATTTTCCACTGAGTTACCTTTGAACAAATGACGAGTTCCTCCTGGTGATTTAAATACAGGAGCTATTTGCGTTCCTCCTCAGTTCTTCAACTGCACGATCAAACAGTGGATCATTGCGACTTGGCAAACTGATCTATGACGGGAGCAAGAAGGCGGGGCGACATAATTTTGCTTTCAGTTTTCATTCTGATCCACAGTTTGAAGTTCAGTTGGATCACACGTATCCATAGTTTATAATTAATATCTGTTTCAACAGTGTTCCATTAAAAAAAAAAGAATATCACTGCAATCACAGGAGATTGATCATAATGTACAAGTCAAAAACATAAAAGACCTTTAACAATCCAATCCGTGTTATAAAGAAAATATGTTCTCAATCAGCTTGCTTCGTTATAGTATTCATTCTTAGGAAATGAACACTTGGATTTAACAGTTTTATAAGTTACGAATAAACCACTGAACTGTGTTTATTGTAAATACAGTATGTCTTGCATTAGTTTATAGGAACATTCCAAGTGCTCTAGAAATGACGGTAAACCTAACCAAGTAAGTATTTGCATTAGACCAAAAATACCAAATACCCTATCTGCTATTTTTGATAAGGCCAGGCTGTCAAATGCTACTCTGATTAGGCTATCTTAACTATGTTCCATTGCACGCAAACACTGTTCGTGCTCATACAAAAAACCTATACAAAATTGAAATAACATTTTATAAAACTCCTAAAAGTGACCATTCCCTTAATTTTGCCGGTGGCTGTAAGGAAACCACGAATACCTGCTGATACTACAGCCTCCCCCGGTTTAAGTATTAATTCTTAAGAAATGAACACATGACTTTTTAAACTGTTTTTAAGTTACAGATAAAGCACAGAACAGTCTATATTTTACATATCTCTTCTATTCGTTTATAGGAGTCTTCCAACTGCGTTAGAAATGACAGGAAACTTCACTGAATAAGTATTTGACATAAATAATTTACATTCCACTCTTTGACCTGAAGTGTATGAGCAGTGGTGGCACAAGGTGTGTCCTGAAAATAAGGTTGACGTACCTGGTGGAAATACCAGTTTGTTCCATTCTGGTTTTAAAGGGGAACTGCACTTTATAACACTTCTGCTTCTCATGACTGATATTGTCCTTCTAATGAATGTGAAGCCCTTTATTTTTCGATTAGTTATTTAATTATGTTAATATTTTACGCTGTTGTTTTCCTTTACAAATGCAGGAAGTAGACCCAGGCAGTTTAGGGTCAAACTCGAGGATACATATCATTGTGCGACTTCGGAGTGGGCGTACCTGCAGACAATAACATTAGGTTGGTCGTAGAAATAGTGTTGTACTAGCTGGTGAAATCGAAAATGTCTGAGGATGAAGGAGATTTTGTTTTTGATCATGGGATTGTTGTGCCCTATCAATTCGAGCCGAAATACACAGAAGAAGAGCAGGCTAATTTGCAGGCTGATCGTGCAAGAGCAAGAGCGAGTCAGGAGCGGGCCGAGATTGAGGAACCACAGGCTATTCCCAGGACAAACGGCAACTGGTGGTACACATCCTATGTATCACAGACAGACACGATAGCGTTAGCCAGCCCGCATAGTACCTACCTCGAGCGGTTCGACCAACAATGGGAAAACGGTGGGTACAACTCCAGGCTTCAGATGGTTACCTTGGTAGTCGGTGCCTTCATAGTGGTCGCTGCATACCCTTAGTCCTCGTTTGTGAAATTCTTCGGCTGTTATGTTGGGGTGTCTGATTACATCCAGCCATGTCTGGCACAAAGTTGCATTGCCTGGAAAACTATTATAACAACCGGGTACAATGCACCTCATTATTACACCGATATCACATCAAACAAAAGCTAGCAGATCAGAATCAGAATAGTTTTTATTTGCAAAGTATGTTTACACATGCAAGGAATTTGACTCCGGTTTAAAGGATCTCAATGTCCTTACACAAAGAAAAAAACAGTAACAACAACAATCTTCAGAGACATACACAAGGAATGACTATATACAGGATACAAATTTGCTGACAAATAGTGCAAAGAAGTGAAGAGTGCAAGGAGTGAAGAGATAAATATTAAATAGTGTTTCAGGGTTATTGCACAGTGCCACAATGAGTTAACTGTTCATAAGTGTGACGGCGAGGGGGAAGAAACTGTTCCTGTGTCTGGTGGTCTTGGTGTACAGTGTTCTGTAGCGCCTAGCAGAGGGGAGAAGTTGGAACAGGTTATGTCCAGGGTGTGAGGGGTCTGCAGTGATTTTCCCTGCCCGTTTCCTGACTCTGGAGGTGTACAGATCCTGGATGGTGGGCAGGTCGGCACCGATAATCTTTTCTGCAGACCTGATTGTCCGTTGCAGTTTGTTCCTGTCCTGTTTAGTGGCTGATCCAGTGCAGAGAACAGACTCAATGACTGCAGCGTGAAACTGGATCAGCAGCTACATCCTCTGCTTGGCCTTTTTGATGATTGTGTTGATGTTAGACTCCCACTTCAGATCCTGGGAGATTGTAGATCCCAGAAACCTGAAGGATTCCACAGCCAACACAGTGCTGTTGAGTATGGCGAGGGGGGGCAGCAATGGGGGGCTCCTCCTGAAGTCCACTGTCATCTCCACAGTTTTGAGCGTGTTCAGCTCCAGGTTTTTGCAACCGCACCAGATGTTAGTTTGTTTGATTTCAACGCTAAGTTAACAAAATGTTTTGCTTCGCTTCTATTCGATTTGCCGTGAAAGCAAATTGAAAAAGAAGAAAAAACCGGAAACCGTACTACTATGTGGACTTGCGCAAAAAAAAAAAAAAGTCTTTGTTTCTAACGTTAGACATTCAAAATGAAATAACTGATCGAAAAATGAAGGGCGATACATTCATTATAAGGACAATATCAGTCATGAGAAGCAGAAGTTTTATACAGTGTGTGGTGTGGGGATGGCTGGTTCAAGTGGCCACACCTGCCCTGGGTCAAGCTAATTAGACCTGGCCAATTGGATAATTGGTTAAGAATTAGATAATTGGCCAGGCTAATTGGACCCAGGAACAGGAGTGGCTGCACCTGTGCGTAGTGAGGTAATCACTGTGCACAGGTTAAATCTGCCATCCCCACCCACACCAGGGAGCTCTCTGTCTGTCTCTGTCAAGTCTGAAGGTTGAGCCAAGTTTACGGCTGTGTTCAGCAGGTTGATGAAAGGTTAGGACATGGGTTCGTTTTTGATTTTGGATGAGCCAAAAAAATTTCTAGTAGCATTGGGTATCTATGACCATAAAAAGATGTATGCAGATTTTTTCAGGGAGAACATTTTTCAAAAATGACCTCAAACATGACTGGGGGGTGGGGGGTGGGGGGGCAGCTGTCCACAGCATCGCCCCTAATCTCCGCTACCATGGCAACCTGCACATCCAAGAACAGCCAACCAGTGTTGTAGCCTTTTTTCTTATTCTCTGGGGCGGGGGGTGAGGGGGTGGGCGGAGGGTAACATTAATGAAAGGAACTGGACCCTTCTTGGTGACCAGGCCCTTTAAACAGACCAATGTCAGACCGCAGAACACATTCTGGTCAGGTATAATGTGGCTGTTTTACATTAATACTGCCTGTCATTGTCTCATTTTAATAAATTATGTACAGGTTGTGGAATTGTTTTGCAAAATTTCATATGGACTAAAACTGCACATGATGTGTAAGACAGTGAAAGACTAATGCAATTTGTTGTGTGCAATATATATCCAATACATACAAATATGGCACGTTGTTTTATAAACTGAAACGGGTTACCAGGGTTGAGACCATCTAATTTATGGGAACCGTGTTGAGTTAGAGGAACAGTTTTGAGTAGGTGGAACAGTGCCGAGGAAGAAGAACATTATCGAATAGAAGGTACAGTGTTGGGTTAAACAAGCATTTCTGACTCACAGAAACACTGAGTTTTAAGAACAGTGTTGGGTTGAGGGATGTGTTGGGTACAAACAGTGTTGGGTTGGGGAATGTATTGGGTCAGAGGAACTGTGTTGGGTTATAACAGTGTTGGGTTAGAGGAGGAGTACTGAGGAACAGCAGGTTGTCAGGAACATCAACAGGTAAAATAAGAGATTTCCAGAATACAACCAGTCACTGATAGCTGTTCTAAACCACCACAAAGACAGAGAACAGAACTCAACACAACTAATTTTTTTGTGTGGTCGTATTACAGTTTAAATGTTTTTTTGTTTGTTGGGATTCAGGATAGTGACATACCAATTCAATCAAAAACAGTGGTAGCTCAACATCTTTTCAGGTATTTACCTTGGAGCTTTCTGTTCGTTACCTGTGTGTGAGACTAAGGATACAACAGGATAGAAAAGCAGACAACAAAACAGCTTTTGTTGTGTGAAACACTGCTCCCCCGTGAAATGTTTGCTATGCCTCTCCTCATGACAGCATGTTAGCTAACCAGCACACTGTAGAACTGAGATTATTAAGAAATTGATCAGATTTAGAGATTGCTAAACGAGCTAGCTAACTAATGTTAGCAGCGGGAATATAGGGCGGGCTGGCTGGCTGTCGCTAGCTTGTTTTGGATGTAAATGGGCTTATGTTAGCTGGCATACTAATATTACTCCAGGCTTTTGTACATTGCTTAGCTAGCTGACACCAGCACTGGCAATAACTGCCTAAGTGCAAAATGTTGCATGACACCAACAGTAAATCTCTTGACCTCATGAACTTCTTCGAAACAAGTTTAAACTGAAGTTTATTTATTTATTGACACATCATTATTAGACATTAATTCCATTATAGATATACTTATTTTGATTACACCGCTTACATGCTATATATTTTTTCGGATACATTTTCTGTTCCTGTACAAGCAGTATTCAGAATTTAAAAAATGTCACGTTACATGCATTGAACAATCAGGATGTTCCTCTAAATGTCTCTCCCCTCACAAACATCACTATTGTTGATTCAGAGAACTCAGCTAGCGCTTCTTGACAGGTATGGATGTCTGCCTTGGTGCCGTGCCAACTGAGCAGCGGCCATAGTAGCTGCTGTCTTTCTTTGCACAATCAGCAGTGAGCCTCAGGCAGACAAAACAGAACTCAACGTGGCATCCGTTACAAATTATGTTTTTACACTTTTTCCCGTTGTGTTCTAACAGTTCTCCACAAGTGGGACAGGCCCGCACAGAGGGACAGTCCTTCACCTCTTTTATACTCTCAAATGAAATATATTTGCATGTCCGTATGAGATCAAGGCGCTTGTCAATACAGCCATCGTTGTCACATCGATCAGCACGGGGTCTCTTCCCTTTCCACTCCTTTAAGCACTGCCAGCAAAACTCGTACGTTCTTCCCATCCTGCTGGTGCAAATCCTGCATTGCACACTCAAACTGCGGGTGTCTTCTCTTTCTAAGAACATCTTGCAGCCTGGACACTTGAGCAGAAGGAGAGATTTAACACTTAAAAGAATACAAAGTTAGGTGAGGTATGTAATGTAACAGTATAGAAATTGTTCTTGGAAAACTGTCAAGTATACTTATTACTGTTCAATTAGCCACTGCATGGAAATTCTCAATTCTCTTGAAAATTGTTCACATGATTTGAACAAGGTGACTTAAGTGGGGATATATATGACAGATGCACACTTGGACTGGATGCTCACTGAAAATATGTCCCATTTCAGAATTAAGAGGCAGTACTGTTCTCTGTTCATATCATGTGAACAATTTTCAAAAGAATTGTGTAAAATCAGATAAAACGTAAAGATAAAACGTTTTTAACCTTGCATGTAAATTGCACAATTAGCTGAACAGACTCAACAAATGCTTGTAATTTAGTCTACATGTGTTTTTACAGTGTTTCATGAAAGAGAGTCATTTGACATGGGTAATGCAAGCCTTTTTGTGAGAAGTTAAGGGGTACATACAGCCCTATAGTCTGCGCAAGCTGTATTTCCAAGAACTTGCTCAAAATGGCGTTGCTCCTCAGGGGTCAGCAGGGCGAACTTGCGCACCACATGATAGGGCAGCTCTGCATCACATGATGTGTTTCCATCTTTAAGGGCAGGGCACCTGAATGTGGTTTTGCCCTGGAAAGCAGCAGAATGCCCAGACAGTGTTAGATCTAAATCCACTCCAAAAATGAACCACCTTAAATTGTGAACTATTTCTTTTTTTTTTTTTTTTTAAAGTGAAGTGAGAATATGGAAATTTACATGGGAATCTCTTGCAATTAATATTATTATCTGACAAAACTACCTGTTTTGACATATGTATACATATGTATAACAACTATACTACACATACACTGTTGTGAGATACATTCTCAATAGAGAAATGAAGCAGTAGTCCAAGCAAAAAACTGAACACCAACATGTAGATCAGGAGGGTGAGATGATGCACTAGGCCTCCAGGTTGAATTATAGAGGGGACCAATACAAATAAACAAACACACAGTTACAAACACACTCACAGCACACTGCCAAGTGTACTAGGCGACCTGTGATTTAAAGAAAAAAAAAAAAGAATTCAGTTCAATATAAGCACATTTATTGAATAGCAGACCAATGTACAAATGTTTTATTCAATTTCGATCCACAATAACACACAAAGTTTTACGGCATAAGTCATCTCAGACAATACTTTGCTCAAAACAGCTGCTTTTGGCTTTAATTACTCCTAAACAAACTCTTGGAAGTCCATCCAATCTTTATTCAAACTAGTAGGTGGAGTGGTTGGAGGGAGGTGGAGGGGAAGTTAAATTGACTGAAACTTTAAGTTTAAAACCACAGATAGCCAAATACCTTTGCCCTGTAGTGTAAGTGAAATAGGCACTAAAGCTGCAAGAAATATGACAAAGAATGAATTGTCTTGTGTGGGTCTGATTTTCAATAAATGCGCTTAAATGAACTGAATTCTACATCTAAATTAAAAAAAAAAAAAAACACAGGTGGCCTATTACTTTTAGCCTGTATTGTACACCCACCACCCACAAAACACACACACACACACACACTCAGAAAATCACTATACAAACATATTCTGCCACAGTTTAATGTGTCACTTGAATGTTTTACCTTTCCCAGTTCTGTTTTACAATACTCCGTCATGGATTCTGGCCTGACGGCATGACCACAAGGCAGCTCCGCCCGAAGAATGCTCAGGTCATCATCCAGATCTGAGAGAACGGCAAAACCAAAATTAACCATTCTTAAAATATTTAAAAGTAAAGACAATGCAATATCACATTTCAATTAATTTTTGTCTGTATTTTAACGGAATTACTCAACACACCTGTGTAGCACCCTAGCTGAATAATGGAAAACTCTCAGGAACTGATGGTTTGTGAAATTTTAATTCCTTTGATAAAACACTGTAAGAGCTAAGGAAAACAAAGACGCTAACAATGTGATACAATATCCATAAGCAAACTTTAGACACATACTAGGCTATAGCATTAACAAACAATCACAATATATACACACAAAAGGACACAAATACAGTAGTTCTACTCATCCAGTCCATAACAGTGATGGAATGAGATCAATGGGATCAAAAAATGGCCCTGGTATTTGAGACAGACCGGCCCTATTTTCAAACCCAACACCAACCCTTCGCTAAGCCCCACCCCCCCGGTTACTCCTGTTATGTCTGTCAAGCTTTGTGTGTCCAACAAAGCTATCAAGGCATGCTCAACCTTGAACGCACGTGAACTAGCAAAGGAAATATTTAACTAGTCATTTTCGGAAAAATGGATCTTCGATTTCAGAGAAAAGCGGACAGGAAGGTCTTTAATGGCTACATACAGAAGTCATGCTGACATGGCAGTGAAATACTATAAATAAACAATAAAGCCTACTGATCACAGTTCAAAAGTCAGGTCACCCCCTCACTTATGGACTGAAGCAGAAGACAATGTGTTGTTTCCACCAATTTGTTGTATTGCGAAATCTCTTACATGGCTTCACGTATTTCAATGATACAAACCACAGACTTGCATTGATTATGTAGAGAAATGACACAGCTATTATGAGAGTCACAAGATGGATCTGAGAGGGTGGGCTAACTTTTCTGTGGTGTAAAACGGCATATTTTCTTTTTATTGCATGGCGAATTTGGGCTCATGGAATAGCGAGATTGGGACCACAGACTGAATCAATACGAAGGCGGTACAGACGATCTATAAAGTCAATTCAAAAATACAAACAACAAATTGGTATAAATACAGTAATCCATTTTGGTGGTCAAGACAAGACATTTCAAAATGGAACATGTCGATTCCTGGTGCATTTGCTTTCTTTTAAAACATGTTTTTAAAGGTACAAGTTCTGAAAAAGTGGCGAGATTAGATGCAGCTATGCTATCTGTCCTTGGAGCAGACAGGTGTGCATCATAATCTTTGAGGGGTTCATTTGTGCATGAGGTTTAGTATTATGTTTTATCCATATCCATTCTGGTTTTTTAAATGGGAAAAAATCACATCCTCCTTCAAACTCTTTCGATAACGGGTACCACTTTGCAAGTTCCCCAAGCGCAGTTTGATCAGCTATCACTACCAAGCAGGGTGAAATCTCATCAATATATATTCACATGATTATACACGAATGCACTTAACAACCTGGTTAAACAGGTAAACAATCAGCAGCACAATTTACCTGTTTTTCAAACTCTTGAAGTCAGATATTTTTGTCTGTCCATTAGTCACATGGTTATGAAATGTGTTGCCATATGTGTACAAATCATCTATTCTTAAAATTTTCCTCTCTGTAATTCTGAAACATCATCTCTTTTGGTCTTGTCTTCTACAATACCAACTGACCATACGTACACAAATTGTAGAACATGAATATTGAGTCACATACCAAAGAAACAGGTATAGCATAACAAACAATTCATGAAAGACAGGTGCAAAACAAAAAGACAATCTGTAGGTAGCATGCAGTAGTGGCAGCTGGCTAGTCAGCTAGCCACCACAACTTGTTTATAGTTAATGTGTATTTGTGTGTTACTTCCATGTTCTTGTGCAGCCAGTCCAGGACTGAACAGTTAGTCAACCGGTTATGTGCCATGGAGATTGCACAGCTGATTTGCATAAGGGGCACATATTGTGTATTAGAAGAGCATGTCTGACCCTCACGGCCAGTTCCTGAAGTCGTGTTGGCCAGTTCATTTCAATCCCTTGTTGGTTTTTAAGTGTTCTTTGCTTTGCATGTTAGTTTTTTTTTTACAATTGCTTTGACTCATTTTGCACAGCAGAATTTCAATGCACAAAACTCAAAATTCAAAGTGCCAAACTGACTTTCAAAATTCATACTCTAAGACACTACATCCTATGCTGACATAAAGTGTAAAACTGTTAATGCAAAGTGCTAAACTGATTTGCAGAATTCTTACCTTAAGACACTGCATCCTATGCTGACATACAAAGTGTAAACTGTTAATACAAAGTGCCAAACTCTAAACTATATGCTCCATTCTCAGAATACAGCCACCTAATATCACAACAATGTTCAAATGCTTATTAATACAAATGCAGATCAATAAATTAATTCAACAGGTGTTTGTAGTCATGTCTCAGTACTTCCAACAACCTTGCCCAGGTGAATAGCATTGCAACACAATTGATAATCTCTTCACCACTACATAAAAGGCTGCTTAGAAATCTGAATGGCAGTTTCTGACAACATGGAGCAGGTCGGTGAGGTTGGTAACAAAGGACAGCGTCGTGGACGGGGTCACGGTCATGCCCAAGGAGGCAGAATAGCAGTTGTGTCAAATGAAATTAGAGCCACTATTGTCGACCATGTGATAAACAGAGGTCTAACACTGGCTCAAGCTGGGAGGGTTGTGCAGCCAAACCTGGCATCCATAACAAAAATCTTTAAGAGATAATCGGAAAGTCAATATGTGTAATTTACTGTACAGTCACTGTATATTGAAATTACAGTAATTGTAAAATTGATATTGCTGTCTGTGTTACAGTATATTTCATAAATACTAAAGTGTGGGTGTGAATTATCTTTGTTGTAATTGTTATCTTTACTGTACTGAAACTGAAAAAGCACCACCAGGTGGAGGACGTGGCCGTCTTCTCTCTGCCCAGCAGGAGAGGGCACTAATAGACATGGCGGTTCAAAGAAATGACATACGGATCAAGGAAATCCAAAAAAAACATTCTGGCAGATAACGGAATCTTCCAAAACATCCACTCAATCAGCCTAACAACAATTGGGGGAATTATGAAAAAGAACCAAATCACAATGAAACAAACTTACTTGGTGCCTTTCCAAAGGAATGAAGATAGAGTGAAGGCTTTGAGGGTGGAATATGTTTAGGTATGTGTACTGCAACGTTGCAATACTAAAGTAGCGAATACTTCAGCGACCCATCCCTATAAATGTGCAGACTGGTTGACATTATGCCCTAGACATCACATTAGGATTATGTACGTATGTGTGTGGGCCTGCCCATTGGTCTCAAGGGCCAGATCTAGGAAAACTAGGCATGTGCCTAGGGTCCAATCTTGCCAGGGGATCTATTCAGCGCAAATATACAGCATATAGGTAATAGGTACTGCACATGCCTAGTTTGCCTAGATCCGGCCCTGAGACCAATGGGCAGGCCCACACACATCCATCCCTGATTGGTCAGCCTGTGGGCAACCAACACGTTCAATGAGGAAAAGCACCTGGGCCTAATCAAGTTTATTGATATTTGCAAGGAGCTACAATATGGTGCATAGAAATAACCTTGTTTTGCATATTGTACATACAGTAAAGCATTGGTCTATTTTTATCTCGGTAATACTCATATGTTTTAGATTTCAGAGCATGATGGACATTGATGCTGGAGCAGAGCAGCATGAGATCATATACGTGGATGAAGCGGGATTTAATCTCTGCAAGCGTTGGGTCAGGGCTGGAATGTAATTGGGCAGAGGGCCACAGTTGATGTTCCGGGACAGTGTGGAGCCAACATCTCAATGTGTGCTGCCATTTCCCACAATGGAGTTGAGGCTTGTGACCCTCTGCTGGGGGCATACAACTCCGTGCGCCTCATACATTTTCTGGATGGGCTGTACAACCGTCTCTTACAGCCAAATGCTAAGATGGTGTCCATCATTGTCTGGGACAATGTAAACTTCCATCGTGCATTGGCTGTGCGAGACCGGTTTGCAGCCCATCCAGAGTTCCGATCAAAATTCCTTCCACCTTACTCCCCCTTTCTGAACCCCATCGAGGAGTTTTTTTCGACCTGGAGATGGAAGGTATAGGATAGGCGTCCATATGAGCAGGCAACGCTCCTTCAGGCCATGGATGAGGCATGCGATGACATTACAGCTCAGAAGTGTCAGGGGAGGATAAGGCGCTCTAAAAGATTTTACCAGCCCTGTCTTGCCAACAAAGACATGAAATGCGACGTCGACGAAATTCTGTGGCCAAATGCAGCGAAGAGGAAAAATGCAGCTTAAAGGAGTACCATAGTGATTTTCACACTTTCTCGGTTTTATGTGCTATTTGCACAAGAGGCATTGAAGAAACACAATGAGTACAGTTCTGTATTTTTGGAGAAATATGCGTTTTAAATTTATCGTCCTATTTTCAACCGATTGAGAAAGTTGTCAACTTGGTGCGTCACAAACACAGTAACTACTCCCCTTTCTACGCCCCGTAAACCCATGGATAACTTGAGATCCATAGTTTGCGCCGCTGGCTTACAGGCAAGACAATGCAAATATTTGACTAACGTTAGGTTCACTTAAATTAGAGTGCCTTTTGAGGACTATTAGATTATTTCTGGTTATATTAATTTAGCTAGCTACCTAACGTTAGCTAGCTAGGTAGTTTGCTTTCATAAGGCAATGTTATCGATAACGTTAGCTGGCTAGTTTGCTTTTATGAGGACTTTATAGTTGTGCTTTTATCTTAACTTGGCTAGCTAGATGGCAAAAATTATAATTGGATATATGTCAGTGTCCTTACCTTAGCTATCTATCGATACTTGATATACTACCAAGCAAGCTAGCTTGTGAAAAGTCTCCCAAAAACAGCGCGTATCATGGGGGTAGCTATGGTAACGGGGCACGGTCTGTCAATCATAGCTAACTGACAGTTCTCATTACCATGCCCAGACGGTTCGGGTGAACTTTTATAGTGGGAAATTTAGGCTTATAAAGATCAGTTTTAAAGTACATTGAAAAGACTGAATAATAAAAAAATTATGCACATTTGTTTTGTTGTTGCCTAAAGACAACTGGGAAGTGTCACGTTCAACCACCATGTTACTCCTTTAAGCACCGAAAAGCCGTTTTATTCTTTTTACTTTACAGTAAAGTTTGTTGTTACTGTAACTGTTTTTAATTTTACTGTTTTTTTTTTACTGTACAATACATTTGAGTTTACAGTACTGAATTACTGTATGGTTTTTCTTTAATGATTAAACTTCATATAATCTAATGTAATATTTTGTCTTTCATAAAAACACAAGTGCTATACTGCAGTCTATCACAGGGGATGCTTGCTGTACATAATTTCAAGTACTTATGAGGAAAGACCATTGCATAGTCTTTTTTGCTAACAAGTATTTTATGTTTAAATGCATTATTTGATAATGGCCGTTGTATTTGAAAATGCACCAATAATTAAACTTCAACGATGAACATATCCACTGTTCTGACACTATGATAAACCTTAGCATGAAATACAATCTAATTTGGTTCAGTTGTTCCTATTGTGCATGCTATATATGATTTTGAGCGGAGAGGAGTATAGCATTTTGCGTTATGACCAAAGAACACTTTCAAACTCTTTTTTTGATCAGAAGGATTTTGTTTGGCAGCATTATTTGATGATGACTGTGGTATATTGAAAATGCAGCAATGATTTAACTTCATTGTTTGAAATATGTAATATTCTGGTGCTATGATAAACTTTTGCATATAATATTCTCTGATTTGACACTGGTATTTTTATTTTGCATGCTATATTACATTTTGAACCTAAAATGAGCTGTATAGCATTCTGTGTTAAGAGTTTTGCACATTGAAACTCTGTTGTGCAAAATGAGTCAAAGCAATCTTAAAAAACTGTAATTAAGGAGCAGAGTGGCCCCAAGACAAGATCAGCTTGGTCTGTCCTTCGCTGAAATTGCCACAGCATGCTG
Organism: Anguilla anguilla; assembly: GCF_013347855.1. Taxonomy (NCBI): domain Eukaryota; kingdom Metazoa; phylum Chordata; class Actinopteri; order Anguilliformes; family Anguillidae; genus Anguilla; species Anguilla anguilla. Next base: position 4,589,390 of record NC_049208.1, on the reverse strand, counting down.
TGCATATACATTTGCATGCTTCTCTGGTAGTGTGTATACTGTCAGTATGCCAAAGACTCCCTGATGTTATATTGTCATACGGAAATTTTCTTGGCTGAACAGAAACAAATATGACCAAATATCTCTATTCCGATTGCGTTGACTCGGCACACTGATCTTTGATTGGTTAAGAACAGAACGGATGATATTTGTAACAGGGTCATGAGACAGCCATAATAGCGGCACAGCTTCATCACGTGACGGGGCCTGCACAGTTGCTTCATTTTCTTCTTCAGAACCATAGGTCAGGTACAGAACTGTAATACAGCTGAATAGCTCGCTAGCTACTTGTTAGCTAACATTTATGAAGTTGGATACCTTATCTAGCTAGTGACTATTGCCTCTGTGTTTTTACCTTGTGCATGACAATAAAAGTTACGTGATGTCAGCTATGTAGCATACGATAAAATGTATCAGATTATTCACTTTGAGGGGAACAGCATCTGGCTTGTTGGCTGCATGATAGTTTGCAAATAGCCTAGTCTAACTAGCTCGCTAACTTGATAACGTTAGCTAACAGCAATTCCATTGTTATCTTCTACATACTACTATGGGTTCATATCTCAAGTTAAGTGTTGTTAGACTATGGCAATATAAGACGATGAAAAGTATGGTATGGAAGTAGCTAGGCTATTTACTTTTGGGAGTAGCCTAGCCTACAGAAAGTTGTTGCCTAAATCGGTACCCGCCTTTGTTCAAACAGCACTCGTGCTAACTGATCAATTAATCAATCAATGAATCGATTTTATTTGTCCCAAAGAGTAAGCCTAGGGCAACAGTGGCAAGGAAAAACTCCCTGACTGATAACAGGAAGAAACCTTGAGCAGAACCGGACTGTTATGGAAATGGCTTCCAATGCATAAACAGCCAATCCAGTTAAGTCAAGTAAATAGCTATTTAACTGAACAGTTATTTTAGGAACTTCCTACTCGTGGCTCATTTCACAGGCATCGTGATGGCATTTCGGAATTAAGGCTGTATTGAATATCCTTTGTTAGTGTAAAATGGATTTGGAGGGTCTTTCTGAAATTCCTCAGTGAAAAGTTCTGGAACTTTTTGTGCAGCTACCTTGGTCCTCTGTAATGTGTCCAAAGTGGAATTAGTGATTGGAAACAGACCATAAATATGACAATAAATTTCTGAGTACAACGTCTTGTTTTAGTGCTTAATATTTTCAAAGGGCCTTTATTCTGAAATTCCACATTGGAAAGTTCTGTAACATTTTGTGCAGCTACCTGGGGTCTTGTAGAATGTGTCTGAAATGGAATTAGTGATTGGAAACAGTTTCCTTTTAATAGAATTCTGAGCAGCACACCTTGTGTTTTAATGCATAATATATATAAGGATTTGTATTCTGAGATTCCACCTTGAAAGGTTATGGAAGTTTTTGAGCAGCTACCTGCTGTCTTCTAGAATCTTTCTGAAGTGGAATTAGTGATTGGAAACAGACGATTTCCTTTTCATAATATGCTGAATATGAGAACTTGTTAATCAGTATATGAGACGTCAAGGCTCTGTATATTCAAATTCCATAGTGAATTCTCATAACCTCCTGGTGAGCCAATGAAATTTATTTGGCATTTATGTGATAATTAGCGTATTTATTTGAAAGCGACAGCAAACCGTGTTTTGTCGACACATTTTCTTGCTCTTCCAAGTGGAAAAACCTCATTACTGTAATAACGCACGTTTACCCGCAGGAGGAAATAATGTGGCGGCTGACTTGACTGCAGTTTCTTTTTCACCGTGGCCATTTCCATCATGATGTCTCATTATTTAGGCCTATTAGATAGTCGTGCAAGCCTGGCACACAGATAGCCTGACAGCAGTGGGACCTATAGATAGCCTACTGCCTAGACTACCAAAGACGGCCGATGGATTAAGAAAAATCTACAAGCATGTAGGCTACTCTGAAAATCGATGGTATTATTTATACTCGTTTAAAGTGACAATCGAAAGGTTAGTGTTAGCTAGCATTAAAGTTTGTGGTTAGCCTAACCCACAGAAGGTGGTGGTGGGTTGGCTCATTTAAGTGACTATGGCGAAAACCTAAGCCGATGGCTTGCACCAGCTCTATGGGACATTTATAAGGAAATGAATTGAAAGTTTTTTTAAAAAATCTGTGCGCATCTGTGATTGTCAGTGTTAACTGATGCTCATCCCTGTGCAATGGTGCTGTGTGAACTAGGTGACTTGCTAACAAAGCTAGCTAATTTATCATAAATTGATAGTTGTCCCTAGTGTTGTCGTTCGCGAACGATTCGTTCAAAAGAACAAATCTTTTGGGTGAACGATCTGTACTGAATCACTTCGCGAAACAATTTGTTCGCGAATGTGAACTGGTCGTTCACTGACTATCATTTGCAGACTCAGTGAACGAATCAGTTCAGTGATTCGTTCACTGAAGTACTACGCCCGAATCGTTCGTGAACGACAACACTAACCTGAATCGTTCGCGAATGACAACACTGAAAATAACTACTTGTCGCTACCTACAAATTACAGCGGCAAATACTACTGTGCAAAAGGGACGAGCTAACATTCATGTGAAATATGTTGGCCAATCGCACAAAAACGATGGGCCATTTTGAGAAGACAGTTTCCCTTCTAGTTCTTATACAGTTTCGGACACGCTCTTCGTGGGGTACTGTATCCCATAATGCAGTGCGGCAGTCCTCAGTGTTCGCTGAAATAGCAGCAGCGGAGGTAACTTTGGTGGAGATAATTATACATGTGAATACAAGTGATGTGAATACAGATGTTTCCACTAAACTACTAAAAAAAATACAAAGCACTGTCTAACTCATTAATTAAAAGTACGGAGATCACAAAATGTGGCCAAGTTACAAACAATACTGGCTCTCTCAGCTTACACAAAATTAAACAAGTTCTTCCAAAACAATGTTTCCTGAATTTTTCCATGTAACTTGGGCCTGTGTTTTTAAAAAAAAATCCCAGCCAATGACTGTCTAAAATGTAATACTTTTGTACTAGTCTGTGCATATATCAAGTATGAAAGTAAATGGTCTTGTGCACAATTGCGTCCCAAACTCAAATATGCAACCAGACAAGTATACGTAGAATTCATATGAAGATATCTTGGCGTACTTGGGCTGAAAAACTACAAGGCTGTCCCAATGTGCACACTTAATCACACTTGGGCACTCTTGCCGTACACATTCATGTGCTTAGCGTAAGAGTGCAGGAGTACTAAAGTGTGCTTGATGTGCACTTTATCCACACTTACGCTCCGAAGTGGTACTTGACCAAGAACCCAGCCCCACAATGCAGCAAGTTGGTGACTTTTTATTTTTTAATTTTTATAAAAGTCCTAATTGTTTTTATAATCTTAATTTGGGCACTTAATACGTACTTGCATACTATGTAAATGTACAGTCCACATCAATACAAAGTGGGTGAGTACCAAAATGGAGCAGCTCAGTAGAGTCAGCGATGCCAACAGAAACCTATGGGGAGCACACACGGGGTGGAATGTCTTGCAACAGTTCCCCAATAGCTACGGTTGGAAATTAGGATGGAGGAAATTTGTTGCATATTGCCGATCATGTACGAACAATACACTAAATAGGCAGTATGCTTAGTAGAGTGTACATACTGTGAAGACACCGCAGTTACGAGGCTGATTCAAACCAAAAGATCGTTAGAAAGAGTCAACACTTTGCGGTTAGACTTAATAGGTTACATACAGAACTGGAACACTTTCACTCTAAAACCCTGAACACCAGAATCTTACCAAATTTCCAATGACTCTGGCAAAGGTTCATTGAATTATTCAATTAGTCTAAAATGTTTTCCCATTTTTCGAGAAAAAAAAAAAAAAGTTGAAGCGTCAACTAATTAAAATGGAAGGAATACCTACTTCCTTCCGAGTAGTTGCACAGCATTGGTAATCAAAGTCACAGTAGGCCGACCTACGTGTGCAAAAGGCTCAGAGTATGGACAGTGAAGACCTAACCTGTTGCTAGGCAACGCCCTTTTGTTTACAGCTCGCGCTTGTCGCGGTTAAATTTTGTGCAAAGTTAATCAGTTTAACGGTCATTTCTAGCGAGTTAAGTTTCCTTTGTGTGCGTCAATAAACGGCAGTAAGTACATCTTTCTCTATCGTCAAGGATATTTAGTTTAGATTATTAGTTAATCCATTGTCTGATAGTAATTTGTATAGCAGAATGTTTAAGTTTTAGTAGCAGTATTCCTTAATATTTACCACATATTGGCGATTTATGCTAGGTACATTAGAGTGTCATTCCTCGCGACAGTGCATCTACATATGGTAGAATATTCCGTTGTATTTAGTAAGCTACGTGATTAGCACCGTTTATTTCCTTTTAATGTACAGCTGATAATAAGTATAGAAGTAGGCTAACTGTATTTCTTTTTCCTTATTTAGAACCACACATACACACATGCACACCCACCTGGTTTAAACCTAAGAGGAGAACAGAGATTGCCTGTGCCTGTGTATTTGCATTCCATTTATAATAAACCCCCAAAAGAATTTCCTGCCTCCGTGTCCTGACCAGACACCCCATATTGTTGACAAACTCCTAACCACCAAGAGCTTCCTTACAATTTATGGTCCTTCGAGCCGGATAGAGTCACCAATATGGCAGCCAGTAGTGAGGGAACCAGTCTCCCTGCTTCACCATCTATGCGTCCTGTGCGCGCAGTTCAGCGACCAAGATATTTGGAAGATTATTTAGTGCAGTATACAGACCAACGGAATGTAGAGCAGATACACAGGCACGAAGAGGAGGGAGAACAGCCTAGTCCTGCTAGGAGCACATCCTCCATGCCACCGGCGTGGAGTGCGCATGAAGCCATCGTGCAGCAAGCTATGAAGACAGCACGGCAACAGAGTGAGACGGCCAAGAGGCAGACAAAGCTTTTGGAGTTTGTCCTGCAGCGCCATTCCCCTCGGTCCTCAGCTCAGTCATCAAGGAGGTCGTCACGGCATCAGACACCAGCTCGCCCACATCACCCAGAAAGAGTAGGTGAGCAGCATCCCCCTGCCAGTGCCCCTCACCATTCCCGAGCTGATGATCAATCAAGCGTAGCTGCAGAACTGGCTCATCAGCTAGAAGATTTAACTATCCACCACCAACAGTGGCCATTGCCTCCACCTCTCAGCCGAGACATTCATCCCCCTCAACACGTGCTTGATCCACGCCATAGCCTTCAGGCTATCAAGCAAGAGAACGAACATGACCCAGCTTCCCATCCTCAGACACAGTATCTGCCTCCACCCAGGCATCCGCCCGCGCATCATCTTGAGCATCAGTCAGCACATCAACCTCCTTATGTGCTCTACCCCTCCTACCCAGGGAACCCGGTCATGCCAACACCTTATCCCCCCATGATGTACGTGCAAGCAGCCCCCAATATAGAAGGCCCCACGTTTCCAGACTTCACAAAAGAAGATAGAGCCCAGTATGTGGAGCTTCGCCTTTCCCTCAGCACCCTCCTGCACCCCACGCAATCTGAGCATTACAAGTATGCCATCCTGCTGAAGCATGTGAAAGTACCTCAAGCCCATCGCCTTGTGCTAGCTCATGCAGAGTCTAGTACGCCCTACTCTGAAGCTCTGAAGGCACTAGATGAGCGTTACGGACGCCCATATCAGTTCGCATTGAAGGAGATAGAGGACATGGAACGCTTACCCCCCATCCGAGACGGTAGGGCTTTTGACGAGTTCGCCACCAGAGTGCAGTCACTAGTCGGGATGCTGAAGTCGCTTAAAGGAGAAGGTCGTGAGGAACTCCACTGCGGCTCAAACGTGAAGCGCCTCCTCAGTAGACTCCCCAAGCACCAGCAAGAGAGGTTCCGTCGACAACAGTACAGGAAGGATCCTGATCAGTTGAAGCTGTCACTCATTGACTTCTCGGATTGGCTGAAAGCTGAAGTCAGATGCCTGGACATTGAGCCCTCCCTTCAAGCCCACAGCGAGAAGGACAAGAAAGACTCCAAGTACAAGTCCAAGGTGAAGGTCACTACAGTAATGCATGGGACAGACAGCTCCAAAAATCCACAGTCAGATGTAACCTCCAAAGCAGCTCCTCCCATCCAGACCCGAGGTAAGGCTAAGATATACTGTCCTTACTGCAACTCTGAACACTATCTCAGCCAATGTGAGAGCTTCGCTAAGCTAACCAAAGGGGAGATGGTGGACTGGATCAAAACCAAGAGAAGGTGCTGGAGATGCGGTCGTTCTCACCTAGCCTCCGTCTGTGACCTGAAGAAGCCGTGTCGACTTTGTAAGTCTAAACACCTCTCCATTCTGCACGAGGTCAACCAGAGAAGTGAGAACGAGCCCACCAACACAGCGGCCATCACATCGACAGCAGAGACTCACTACCTAGATCAGCCAAATGGATATAGCCGAGTGCTGCTGAAGATCGTCAGAGTCAACCTGTACTACCAGGACAGAGTGTTCAACACATATGCAGTGCTTGACGATGGTTCGGAGAGAACTATCCTGCTCTCATCTGCAGCACGCCGCCTGGGAATACGGGGTCAAGCAGAAGATCTGACTCTTCGTACCATCCGCCAGGATATCAAGACACTGCCAGGCTCACGTGTCTCCTTCGCCATCGCCCCGGTTGCTCCAAGCCAAACGACAATGCGAAATATCTACAAGATATTAGCAAGCCAGTATGACCCCCTAGGTTATATCCTGCCCTTCACCACAAGAGCCAAAGTTCTGGTCCAGAGACTGTGGGCCAATGACCGTGACTGGGACGACCCGCACTTACCCACTGATCTCCTGCAAGCCTGGAACACATGGGAAGAAGAGCTCCCTCAGCTCCTATCAGTCAGCCTCTCCCAGAGCTACTTCCCATCTGGCATTGATATAAGTGACATCACCCTCGAGCTTCACGTATTTTGTGATGCATCAGAGTCCGCCTACGGGTCAGTCGCATACCTACGTGGTGAAGATCCTCAAGGCAATGTCCATGTGGCCTTCGTGCTAGCTCGCTCGCGAGTGGCACCAAAGAAACAGCAGTCGATGCCCCGTTTGGAACTTTGTGCTGCTCTGACTGGAGCTCAGCTCGCCCAGGTGATCCAGAGAGAGCTCACCCTTCAGTTGAGAGAGACGGTGCTATGGTCTGACTCCACCACTGTGCTAACCTGGATACAGTCTGAGTCCTGCACATATAAGGTGTTTGTGGGGACCCGTGTATCCGAGATCCAAGAACTGACCGACCACCGGTCATGGAGGTATGTGGACACGCAGAATAATCCCGCAGATACCATCACCAGAGGGATGACTCTGTCTGACCTCGCCAAGCCGAACCAGTTCAGTCATGGTCCAGCCTTCCTTCAGCAGCCACACGACAGCTGGCCAACCCCGCCGTCTTTCGAGGAGGTTCCAGACGAGACAGAGATGAAGAAGTCTTCGTTCTGTGGCCTCACATCGACTATCTCCGCTCCAGAGATCCCGCCTGTCGATGAATATTCCACCTTCGAAGACCTCCTTGAGGCGACTAGTAGGTCACTGCACGGAGCGGACTCCCAGCAAAGCACCCTCAGTGCTGATGACTACGCAGAAGCCGAACTCCGAATCCTACAGAGAGCGCAAAGTGATAGCTTTCCAGAAGAGATCAAGTGCCTACAGACAGGAAAAGCTGTTCCATCCGGCAGTCGGCTCATAACACTTGCCGCAGAGTACGACATCTCCAAGGGCCTCGTCCGTGTAGGCGGTAGGTTACGCCGTTCTTCCAGCCTGGAAGACGACGTTGTGCACCCAATCGTGCTAGAACCAAAACACCCTGTCACCAGGCTCATCATACGGCAGTATGATGACAAGCTGCTCCATTCCGGAGCCGAGAGAGTCTTTGCGGAACTCCGACGCAAGTTTTGGATCCTTCGGGGCCGCAAAGCCGTGCGTCGCCATCAGAGATCCTGCCCAGAGTGCCAGAAATGGAGAGCGAAGCCAATCATACCAAAGATGGCAGATTTGCCCCCCTGCCGTCTCCGCCTCATGAAGCCCCCATTCTATTCAACGGGAGTGGATTGCTTCGGACCATTCCAGATTAAGCGAGGTCGGGTTACGGAAAAGAGATGGGGAATTGTGTTTAAGTGCATGACAACGAGATGTGTCCACCTGGATGTGCTGCATAGCATGGACACTGACTCATTCCTCATGTCGCTCAGAAGGTTCGTGGCTCGACGAGGAACCCCCTTTGAGCTTCTCTCCGACCAGGGAACCAACTTCCGGGGAGGGGAGTCCGAGCTTCGAGTAAGTTTCCAGGTTATGAGTGAAGAGTTAAAGACCCAGCTGGCTAAGCGCCAGATCCGCTTCCAGTTCAACCCTCCAAATGCGCCACCTTTCGGTGGGACTTGGGAGCGGGAAGTCAGGTCCATCAAGGCCGCGCTATATGTGACCATGGGAGCACAGACGGTGACCGAAGAAGTTTTGCGGACGGTCCTCATTGAGGTAGAGGGAATTTTAAATTCCAAGCCGCTAGGTTATGTTTCGACGGACGTAGCCGACGTGGACCCAGTAACCCCCAACTACCTCCTCATGGGGCGGCCCGACTCCTCGCTCCCTCAAGTGGTTTATCCGGAGTCCGAGATCCTCAGTCGGAGGAGATGGCGGCACAGTCAAGTACTTGCGGACCAGTTCTGGACCCACTTCCTGCAGCACTACTTACCCTCATGGCAGTCAAGGCAGAAATGGGTGAAAGAGACGAGAAATCTTACCATTGGAACAGTGGTGATGGTGATCGATCAGCGGTTACCTCGAGCACTGTGGCCCGTGGGAAGGGTCAAGAAGACTATCATGAGCGCAGACGGGAAGGTGAGAACTGCTGAGGTTCAAGTGGACGACAGGACCTACACAAGACCGGTGGCCAAACTCATTGAGCTACCAGCTATCCCAGAGGATACTCCGACAATGTCCCCAGCGGACACTGAGCCTTCAAGGAGCTGATTCGCACAGCGAATCAGGGGGCGGCTGTGCAAAAGGCTCAGAGTATGGACAGTGAAGACCTAACCTGTTGCTAGGCAACGCCCTTTTGTTTACAGCTCGCGCTTGTCGCGGTTAAATTTTGTGCAAAGTTAATCAGTTTAACGGTCATTTCTAGCGAGTTAAGTTTCCTTTGTGTGCGTCAATAAACGGCAGTAAGTACATCTTTCTCTATCGTCAAGGATATTTAGTTTAGATTATTAGTTAATCCATTGTCTGATAGTAATTTGTATAGCAGAATGTTTAAGTTTTAGTAGCAGTATTCCTTAATATTTACCACATATTGGCGATTTATGCTAGGTACATTAGAGTGTCATTCCTCGCGACAGTGCATCTACATATGGTAGAATATTCCGTTGTATTTAGTAAGCTACGTGATTAGCACCGTTTATTTCCTTTTAATGTACAGCTGATAATAAGTATAGAAGTAGGCTAACTGTATTTCTTTTTCCTTATTTAGAACCACACATACACACATGCACACCCACCTGGTTTAAACCTAAGAGGAGAACAGAGATTGCCTGTGCCTGTGTATTTGCATTCCATTTATAATAAACCCCCAAAAGAATTTCCTGCCTCCGTGTCCTGACCAGACACCCCATATTGTTGACAAACTCCTAACCACCAAGAGCTTCCTTACACTACGTTTACATGGAGCCGCTCATTCTCTTATTCACCGAGGTTCTGTCACGGGTTGCGGTGTGGTGGACCCAAATGCAGACTTGGACAACGGAGTGCCGAAACTGAGATGCTTAATTCAAAAAGGTACACAATACAGCAGGCAGTCAGTTCGTGCAAAGATCAAAACCCAGAAAAATCCACCGGGGCAAAAGTACAGAATCGGAAGACAAAAATCAAAGTCGTTAAACAGGCGGAGGTCAGAACAGGAAATCAGCAAAACAAAATCGGTGGTCGGGTAAACAGGCAAGATCAAAACACGAGTCAGCCTAACAAGCGGTAACCGCTGGCAATGCACTGTAAACAGGAGGCACAATCTGGCAAAGAAGAACAGGGAAACGGAGAATATATACCAAGGAACCCAGGTGCGCGAAATGAGAGCTAATGAACAGAGCGTGAACATGCAAACAGGGAACAGGTGAATTAAATGACTGATTAACCATTAAGTGAGAATGCGGTCAGAACAGCTGGGAGAGATGAGCTGAGGGGAGAGAGAGAAAGATGAAAAAACAACGCCCACACAAAAACCGAAACAAAGATCGTGCAGGAGAAAAAACAGATAGTGAACTAAAAGGTAACGAAAAAAACAGAAACATAACAGGTTCGCTCTCATATTCCATCTCTAATAGGATTAACAACCCAATCTGAAGAAAATATCTCATGTAACCAATTCAGTTAGAACAGACTATCCCATTTCAATTGAATTTTAATTGGATTTGAACGGGGTGGTGTTAACCGTTCGATAATCCGATCAATAGGAGAATGTTGCTCAACGCGTAAACTATCAGTAGTTTGACTTTGTTTCTCGTCGTTCAGCAAGAATTTAATCGATCGTGGACTAGGTTTTAACCTTTTGTATATTTCGGTTAAAAACTTAGCTGGTTGACTGACTTTCCGTCAGAAGACTTCCAGGCTACTTTTTAGTTTTCGGGAAACAACCTTGATCGTAAATATTTTGCAGCAGGTAAATGTTAGCCAATATCGATATGTTATAGCGTGGCTAAACAATGGCAACGAGAATGTTACATCCCTTAACCATAAAAAGGTCTAAAGCACCATAAAACACCACAGTAGTCTAAGAATGCGTTCGGAGACAGTTGCTGAACATAACTATATTTCCACATAGTAAAAGTTGAGATTTACCTATATCATCGTTCCTTTTCACATATTTGAATGTTTTATCATTAGGGTCGTAGCGTTTCTCCGACATCATTCAGGCTGGCTTTCCTTATCACACGTTTTCCCCAAAAAAGCAACACTTCCAAGTGTAGCCAAGAGAGACGAGGAGTATGTAGTTCACTTGTACACACCTTTTTACCCGGTATCAACATAGCCCACTTTTTAATTTTCTCTCAACACTTGAGCTTAACAAGAAATCACGTGATTAGAATTAGGCGACAGTGATTAGACGGGGGAGTCTCGTACAACCAACCAAAAAAAAAAGTCCCTCACCCTGGGGTATATAGCTTATAGCCACAGCATTTCCGTTTTTCACAATAAACTGGTTTACACACCACTGTGATATGCTTAGTAGAAGTGAAAGCAAAAAGTTTTTCTTTTGGAAGCACCCATATAGGACAGTATTTTCTGTAAAGAAACATGATTTTCCAAATCACTGTGGTGGGACTCATAAAAGAAACCACTGTGATTAAATTCGACTGTTCAAAGGCAAGTTTTGACAAGACTACAACTCTGGAGTTAAAGAAAAAAATCTTTGTCGAACATCTAAAAGATCCAGGTACTCAATTAATTTTGTTAAATGCTAATTTCCGAATTAGCACTGCTTTAATTAGCTACATTTCCTTGCCTATGTTATTTAAAATGAATGCGATTTTAGCACTGGAGGAAAATGGCTTAATTCTAAATATCGGCCAATGTCTATGAATAAATGCATGTTTTACTACTTGACAACACCTGATCAGACTTAATTTGTGTTGGTGATTTAATTGTTTAACTGAACAAATGAAAACAAGGAGATTTTACCATTGAACATATTGGTATTATGTATAAATAAACACACACACACCAGGCCCGGCGCCAGGATGAAGTGACTGAGGGGGCAGTTAAAAATGGCGAGGGGGAAAATATTTTTATACAGCAAAACTGTAGGTTATCATCCTGCTATGCCTATTTCTGCATTTTTTTTCATCCTGCGGGTGGCAGTGGCGTTTTGACTAGATGCGAACAATTCCCTACCTTACCTTTTCCATGTGTTGGTGCGTCATGGCCATAATATGAAATAGTAATATTTGTGGGAGATTGCCAGGTCACCACCTAAAATTGGTCTGGTGGTAGGTTTAATGAAAATCATTGATTTAACCATGCAATAGCATCTGAAAGGCTAAATAACAACAACACAAGACTACAGATTAAGTTCGGGCTCGGATTAGAATAGAATATTTTAAGTTTATCAATTATGTTTTTTAAATAATTTTTAAAAAATCTTTCAGATTTTTATATACCCTTTTTCAGATGTGTTAATGATGTAAATTGAAATTTTTCGCTAAATTCCTGGTGGTGTTGTCGCTAGGTAGCGTAGAAGTAGCCCATGGAAAATGTCGCAGCTACGTTGCTTACTGCTGCTCTGCTATGTAATCGGATTTGTGTCAAAAGTATCTAAAAACAGACAGCCTATTGCACAGGCAATTTAAAATGACAAGGCATATTGTGTTCCCAAACCAAAAGTATTCAATTCGTCTTGATTCGTCAATATTTTTGTTTGTGGTATTTATTTGCTCTCGATCAGAAATGTTTTCCTTGATACAGTTTTGACACAAATCTGATTCTTGAAAGCAAATTTCTGATTCTGAAAGTAACGTGGCCGCGACATCTTCCCAATAGATAAATTAACTTGATCCCCTATACCTCGCGACTATCTCCCACAGATGGAGTGAGCTGTCTGTGTTGCCGAATCCAATTATTGTATTAAACTTCGCCATATACGCACATTTACTTATAAAATCAAATTTCACTGCAGATAGCTAACTATTGTGATATTATAGGGCACGTAACATTTTTTTAAAACAGAAAGTATGCTACTAAGGCCTAATTAAAATTTTAATTGGCATTATAAATCCATTCACAAAGCAGAAGTTGAATCAAAAACGTAGGCCTGAACGTTTACTCTTGGATTTCACTGTAACACCTTTTAACTCATCTTTCAGGTGTAGACACTGATTCAGTGCGCTTGGTTTTTGAGTCAACGGCGATGGAAGATGAGAAGACGTTTTCCGATTACCACATCCAGAACATGTCCTCGGTGATGATGATCTCGCGCATGCTAGGGGGACGGATGCCTCAGCCGGTCCCATGGACACTCAATCGCAGGTCGGCCGCGAGAAACATCCGCTACGTTGCACGGGAACATAACTGCCAAACCTGGCAACGAAAACCGCAAGAAGTTGTAGAACTGTCGTCGTAATTATCATTTGGTACAAAAAGTTCTGTAATTTCTACATACTGAAACCAAAATGTATAAAAATACCCTTTAACAGAAGACCAGAGTCACTATTTCAGCCATTTGTAAATTGTTTGATTGCAAATCTTAAATTATGGAGTTACAGTCAAATCAAGAAAAAATGTCTTGGTCTCAAACATTATGGAGGGCACTGTATAGCACCACTACCATGTCACAGATCTTGTATACTGAAACGAAATAATGTGTATTAACCCACTTAAATGATTATATATTGTCACAATATAGGAAAACACATGGAGTTTTAAATAGACTATCAGGTGCTGTGATTTAAATGTGTGGATGACTATTTTATATATGCATATTTTTACTCGTATCATCTAATATGATAACTAACACTGTAGTATAGATGGGAGGGGGCCTGGACTCTCAGAAGCAATAGATCTAACCTTATTTACCTTATTTGGGAGACCTTTAAAAATGTACAGGATATGGATGTTTTTCAGTGTATCAGTGGATTGCATTTTAGTTGTGTGGGACTGTCTCTTATTAAATAGTGAGTATGGGCCGTTTTATTCCCCGTGAATTAAAGGTTTAAATTATTACAGTGTCCATGTCTACAGAGAACAGAAAGGAGTGAAGGAGTTTGTTCATTTATTTATTTATTTTTACTGTAAGAGCCATGTAAATATTTTTGTCTCCTTTTCTATCGTATTTTGTGTTGCGCACCACCACTGGGTGTTATGATAGTTTTGTCACGTGGGTATGGGTGGCGATAAGGCAAATTATATGGTCACCTGTTCACCTGTATGAAGACACAGAGAGGGGGTGAGTGGGGAGCAAGTACTCTTTTGTTGACCGCTATCGCTATATGGTACAATTTGGATTTATTTGCTAAAGTAATAAACGTATTTTGCTCGGTCTCTGAATTTTGCGTGTCATACATGCTATACTCCTTCACTTAGCCTCTCAGCGACTTTTAGTTTGTTTTAAGTAGTCGCTACATTTACTTTCGCGTATCTCCAGATGAAAATGAAATCTGCACGGCATTTTTCGCATTAAGTAGTTGCGGCGACAGACAGATTGAACAGAATGCAAAAGGAACCCAAACTAAAACAATGTTAGCAGTAATGGACTCAGTTAGCCTGCAGACAAACCTTTATGCTATCAGAATGTTTTGGAGGATAATTACATACAAATTATAAACATAAGGTCTTTAAAGTTGGTGCCAGATATTAATGGTCCCTGACCAATTCTTATATATAGATTGCAATTGCACATCACCCTACAGAAATACCAGCCACAGTTGGCTTAATTAAAGCCCTGAAAGATTATTTAGGCCTACTGTTCACTTCAAGTCAAAGTCAGTATGTTGTGTGATGTGCCATCAGATTCTGTTAATTTGGAAAGGGATTTGGAAAATGTGCCGCAGAAGGAAACACTGCCTTAACACTTAAAAGAATGTCAATTAACCGTTCGGGTACAGTGAGCTATTTTGAATGGCCACATTTGTACTACAAATAATGATTACTTTGATTTAGATTGGTGTTATCGGTACACTTACATCAATGAAATTTGCATCATTTGCGACAATACTTAGTTGAAAACAATACTGCGATGACAATGATAACTGTCTTTTGAAGAGGTATGGCATGGCAGTCAAATTGCATTTAAACGTGGTTAGCTCTGTCCTGCTTTAACGAGTCTGGTAATGGCATTACGCAACGCACTGCATGCTGGGTCAGCACTCGCTTTTAAGCCAGCACTTCAACTTCCTCATTATTGAGAGAGAGTCTGAGGGCCGAACAGACACTAACCCTCACAGAAATTAGGCTCACTCAGTTCTGGGACAACCCTTGCACAAGATGGCAACTCTTGGGAACATGCAAAATGAGTGTTATTGTGTAGGCGGAGTGATTAAGAGGTGAATTGGGATTGGGCATTAGTATCTTTGATTTTACCCTTATATCTGCTATTTCTGTCTATCGAGCTGTCTCATGGGGCAGCACAGTGGTGCAGTGGGCAGCACTATTGATTCATAGCTAGAAGGTTCTTGGTTCGAAGTGTCCTTGGTTCTGTTTCTGAACATGCAAACTCACACACTTATACCTAGGGGCAATTTAGACTCTCCAATTAACATACACTCCAAAGATATGCAGGTTAGGTTAATCGGAGGGGCTAATTGCTCCTAGGTGTCTGAGTCTGAGGTGTCCTAAGTGTGTGAGTGAAGGGTGTGTGTGCCCTGTGACGGACTGGCGACCTGTCCCGGGTGTATTTCTGCCTCTCGCCTGCCCAGTACATGCTGGGATAGGCTCCAGCACCCCCTGCAACCCTGATGAGGGGTACGTCCCAATACTCAAAAAATGTATCCTCCTTTCCTCCACTACTACCTCATCTCCTCTATACCCCAGAAAGCAATCTTTGTGTCCTCCCTTCCTCCAGTCTCCCAATATTTGAGGATACGAGCGAAGCTCACAGAACTGTGTTGATGAAGCGGCTTCAAACTCGTCTCCTGCCCTTCTTTCCTCCACATACTTCCCAGCAGAAGACTAGTGGTAGTGGGGGAGTGTAGTAAAGGAGGCGAGGAGCATTTACATTTTATGTAAGTCGCTCTGGATAAGAGCGGCTGCTAAATGCCTGTAATGTAATGTAATGTATTATAATGGCTGTCTTGTGACTCCTTTGGCAGCAACTGACATTTGTATTAAACAATTTCTCTATCTTGTGGTAGAACACATGTACTGCTTGGGTAGAGTGGCCTGGAGTTCGCACTTCATTGTCAAATCAAATTTGATCTAATCCACAGGTGTCAAACTCAGTCTTGGAGGACTGCTGTGTCTGCAGCTTTTTATGGTTTCCTTTCAGTCAGCAGCCAGTTTAAGCCTTTGTGGCAACGTGTGTGCTCTTATTTGCCAGTGTGACAGTTGACAGTAACAGTTCTCTGTAAAAAGCTTTTTACAAATATATATACTGACAGGAACACTGAGCTGCTCTAAGATGGTATAGGGAGGTTTATCCCAAGCATGTATTGCCTACACAAGTGTTTGGATTATAGAAAGACCACCACCTTGGACCTCCATATAAAAGTATCTAAGAGAATGATGGAATGACAAAAGCATAAGATTACATTCCAGACAAAGTATCTTATTACTGTCACTAGCTTTTTAATGGTTCCCCTGTGTCTTCAGGGGAGGGGGAGTATGCTTCCTGGAGGAGAGTAGTAGGGGGGTCTCTTTGTGGTGTGTAGGGTGTTGCTGTCCAGACCTTATTTAGGCAAACAAAGGGAACTGTGTAATGTGGAAGGCTTGCTCAGGATTGCATTTAAGGGAAGTCAAAAGAAGCATTCAGGGAGAATTTGCTTAACAGTTCACCTGGTACCATAGTCTTCTCGTACGAGCATTTTGTAATTTGGGCATGCACCAATATTCTCTTTGTGTTCCTTAGTCTCAGTTTGTTAGATTGTATGTCTTTTCTCTTACAGAATAGTGGTCTTTATTTGTCTTTCTTTGTAAATATAATCTTTACTATTCAGCATAGTTGAAACAGCCTATCCTAGTTTATCGTTGTGGCAAGTGAGTGCCACCCCTCCTGCTCGCCAACAGACTCACTTGAGACAAGGTTTTTGGTTTTAGCGTGCTCGTTTATTCAGCCACCGGCTTCGCCTGGCAACAACGGAACACAGATCCTTTTGGGTTTTGGTAATTCTGTGCAATCCCGTCTTTTCTTCAGCGTTTTTCCACTCCCGAAGACTCCCGGTCTCCGCTTTTAAAAACCCCAGGCTCACTGTTGAAAACAATCAGAGGCAATCAGCGCAATTAAACAATTGATAATTATCGGCGCTGATTACCTCCACCTGAAAGTTGTGACGAAGGATCCGAGAGCCGCTCCTCTCACTCTCTCTCTCTCTCTGCAGCCGACGCTCAAACCACGCCCACCCCACCACAATCGTCAACTGTTATATTTTACCATTATTAACTGTTTTCCCTTTTCAGTGCATCTGAAGTATGTGGTTTGCATATACACTGACCTGGGTGTGCATCTCTGCGAGGACCAGTCAGTGTATTTGCCTTGTATGCAGTTCTGGATACAAAAGGGTTAGGGCTAGGGTATGTATGTATGCAGTTCTGCAAAAACACCATAATCAGTGTACCTCCTGGAATAAATTAGATTAGGTACCTGGATAAACATAAAGTCGCTTCTTCATGGCACAAAAACATAATTTGCAAGATTCCTGGATGAGTAGCACATTTACCTGCTCAGTTAGAAGGTAATCAAATTCATACAAATGCATAAATGAAACATATAAATGATCCACCTTTGGATCCACCTCTACATCTACATCTATAATTGACATGGCTTCAAATTGATGCTTGACTGAGCAAGGACATTCCATTTGCTTAATACATGTTGTCTTGATTCCTCTTTCCTCATATCTCATCCCTATGTCGTCTTTACATTACAGGCATTTAGCAGACTCACCAGAGCAACTTACACAACTTTGACATAGTATTTACATTGTATCCATTTATACAGCTGGATATATACTAAAGCAATGCAGGTTGTCAAAGTATCAAACCAGCGACCTTTAGGTTACAAGACCAGTTCTTCTTGTGTCCTCTGTTCAGTGGAGTTAGGGGGAGAGGAAGGTAAATTATAAAAAGCTGCAAATGAAAATAAGTGCTTGGAATGAGCCCAAACTAAAAGCTAGATTCTATCTTATGCTGGTAGCTACAGTTTCCACCTGGAAAGTCCCTGGAATTCAAACAACTGGCACCACTTTCATGTTTACAGTAAATCATGTGATTTGCAAAAAACTTGTGCCCTTTCACATTTACGGGAAATCACGACTTATATACTGGTATCAATCCTGTTTCAATTTACGATTATATTATGATTATGTATTATGTTTCGATTGTATGATTTCTTGTAAACCTGAAGATCTGCAGTAGTTTGCTTCATCTGGTCTGAGGTGCTTGAGCCCTCTCTCACATCTTTACTGGGGGCGACATAGCTCAGGAGGTAAGAGCAGTTGTCTGGCAGTCGGAGGGTTGCCGGTTCGATCCCTGCCCTGGGCATGTCAAAGTGACCTTTGAGCAAGACACCTAACCCCGAACTGCTCTGGTGAATGAGAGGCATCAATTGTAAAGTGCTTTGGATAAAAGTGCTATATAAATGCAGTCCATTTAAATGACAGGTTTTAAAAAGTACACAAAGACAATACTGACTTCAGAGAAATCAAACCCTGCATGGAAGTATTGTTTTGAGGGACTAAACACTTAGACCCTGTACACATGAAGCTTTTTCAAAACATTTTGGGAGCATTCTAGAATGTTTTGGCAATACAACAGCTGTAGCGTGTGCGTACACAAACACCAGTAGGAATTGTTTGCTAGCCACACATTTGTCAACCTATGAGTGTTGTAACACAAGTATCTCAATAGATGTTTAAATGTACCGACTAAATGTTTAGTCTTATATGTTTATTTTTATTTAACCTTTATTTACAGAGGGTAGGTTGGCTGAGCTCATACGGTACGCTCTTTTTCAGCAATGCCCTGTTTCACACTCACAGTTTCATATTTAGAGAATA
Organism: Anguilla anguilla; assembly: GCF_013347855.1. Classification (NCBI taxonomy): domain Eukaryota; kingdom Metazoa; phylum Chordata; class Actinopteri; order Anguilliformes; family Anguillidae; genus Anguilla; species Anguilla anguilla. The sequence continues at coordinate 4,570,682 of NC_049208.1, read as the reverse complement.
CAGATGCTACATGTAGATAAGGCAAACTCTACACAGAAAGGCCCCAGCTAGGATGTCTGAGTAGGGTTTTGGAGGCGACAACGCTATTTGCTGCACCACAATGCCACTGTTAAAAGACCTTGGCTTCATAAGAAATTGAACGTCATGAAAAGTAAAGTATCTGTTTTGGACAAGAATCAATCACACTCTTCTTGAGTCTCTCCTTTGGATTTAATGAAGGAAAACATTCACAATTTACAATCTTGGTCTCACCACAGCATCCAGCTAGCTAGTTATCTGCTGTCCTACAGCTAGTCAGAGCAAGTACCATAACATGAGCTACCTAATGCTCAGTATGGACTGTGCTCACAAGCTCAGCTTCCTATTATATATTATGAATATAATTTTAAATATTTGAATACAGAAAGCAACTAGCTGCTCAGAAAAATCTATTTGAAACACAGATATCAGAATATGCACTGCCTATATTTCCAAATATATTTGAGTAAGTTATACTGTAGATCTCAGAAAAAGGCTGAAATGCAGACAGGTTTTAGTAAGAAGTTTAGTTTGGTAAGGTTTTGTAAGAGCAACTGAAAATACAATATGAATAGTCTGGTGAGTTACAGACTTTAGCAAGTCACAGCATGCAAAGGATATGCCATAAAATACTAAACATAACTACTTCATTTATAATGTTAATTTTTTGCTATCTATTTAGATTCCCTTAAATAGAGGAATTATGGGAAAAAAGTGGAAGTGAAATTTCTAAACTGTGAATTCAATATTTATACAAATACCCTTAAAACAGCTGAAAATCTGTGCTTTAACCTCAAAAATTTGTTGATTTCAATTCTGAACTTTATGGGCCAGTTTCATAGACACAGATTAAGTCTAGTCCTCGAAGAAATCCTATTTAGAATGGATTCTCCATACATAACTGAATTTAGTCCAAGACTAAGCTATTTTTTTCAGTGAAACTGGCCTTTGGAGTATGGTACCCAAATGAAGAAAACAAATCCAGTTTGTCCTAGGCACTCATTTGAAAAATGCCAGTTTGTCCCTGTATATAATTTCAGTCTTTTTCACTGTACCATGTTTTTACTTATTAGGGGTCCGGACAGCTAAGCATTATCTGATGAAAAACACATTTTCAATGTACAAAAATGTTACTCACACATTTAAAGCACTGTCTATAAGTCATTAAATCAAAGTGGCATAATCTAGGCCTGCCATTAAAAGTATTGATATCAAAATTACACTAAATTACAAGAAACAATATTGGCTATCTTACCTTACACAAATTAAACAAGCTGTATTCCATAGCAATGCTACCCAATGTTTCCTAAATTGTTTCAAGTAACTTGGCCCTTAATGTTTTTTATTAATATTTTTAAGGGCTGAGTGTGTGAGGTCATTGTGGTTATTTTTGTAGGTAACCTTAAAAAGTGCCAAACTCTCAGTGCTGTATACTGTACGTATGGGGCATTCCGCTCCAACAAGCTGTAACTTGGCAGGATGGCATACCTGCGTAGGAATTTCTTAACAAAAATTATGGTGTTGGAGATAACAATAAACAACAAATTCAGGAGCTTCTTTTTATAATTTAATAATACGACCGGTCGGGAAGAGGTACAAGTACAGTCTTCAAAAATATAAAGTCCAATACATGAGTTTATATAGCTTTCAAAGAACTGTGGTTTCAACCTATGGGATAAATTCAGTCACCATATACAACAAATTCCATTTGTGGCTAATTATAGTTCAGGAGTTTATACTAAGGCTGGACATGTGAGCTTCCTCCAACTTAACAGTGTCAGGGGTCCTTTTGTTCCCTTGGTGCTCTTGATCTTAAATTTTTACCGCAGTTGGGGTCTGTCTCTTGCTTATAACAGATCAACTGTAAGGGGAGAAACAGTGCACAATAGGCTAGACATTCAACACTTCTTGAATTATTTTTTTATATATATAACTGCATATATAACGCAACTTTTCAAGCATGACCCTTCACCTAACATCCCAATTCCATACATTAGAAGCATTATTCTATACATTCTATACATCATTCCCTTAAAATGAGTTATATCAAATATTACAAGACTGAGGATAAACATATTTCTTTCTGATTTCAGGGTGGCATTCTCCTTGAACATGTATTTAGCTTGTGCCAAACCTGATCCCTATGTACTGCGTATTGCAGCTGTATTTTATTTTGTAAAGTTAAATGTTTGAGTTCATTTTTTTGTTTCGCAGTTCTGCTGCCTTTCTAATGAATTAAAATTAAAGTTACAGTATTAACAACTAACATTTATGATATATGATAATGATGAAAATCAGCGTTGCTACATGTACACCGTTATGTAAATTATTTGCTTCCAGAAACCTGGTCACCCGAATGTAAGTTAAATGCAATTTGGAAACAAAAACATGAAAATATAATATCTATATTTACAATGCAATATCTTGCTTAATATACAGACAGCAATGACACAGATTAACTAACGTTCCTTCACAATCTGTGTCTGCAGGCCTGCTGCTGGATGCTACTGCTTGTTGAAGGCAACAGATGTTTCTCGTGGGATTGATTGTTCATGGGACCGACTGAGACTTCCATCCCCCAGGCATGCGGCTGATCATCATCACTGTGGACATGTTCTGGATATGGTAATCAGAAAACGTCTTCTCATCTTCCATCGGCGTAGATGCAAAAACCAAACGCAATGAATCAGTTTCCATACCTAAAAGATGATTTAAAAGGTATTAGAGCTCACATTAAGTCTCAAGCAGCAAGAACTGTATTAATGCCTATTAAACCTCTACAAGCTAATGTACCTTTTGTTAATGATAAAAATGATAAAGGATTATGTGCCCTGTAGTATCACAATATTTAACCATTTTACACAGAATACTCATTTACACTTTTCACACTATATGAAACACTGAAGGTTAAATCAGAAAATTGAGCAATGGTAATTGAGTTCTGGTAATTAAAATGTGTTGGTCATCAAGGTAAAAGATATAACATTAAAGTAACAAGCTATTGGAAGTTGGATGTTTGTATCTGTGAGTGTGCCGTATTTCTGATCTATAAAAAATTCCATGATGTTTAGTGGAGGAACTTTTGATTATAATTGGTTCAGTTTAACAACTAAATCACCAACACAAATGAACTCTGCTCAGGTGACCTTAGACCTTAGCAATGTTTCAGTGCAAGGAGTTAAGATATTTAGAATTTAGCTACTGCTAAACTCCCATTTGTTTTAAATATCACAATACAATCATGATAGCTCTGATAATTAGGGAAGCACAATTTTGAAAATAAGTTGAATACCTGAATTTTCTAAATGTTCAGAAATGATTATTTTTTCCTTCAGCTCCAGAGTTGTAGTGTTGTCAAACTTTGTCTGTGAACACTTAAATTTAATCTCTCTGGGTTTATCACTGAATCCCTTCACTATGATTTGGAAAATCATGTTTGTCTTCTCCTCAACCAGCTCGTGCTGCACAAGGTGACTTGTGCTCTCAGTTTGGCCTGCTACTCCTGCCATCATGAGCTTCTCCTCAACCAGCTCGTGCTGCACAAGGTGACTTGTGCTCTCAGTTTGGCCTGCTACTCCTGCCATCATGAGCTTCTCCTCAACCAGCTCGTGCTGCACAAGGTGACTTGTGCTCTCAGTTTGGCCTGCTACTCCTGCCATCATGAGCTTCTCCTCAACCAGCTCGTGCTGCACAAGGTGACTTGTGCTCTCAGTTTGGCCTGCTACTCCTGCCATCATGAGCTTCTCCTCAACCAGTTCGTGCAGCACAAGGTGACTTGTTCTCTTAGTTTGGCCTGCTACTCCTGCCATCATGAGCTTCTCCTCAACCAGTTCGTGCTGCACAAGGTGACTTGTTCTCTTAGTTTGGCCTGCTACTCCTGCCATCATGAGCTTCTCCTCAACCAGTTCGTGCTGCACAAGGTGACTTGTTCTCTTAGTTTGGCCTGCAACTCCTGCCATCGTGAGCTTCTCCTCAATCTGCTCATGCTGCACAAGGTGACTTGTTCTCTTAGTTTGGCCTGCTACTCCTGCCATCGTGAGCTTCTCCTCAATCTGCTCGTGCTGCACAAGGTGACTTGTTCTCTTAGTTTGGCCTGCTACTCCTGCCATCGTGAGCTTCTCCTCAATCTGCTCGTGCTGCACAAGGTGACTTGTTCTCTTAGTTTGGCCTGCAACTCCTGCCCTCGTGAGCTTCTCCTCAATCTGCTTGTGCTGCACACGGCGACCTGATTGTGACCCCCCCATTGCTGTTGCTGCCCCTGATTCTTCTGGTTCTGGACTTCTGCTCTCCCTGATTGTCCTTCTGCTACTGCTCAAGTCTTCTGCTGCAATCCAGGCGGCCTCTGGGTCGACTGCATATAGTGGCTGAAGCTCCCTGTTTCACATTTAAATTAAAAAAAAAAAAAACAGACATTGGATCCCAGTCAGTGATGATACAGTCCCATCCCACAGCACTTATAAACACCCACTGTTATCTGAGGGCTTGATCATTTTAAAGGAAATATGTACCACCTGTGTGTCACATGAAAGCAAGATACATCCAATACATGGGTGACAGTGTAGCGTAATGATAAGTGACCTGTGCTTATAACTCCATGTTTGTGCATTTCAATCCCAGTTGGGCCACAGCCATTGTGATGTTGAATCAAGTATTTACTTGATACAGTAAACATCTACCTGTACAAATTGATCGTTTCTAATAGAATACAAGTTGCTACTGATTAGTTTCTGCTATCATTTTGCAACTAATAAAAGCGTAGGCAATTCTGAAATAGGATTTATATGTGCAATATTAATTAACTCTCTCCATTATTTTGACTTTTTTTCTAAAGGAGTTGTCCTTTAACTCTGGGTAGTGCTAGTTTAATATATGACTCTGGTGCCTATTATATCTATTTCCTGCTTCTATTACCTCAATGTGAGATTTTGGAGTCTAATTCTCACAGGAGCGAGTTCACTGAATTTCTACAACTCTCATAGGAAATACATGGCAGCCTCATCGTAATAATAATAATTCTATTTCCGGGCCGTGGCAGCCATCTTGCGGTGGTGCCGCATGCAGAATTATTGAATATATACCACATGACCATGTTTCCCTACTAGTTCTTATACAGTTCAGTGGTGGTACTGTCACAACAAATTTCATCCCCCCTACAAATTTCATCCCCCTATTCACTTCCGGGGTTACCTTTCCAGTTACGTTCCCTTAATGCGTAAGTTACCGTCAACTTGACTACCTTGCATGCGTGGTTTCCAAGCGTTCTCTGCTGGTTGCTAATGACAACGAGCGATCATTAGCTAGAAGGCTAGCTAGGAAGAGAAGCTTTTGTAAAAGTCTAAGACAAGCTCTTCCAGCTAGCCATCGATCTGTCTCGCTGGCTATCTATTTATTTTTCTTGCTAGCTAGCGGTCTATGAATCTTGCTAGAAAGAGAGATTTTTTAAATATTAATTATTGTACTCACTGTTTCACCTAATTTACAGACACAATTACGCAAGCTAAGATACAGAAATATCACACACATACACACACACAAATTTGTATTCTGTTCAATATATTTATTGTTTGTTGTACTCATGTTTTTGGAATATGTATATATATATATATATATATATATATATATATATATATTTCTCAGGTAGTGACTTTGGTTGTAGAATATGGTTGTCACTCTTTCACAACCAAATGGTGTATGAATATAAGAGAATTAAGCACTTTGATGAGGAGTGACAACCGTATTTCACTGCAGTGTGAATGCAGCCATCTTGTCTTTATTTTATTATCCATGATTTTTTCATTGCTTCTAAGCTAATATATATTTTTTAGATACTGTGCTTTGATGACTGTTATAGCTCAAACTGCAACCAGTCCAGTTTAGTGGCACCTCAGTCCATTGGGTAATTAAAATACGAGATAAAACAAAGTATGCTTTTTATTGTTATGTTCTTAACTGGATTGTTTCTGGTGAAAAATGTGGCCTGTTGTTTTTATTACCTTCTCTCGTGTTTATTATTAATTTTCCTTTTTTTTTTTACTCAAGGTAACACCCCAGACAGCACACAGAGAAAAGCGGCATAGGGTAACATAGACATTCTGTTGCATTCCATCTGTGGGAGGTAGGATGGCCAGACGTATATGTCTATGGGTTGGCCATTACGGTCACACGGGGCGACACAGGAGGGAAATACACCTTTGTCGCTTGTCGCTTATGGGTGTTCCTGGCTTGTGGTTACCAGGTTCACTGCCATTGGTAATCGCTGTGTCGCATCGCTCAGTATTTGCATAAAATAGACCTCTAGTCTATTTTCGCTCCGCCTACTTCGCTTTGCAACGGCCACTTGTCTCTTGTCGCTGTAAATCACCAACTCTCATTGAAAATGAACGGTCGCCGGTCTCTCTCCTGTGTTGCTGCGTGTGACCACGGGGTTGAGGGACATATCGCAGCTACTCTGCATCAGAGTGCGACAGAGCGCCTATGTCCACCTTACGTCGCTGTATTGTCAGGGACATGGCAAGAAATTATTTTACTTACTGGTTTGTATTAGTAGGCTACTCTGTGCCAACAAGTTGGCCTGTGTTTCTCCACAGCATTTTGGATATCATGCGCCAACTTTAAAGCCCTTAACGTATGTTTATAATTTGTATGTAACTTTCCTTCAAATCATTCTGATAGCATAAAGGTTTGTCTGTAGGGAGTCCATCACTGCAAATATTGTTTTAGTTTGGGTTCCTTTTGCATTCTGTTCATTATGTCTGTCGCCGGTACAACTTAATGTGAAAAGTGCCGTGCAGATTTCATTTTCGTCTGGAGACAAGCGAAGGTAAAACTAAATTAAAGCCGCAAGCGGCATTGGGAGGGGTCCAAGCATTGGCACCATCGCACCCCCTATGGAGCGATTTTAAAATGGCTTTTTCCTCATGATCATATACCTTCACCCAACATATCTACTGAATACCATGATGATTGTATAAAATGTTGATGACTTATGGCCAATTTTGTGCTAAGAGACGCTGTCGAATGACATATATATAAATGCAGTCCATGAATGACTTAGTTGCGTCGCCATGGATGTGTCATGGCTGCTTCCCGTAAAGGCCTTTACATTGTCGTAACACTTAGATGGGATGTCGTAACACACATATGGCCCGGCGTGTATGTACAGCTGCAGCGCTTCCATGGTGTAACTAAAAAAGGCGTCACACTAGTGTTGTCACGATACCAAAATTTTGACTTTGATACTGATACCAGGCTTAGTATCACGATAATTAGTACTGAAACAATACTGATTCAATACTCGGTACCTAACGATACTGAAATTACCTTAATAGATCAGAAACGTAATGTCCACAAGAGTTGATCTCATTTTCGAATTCACGGATTATTAAAAACCTGGTTTATTAACAACCTTTAAGTTGAAGCCTGTTCAACATATCAATAAGCAAAGGCCTATAGTGTTACAACACTAAACCATAGAAAACTATATTAAAAATATTTCAAAAATTAAACAATTGTAAAGTAAATTATCTTTAAACAGGTCTTTCACTTTAAAATAGATCTAAAAACTGCATGTTTCAATAACAATCCAGCATCTTCCTATAATAAAATATTTCCAAATTAGAACACCTATTGCTACTGAAGTGAGTTAATTTTTTTAAGTACCGAAAGTGCTGAAGTTTCGGTATACGGTGCAACACTACGTCACACATATTCCAATCCATTGCTCAGCCTAGCAGAGAATGCACATTTCAGAGCGCCTCAGAGACAGATAGAATAATAATACACATTTCAAATAATAGATAAGACCTTGAGAAAAAAACGAAACAAAAGACGAAATATCAACTCGCGATCTGCGTGCTGCGCGCAAAGTAGCCTACCGTTTTATTTATTTAGACATTGGCAGATAAGAAAAATTTTGGTTACGCTGACCTATAAAATGCTATTCCAAAAGCAAAATCAGACATGTTATACATCGTTAGAAAGCTTATACTCTCACCTACTGAATAAATGAATTGTCAATCAAACTAAATTGTACTAAAAAGGGCGACAACGCCGTAAGCAACAGGTGTGGTATTACGCACAGCTATTTTTGAAGGTAGCCTACCCAGTTATCACAAATGCATGTATATTTCCCAAACGGATTGTCCAAGACAATATATGACCACGCAGTCTCAAAAGGGACATCTCTACACGTAAAACCAGTGGTAAGATTGTATATTTATTCAATGTTTAGTCCCAGATATGGAATGTAGAATGACACGGCATAATTTTTAAAAACTTTGTCTCGTTTATTTCATTATTCAGTGAGCAGCGTTTTCACTGCTGTATTGGCATATTTAGGGCTAACGTCGGGTTTATCTTGTTGCTACGGAATATTATATTACATTACAGGCATTTGGCAGACGCTCTTATCCAGAGCGACATACAACAAAGTGTATAATCATAACCAGGAATAAGTGTGTCGAAAACCCTAGAGAGAAATACCGTTCCAAGTGCAGGGAACAACCGCATAGTTCAACTTGGACCCTGTATTTTAAACTGATTAACACTAACACAAACAAGAACAGCAACAACGCAGTCTAAGCAAAAATTCAAGCAATAGTTAAGACGAGTGCCTTAAGTCACCTACGAAACAGCTACCTAGTTACAACACTAAGCTTACAGTCAATTTAGAGATTAAATTGAGAATACGATTTCTCTCAGCATAATGATGGATTTAAAGACTAAACGAAGTCACCCGATATTGTCTTCAAATGGATCCATGCCAAAGAAAAGTAATGATTCATCCTCTCAAAGCTTTACCATACCGTATTATTTATTTAGACATTGGCAGAGTACAGCATAAATTGCGTCTTTTGTTTATATTCAATATTAGTAATTGCAGCGAGAAACTGCAGCTGTAGACACAAGATAGTGTGTTATGTTATGGTAGCAACGGAACAAAGCGGACTATATATGTATTGCCATCATTGTTTCATTATACCAGCGTGTGTTCGCGCGTTTGCACAGAAACTCAGAACCTACCAATGAAATGGTTCAGCTATTTCTCAGCATAATGACAGATTCAAAGACTAAACTAACTCACCTGATATTGTCTTCAAATGGATCCATGCCAAAGAAAAGTAATTATCCATCCTCTCAAAAAGCTTTTACTAACAAACTTTTGGTAGCCTAGCATGCACTCTGGGTGGCACTGTCTTCCATTGCTTCCCCGACGTTCAGACCCTCCCCTCACTGATAAAAACTAGACCCTACGGTGTCGGATTACTTGCGTCGCCATGGATGTCGCTTGCCGTAAAGAAGTTTACTAGATGCCGTAACGCTTAGATTTGGAGCTCCAGCTCTTCTGCACCCCACCTAATAAAAAAGCCCAAATGGCGGGCAAACCATATGGCGGACATAAGTGGTCCCTAAAGCAAAGTTGTAGAGCACGTTCAGATGCATCGGTCGATGAAGTTTCTTGTTGATCTGACATACGGTGTGGGAGTTATGACCTTTTAAACATGACCCTTTGTTATAGCGCCACCATCTGGCCAATTTGGGTGATTTGTAGTGCCTGAGTAGTGGGGGGCCATAGGAACCCACCTGCCAAATTGGTTGCTCTAGGACTTATGGTTGCTGAGCCTCAGACACTTATAGCGGAGAAAAATAATAAGAATAATCCTAACAAAAACATTAGGGTTCCACCAGCTTTGCTGCTTGGACCCCTAATAATAATAATAATCCTAACAGATACAATAGGGTTCCACCAGCTTTGCTGCTTGGACCCCTAATAATAATCCTAACAGATACAATAGGGTTCCACCAGCTTCGCTGCTTGGACCCCTAATAATCCTAACAGATACAATAGGGTTCCACCAGCTTCGCTGCTTGGACCCCTAATAATAATCCTAACAAATACATAGGGTTCCACCAGCTTCGCTGCTTGGACCCCTAATAATAATCCTAACAAAAACAATAGGGTTCCTCCAGCTTCGCTGCTTGGACCCCTAATAATAATAATAATAATAATCCGAACAGATACAATAGGGTTCCACCAGCTTCCCTGCTTGGACCCCTAATAAGAATAATAATAATAATAATAATCCGAACAGATACAATAGGGTTCCACCAGCTTTGCTGCTTGGACCCCTAATAAATAGGCTAAATAAACTCCTTCACTCCTTTCTGTTCTCTGTAGACATGGACACTGTCTTAATGTAAACCTTTCTTAATTCACGGGAAATAAAACACCCCATACTCACTATTTAATAAGAGACAGTTCCACACATAACTAAAATGCAATCCATCGATACACTGAAAAACATCCATATCCTGTATCCTCCGTCTGTTGACATGTCGTGTTAATTTTGCCATGTCAAGTATACCTATCGCTGCGTAGCCGGCGTTTGGATAAGAGCGTCTGCCAAATGCCTGTAATGTAATGTAATGTAATGTAATGTTTCAATAATTGTACCTATCTGAGAACAACAAATTTACAGCTACATTGTGAATAGGCTACGTACACAATACTTTTATTTTATTGTACATTTATTTTTTTCTGACAAGGAAATGTTTTATGGATGATGACTCACCCGATTTACTGTCAAGAGCACAGATCATGTTCTTAAGAGTAGACTAGGTTATTCTAAAACATACCAACTAATGACTAAAAATAGTCTACAGCCTTCTCATGATTTGTTTTTATCTGTATGCGTGTTGTTGTCTTTTAATTTGGCTGTTTATTATAATAAACAACTTTTTAACGTAAAAAATAAATAGGCCTATATCTGTGCCAGTATTTGTAGGCCAGCTTAGTCGCTAAACATGCATGTTTCCGATGCTGAATTTAATCGCGTATTGTTGATTAGCATTATGAAATGAAAGGGTAATAAGTTTAAACAGTGCGTTTTACGGACCACATTTTAATATCGTTCTATGCAGTTATCGTTTAAACAATTTTCATTATATGATGAAGAAAATTCATCACACATATCTAAATGTCAAAATTACTGTCTGACGAATTATTACTATTAGCCTACAGTACAAATCTTATTGCTCAGAGGCATGAATGCAAAAATACATTTTCCTCTAAGTTAAATTTTACCTTGGTATAACTCGTGTGTTTCTTGCGTTCTTCCTCAGTTCTTCAATTGCTCGATCAAAACAGAAAATCTTTGCAACATCACACACTGATATAGGCTATGCCGATTATATCTAGCGTCATTCTGACGGCGGCAAAAAGGCGGAAGCGCTGAATTTTGCTTTTAATTTCATTCTGACGCTGGTTTGAAGTTCAACCAAATGACACATAGGCCTATCCAGTTTTAGTTTATTGTTAACAACTGGTTCAACAGTGTTTCGTTTTAAAAAATGATTATCACAACCATCGTAGGGGGTTGTACTTATAACGTCAAAGTTCTTAACGTAAAGGTTATTTTGCAGTAGAATCCCGTGTTGTGAAAGAGACCATGACCCTGTACACGCGGAGCTTTCAAATCCGTTGTACAACGAATTCTACACGACAGTTGCGGTACAACGGAATTTAATTAGGGTGAACTCAGGTTTCGTGGGACACTATTTGGCAAATCCTCCTGGAAACCATGAAAAAGCAGTTTACTCACTCAAGTGACGTTTCTATAAATAATCTTAGGTCTCTACTGCATTTCTGTGCTGAAATTATGTTGGATCGTATAATTGTTTAAAAACGACAGCCCTTCAAACATGGAAAGTCTCCCCTCTGATTTTCGGGCAGGAGTCAGGTAGAGTGGGACAGTTAATTTGGGAGAGTGTGACACATTGGTAAATCCTCCTGGAAACCATGAAAAAGCAATTTACTCACTCAAGTTATATTTCTATAAATAATCTTAGGTCTCTACGGCATTTCTGTGCTGAAATTGTGTTGGAATGTATAATTATTTAAAAATGACAGCCATTCAAACATGGAAAGTCCCCCCTCTGTGTTTTGGACAGGAGTCAGGTAGAGTGGGACAGTGTCATTTTGTGCACTGTTTTTTAGTTGAAAAAGTGTCCCACTCTAGCTGAAAACATGTGTCCCATTCAAGCTATAGCTGTCAGTTAGAATGGGACAGTGCTATAAATTGGGTTTCCATAAAATCTAGTGCCAATTTGCAATTATTATTTTTTAAATTATTTATCACTGTTGATTCTAACACCAAAATTAATGTTTTTGCGCAAAAATTGACAGATGCACAGCCTTATCATTTTAGCATAGCTTAACACATGCCAGCATGCTTACCATGTCATTCAACTGCTCAGCAGATTTGAAAAACGAGACCACATCCACTGCAGTAATGTCACACCAATCAAAAGTTTTATTTTAAGTTCAGCACAAATGCAGCTACAATCCAGTAACATATGTTGTGATTGGTTTGGAAAATTATCACAATATAATAACAATTTGCTTAAGTGTCCCATTCAGCCTGTTGTCCCACTCAACCTGAGTTCACCCTATGCGTCTGTAGGCCTACGTCTCAAAACGTTTACAGAATTGTTCTAGCAAAAACACATTCGGGAAGTAGCCTAGTGGACAACGCATATCGAGTTGCGTGTGGCTGTCACAATAAATTTGACCTGGGCTGCAAAAATTATCCGGGTGACGCAATGACATTCTAAAACCATCGTGACATAGTCCTCAGAAGTTGTATGGTCATTCCCTTCGGTTCGTTAACATTTTCGAGACTTCTGGTTCAAAAAAATAGACAAATTAATGGCGATTTCCAAATTGGCTTTTTAAAATGACAGAATTTTTTAGATTATAAAAAATTGGTAAAAGGCATTATTTTTTCATATACAAAAAAACATCCAAATGTCATAATTTATTTTAAAGGAATTCGGAAATCGCCATTAATTTGTCTATTTTTTGAACCAGAAGTCTCGAAAATGTTAACGAACCGAAGGGAATGACCATACAACTTCTGTTTATTTAGCCTATTTATTAGGGGTCCAAGCAGCAAAACTGGTGGAACCCTATTGTATCTGTTCGGATTATTATTATTATTATCATTCTTATTAAGGCTCCAAGCAGGGAAGCTGGTGGAACCCTATTGTATCTGTTCGGATTATTATTATTATTATTATTAGGGGTCCAAGCAGCGAAGCTGGAGGAACCCTATTGTTTTTGTTAGGATTATTATTAGGGGTCCAAGCAGCGAAGCTGGTGGAACCCTATGTATTTGTTAGGATTATTATTAGGGGTCCAAGCAGCGAAGCTGGTGGAACCCTATTGTATCTGTTAGGATTATTAGGGGTCCAAGCAGCGAAGCTGGTGGAACCCTATTGTATCTGTTAGGATTATTATTAGGGGTCCAAGCAGCGAAGCTGGTGGAACCCTATTGTATCTGTTAGGATTATTATTATTATTAGGGGTCCAAGCAGCAAAGCTGGTGGAACCCTAATGTTTTTGTTAGGATTATTCTTATTATTTTTCTCCGCTATAAGTGTCTGAGGCTCAGCAACCATAAGTCCTAGAGCAACCAATTTGGCAGGTGGGTTCCTATGGCCCCCCACTACTCAGGCACTACAAATCACCCAAATTGGCCAGATGGTGGCGCTATAACAAAGGGTCATGTTTAAAAGGTCATAACTCCCACACCGTATGTCAGATCAACAAGAAACTTCATCGACCGATGCATCTGAACGTGCTCTACAACTTTGCTTTAGGGACCACTTATGTCCGCCATATGGTTTGCCCGCCATTTGGGCTTTTTTATTAGGTGGGGTGCAGAAGAGCTGGAGCTCCAAATCTAAGCGTTACGGCATCTAGTAAACTTCTTTACGGCAAGCGACATCCATGGCGACGCAAGTAATCCGACACCGTAGGGTCTAGTTTTTATCAGTGAGGGGAGGGTCTGAACGTCGGGGAAGCAATGGAAGACAGTGCCACCCAGAGTGCATGCTAGGCTACCAAAAGTTTGTTAGTAAAAGCTTTTTGAGAGGATGGATAATTACTTTTCTTTGGCATGGATCCATTTGAAGACAATATCAGGTGAGTTAGTTTAGTCTTTGAATCTGTCATTATGCTGAGAAATAGCTGAACCATTTCATTGGTAGGTTCTGAGTTTCTGTGCAAACGCCGCGAACACACGCTGGTATAATGAAACAATGATGGCAATACATATATAGTCCGCTTTGTTCCGTTGCTACCATAACATAACACACTATCTTGTGTCTACAGCTGCAGTTTCTCGCTGCAATTACTAATATTGAATATAAACAAAAGACGCAATTTATGCTGTACTCTGCCAATGTCTAAATAAATAATACGGTATGGTAAAGCTTTGAGAGGATGAATCATTACTTTTCTTTGGCATGGATCCATTTGAAGACAATATCGGGTGACTTCGTTTAGTCTTTAAATCCATCATTATGCTGAGAGAAATCGTATTCTCAATTTAATCTCTAAATTGACTGTAAGCTTAGTGTTGTAACTAGGTAGCTGTTTCGTAGGTGACTTAAGGCACTCGTCTTAACTATTGCTTGAATTTTTGCTTAGACTGCGTTGTTGCTGTTCTTGTTTGTGTTAGTGTTAATCAGTTTAAAATACAGGGTCCAAGTTGAACTATGCGGTTGTTCCCTGCACTTGGAACGGTATTTCTCTCTAGGGTTTTCGACACACTTATTCCTGGTTATGATTATACACTTTGTTGTATGTCGCTCTGGATAAGAGCGTCTGCCAAATGCCTGTAATGTAATATAATATTCCGTAGCAACAAGATAAACCCGACGTTAGCCCTAAATATGCCAATACAGCAGTGAAAACGCTGCTCACTGAATAATGAAATAAACGAGACAAAGTTTTTAAAAATTATGCCGTGTCATTCTACATTCCATATCTGGGACTAAACATTGAATAAATATACAATCTTACCACTGGTTTTACGTGTAGAGATGTCCCTTTTGAGACTGCGTGGTCATATATTGTCTTGGACAATCCGTTTGGGAAATATACATGCATTTGTGATAACTGGGTAGGCTACCTTCAAAAATAGCTGTGCGTAATACCACACCTGTTGCTTACGGCGTTGTCGCCCTTTTTAGTACAATTTAGTTTGATTGACAATTCATTTATTCAGTAGGTGAGAGTATAAGCTTTCTAACGATGTATAACATGTCTGATTTTGCTTTTGGAATAGCATTTTATAGGTCAGCGTAACCAAAATTTTTCTTATCTGCCAATGTCTAAATAAATAAAACGGTAGGCTACTTTGCGCGCAGCACGCAGATCGCGAGTTGATATTTCGTCTTTTGTTTCGTTTTTTTCTCAAGGTCTTATCTATTATTTGAAATGTGTATTATTATTCTATCTGTCTCTGAGGCGCTCTGAAATGTGCATTCTCTGCTAGGCTGAGCAATGGATTGGAATATGTGTGACGTAGTGTTGCACCGTATACCGAAACTTCAGCACTTTCGGTACTTAAAAAATTAACTCACTTCAGTAGCAATAGGTGTTCTAATTTGGAAATATTTTATTATAGGAAGATGCTGGATTGTTATTGAAACATGCAGTTTTTAGATCTATTTTAAAGTGAAAGACCTGTTTAAAGATAATTTACTTTACAATTGTTTAATTTTTGAAATATTTTTAATATAGTTTTCTATGGTTTAGTGTTGTAACACTATAGGCCTTTGCTTATTGATATGTTGAACAGGCTTCAACTTAAAGGTTGTTAATAAACCAGGTTTTTAATAATCCGTGAATTCGAAAATGAGATCAACTCTTGTGGACATTACGTTTCTGATCTATTAAGGTAATTTCAGTATCGTTAGGTACCGAGTATTGAATCAGTATTGTTTCAGTACTAATTATCGTGATACTAAGCCTGGTATCAGTATCAAAGTCAAAATTTTGGTATCGTGACAACACTAGTGTGACGCCTTTTTTAGTTACACCATGGAAGCGCTGCAGCTGTACATACACGCCGGGCCATATGTGTGTTACGACATCCCATCTAAGTGTTACGACAATGTAAAGGCCTTTACGGGAAGCAGCCATGACACATCCATGGCGACGCAACTAAGTCATTCATGGACTGCATTTATATATATGTCATTCGACAGCGTCTCTTAGCACAAAATTGGCCATAAGTCATCAACATTTTATACAATCATCATGGTATTCAGTAGATATGTTGGGTGAAGGTATATGATCATGAGGAAAAAGCCATTTTAAAATCGCTCCATAGGGGGTGCGATGGTGCCAATGCTTGGACCCCTCCCAATGCCGCTTGCGGCTTTAATTTAGTTTTACCTTCGCTTGTCTCCAGACGAAAATGAAATCTGCACGGCACTTTTCACATTAAGTTGTACCGGCGACAGACATAATGAACAGAATGCAAAAGGAACCCAAACTAAAACAATATTTGCAGTGATGGACTCCCTACAGACAAACCTTTATGCTATCAGAATGATTTGAAGGAAAGTTACATACAAATTATAAACATACGTTAAGGGCTTTAAAGTTGGCGCATGATATCCAAAATGCTGTGGAGAAACACAGGCCAACTTGTTGGCACAGAGTAGCCTACTAATACAAACCAGTAAGTAAAATAATTTCTTGCCATGTCCCTGACAATACAGCGACGTAAGGTGGACATAGGCGCTCTGTCGCACTCTGATGCAGAGTAGCTGCGATATGTCCCTCAACCCCGTGGTCACACGCAGCAACACAGGAGAGAGACCGGCGACCGTTCATTTTCAATGAGAGTTGGTGATTTACAGCGACAAGAGACAAGTGGCCGTTGCAAAGCGAAGTAGGCGGAGCGAAAATAGACTAGAGGTCTATTTTATGCAAATACTGAGCGATGCGACACAGCGATTACCAATGGCAGTGAACCTGGTAACCACAAGCCAGGAACACCCATAAGCGACAAGCGACAAAGGTGTATTTCCCTCCTGTGTCGCCCCGTGTGACCGTAATGGCCAACCCATAGACATATACGTCTGGCCATCCTACCTCCCACAGATGGAATGCAACAGAATGTCTATGTTACCCTATGCCGCTTTTCTCTGTGTGCTGTCTGGGGTGTTACCTTGAGTAAAAAAAAAAAGGAAAATTAATAATAAACACGAGAGAAGGTAATAAAAACAACAGGCCACATTTTTCACCAGAAACAATCCAGTTAAGAACATAACAATAAAAAGCATACTTTGTTTTATCTCGTATTTTAATTACCCAATGGACTGAGGTGCCACTAAACTGGACTGGTTGCAGTTTGAGCTATAACAGTCATCAAAGCACAGTATCTAAAAAATATATATTAGCTTAGAAGCAATGAAAAAATCATGGATAATAAAATAAAGACAAGATGGCTGCATTCACACTGCAGTGAAATACGGTTGTCACTCCTCATCAAAGTGCTTAATTCTCTTATATTCATACACCATTTGGTTGTGAAAGAGTGACAACCATATTCTACAACCAAAGTCACTACCTGAGAAATATATATATATATATATATATATATATATATATATATATACATATTCCAAAAACATGAGTACAACAAACAATAAATATATTGAACAGAATACAAATTTGTGTGTGTGTATGTGTGTGATATTTCTGTATCTTAGCTTGCGTAATTGTGTCTGTAAATTAGGTGAAACAGTGAGTACAATAATTAATATTTAAAAAATCTCTCTTTCTAGCAAGATTCATAGACCGCTAGCTAGCAAGAAAAATAAATAGATAGCCAGCGAGACAGATCGATGGCTAGCTGGAAGAGCTTGTCTTAGACTTTTACAAAAGCTTCTCTTCCTAGCTAGCCTTCTAGCTAATGATCGCTCGTTGTCATTAGCAACCAGCAGAGAACGCTTGGAAACCACGCATGCAAGGTAGTCAAGTTGACGGTAACTTACGCATTAAGGGAACGTAACTGGAAAGGTAACCCCGGAAGTGAATAGGGGGATGAAATTTGTAGGGGGGATGAAATTTGTTGTGACAGTACCACCACTGAACTGTATAAGAACTAGTAGGGAAACATGGTCATGTGGTATATATTCAATAATTCTGCATGCGGCACCACCGCAAGATGGCTGCCACGGCCCGGAAATAGAATTATTATTATTACGATGAGGCTGCCATGTATTTCCTATGAGAGTTGTAGAAATTCAGTGAACTCGCTCCTGTGAGAATTAGACTCCAAAATCTCACATTGAGGTAATAGAAGCAGGAAATAGATATAATAGGCACCAGAGTCATATATTAAACTAGCACTACCCAGAGTTAAAGGACAACTCCTTTAGAAAAAAAGTCAAAATAATGGAGAGAGTTAATTAATATTGCACATATAAATCCTATTTCAGAATTGCCTACGCTTTTATTAGTTGCAAAATGATAGCAGAAACTAATCAGTAGCAACTTGTATTCTATTAGAAACGATCAATTTGTACAGGTAGATGTTTACTGTATCAAGTAAATACTTGATTCAACATCACAATGGCTGTGGCCCAACTGGGATTGAAATGCACAAACATGGAGTTATAAGCACAGGTCACTTATCATTACGCTACACTGTCACCCATGTATTGGATGTATCTTGCTTTCATGTGACACACAGGTGGTACATATTTCCTTTAAAATGATCAAGCCCTCAGATAACAGTGGGTGTTTATAAGTGCTGTGGGATGGGACTGTATCATCACTGACTGGGATCCAATGTCTGTTTTTTTTTTTTTTAATTTAAATGTGAAACAGGGAGCTTCAGCCACTATATGCAGTCGACCCAGAGGCCGCCTGGATTGCAGCAGAAGACTTGAGCAGTAGCAGAAGGACAATCAGGGAGAGCAGAAGTCCAGAACCAGAAGAATCAGGGGCAGCAACAGCAATGGGGGGGTCACAATCAGGTCGCCGTGTGCAGCACAAGCAGATTGAGGAGAAGCTCACGAGGGCAGGAGTTGCAGGCCAAACTAAGAGAACAAGTCACCTTGTGCAGCACGAGCAGATTGAGGAGAAGCTCACGATGGCAGGAGTAGCAGGCCAAACTAAGAGAACAAGTCACCTTGTGCAGCACGAGCAGATTGAGGAGAAGCTCACGATGGCAGGAGTAGCAGGCCAAACTAAGAGAACAAGTCACCTTGTGCAGCATGAGCAGATTGAGGAGAAGCTCACGATGGCAGGAGTTGCAGGCCAAACTAAGAGAACAAGTCACCTTGTGCAGCACGAACTGGTTGAGGAGAAGCTCATGATGGCAGGAGTAGCAGGCCAAACTAAGAGAACAAGTCACCTTGTGCAGCACGAACTGGTTGAGGAGAAGCTCATGATGGCAGGAGTAGCAGGCCAAACTAAGAGAACAAGTCACCTTGTGCTGCACGAACTGGTTGAGGAGAAGCTCATGATGGCAGGAGTAGCAGGCCAAACTGAGAGCACAAGTCACCTTGTGCAGCACGAGCTGGTTGAGGAGAAGCTCATGATGGCAGGAGTAGCAGGCCAAACTGAGAGCACAAGTCACCTTGTGCAGCACGAGCTGGTTGAGGAGAAGCTCATGATGGCAGGAGTAGCAGGCCAAACTGAGAGCACAAGTCACCTTGTGCAGCACGAGCTGGTTGAGGAGAAGCTCATGATGGCAGGAGTAGCAGGCCAAACTGAGAGCACAAGTCACCTTGTGCAGCACGAGCTGGTTGAGGAGAAGACAAACATGATTTTCCAAATCATAGTGAAGGGATTCAGTGATAAACCCAGAGAGATTAAATTTAAGTGTTCACAGACAAAGTTTGACAACACTACAACTCTGGAGCTGAAGGAAAAATAATCATTTCTGAACATTTAGAAAATTCAGGTATTCAACTTATTTTCAAAATTGTGCTTCCCTAATTATCAGAGCTATCATGATTGTATTGTGATATTTAAAACAAATGGGAGTTTAGCAGTAGCTAAATTCTAAATATCTTAACTCCTTGCACTGAAACATTGCTAAGGTCTAAGGTCACCTGAGCAGAGTTCATTTGTGTTGGTGATTTAGTTGTTAAACTGAACCAATTATAATCAAAAGTTCCTCCACTAAACATCATGGAATTTTTTATAGATCAGAAATACGGCACACTCACAGATACAAACATCCAACTTCCAATAGCTTGTTACTTTAATGTTATATCTTTTACCTTGATGACCAACACATTTTAATTACCAGAACTCAATTACCATTGCTCAATTTTCTGATTTAACCTTCAGTGTTTCATATAGTGTGAAAAGTGTAAATGAGTATTCTGTGTAAAATGGTTAAATATTGTGATACTACAGGGCACATAATCCTTTATCATTTTTTATCATTAACAAAAGGTACATTAGCTTGTAGAGGTTTAATAGGCATTAATACAGTCCTTGCTGCTTGAGACTTAATGTGAGCTCTAATACCTTTTAAATCATCTTTTAGGTATGGAAACTGATTCATTGCGTTTGGTTTTTGCATCTACGCCGATGGAAGATGAGAAGACGTTTTCTGATTACCATATCCAGAACATGTCCACAGTGATGATGATCAGCCGCATGCCTGGGGGATGGAAGTCTCAGTCGGTCCCATGAACAATCAATCCCACGAGAAACATCTGTTGCCTTCAACAAGCAGTAGCATCCAGCAGCAGGCCTGCAGACACAGATTGTGAAGGAACGTTAGTTAATCTGTGTCATTGCTGTCTGTATATTAAGCAAGATATTGCATTGTAAATATAGATATTATATTTTCATGTTTTTGTTTCCAAATTGCATTTAACTTACATTCGGGTGACCAGGTTTCTGGAAGCAAATAATTTACATAACGGTGTACATGTAGCAACGCTGATTTTCATCATTATCATATATCATAAATGTTAGTTGTTAATACTGTAACTTTAATTTTAATTCATTAGAAAGGCAGCAGAACTGCGAAACAAAAAAATGAACTCAAACATTTAACTTTACAAAATAATATACAGCTGCAATACGCAGTACATAGGGATCAGGTTTGGCACAAGGTAAATACATGTTCAAGGAGAATGCCACCCTGAAATCAGAAAGAAATATGTTTATCCTCAGTCTTGTAATATTTGATATAACTCATTTTAAGGGAATGATGTATAGAATGTATAGAATAATGCTTCTAATGTATGGAATTGGGATGTTAGGTGAAGGGTCATGCTTGAAAAGTTGCGTTATATATGCAGTTATATATATAAAAAAATAATTCAAGAAGTGTTGAATGTCTAGCCTATTGTGCACTGTTTCTCCCCTTACAGTTGATCTGTTATAAGCAAGAGACAGACCCCAACTGCGGTAAAAATTTAAGATCAAGAGCACCAAGGGAACAAAAGGACCCCTGACACTGTTAAGTTGGAGGAAGCTCACATGTCCAGCCTTAGTATAAACTCCTGAACTATAATTAGCCACAAATGGAATTTGTTGTATATGGTGACTGAATTTATCCCATAGGTTGAAACCACAGTTCTTTGAAAGCTATATAAACTCATGTATTGGACTTTATATTTTTGAAGACTGTACTTGTACCTCTTCCCGACCGGTCGTATTATTAAATTATAAAAAGAAGCTCCTGAATTTGTTGTTTATTGTTATCTCCAACACCATAATTTTTGTTAAGAAATTCCTACGCAGGTATGCCATCCTGCCAAGTTACAGCTTGTTGGAGCGGAATGCCCCATACGTACAGTATACAGCACTGAGAGTTTGGCACTTTTAAGGTTACCTACAAAAATAACCACAATGACCTCACACACTCAGCCCTTAAAAATATTAATAAAAAACATTAAGGGCCAAGTTACTTGAAACAATTTAGGAAACATTGGGTAGCATTGCTATGGAATACAGCTTGTTTAATTTGTGTAAGGTAAGATAGCCAATATTGTTTCTTGTAATTTAGTGTAATTTTGATATCAATACTTTTAATGGCAGGCCTAGATTATGCCACTTTGATTTAATGACTTATAGACAGTGCTTTAAATGTGTGAGTAACATTTTTGTACATTGAAAATGTGTTTTTCATCAGATAATGCATAGCTGTCCGGACCCCTAATAAGTAAAAACATGGTACAGTGAAAAAGACTGAAATTATATACAGGGACAAACTGGCATTTTTCAAATGAGTGCCTAGGACAAACTGGATTTGTTTTCTTCATTTGGGTACCATACTCCAAAGGCCAGTTTCACTGAAAAAAATAGCTTAGTCTTGGACTAAATTCAGTTATGTATGGAGAATCCATTCTAAATAGGATTTCTTCGAGGACTAGACTTAATCTGTGTCTATGAAACTGGCCCATAAAGTTCAGAATTGAAATCAACAAATTTTTGAGGTTAAAGCACAGATTTTCAGCTGTTTTAAGGGTATTTGTATAAATATTGAATTCACAGTTTAGAAATTTCACTTCCACTTTTTTCCCATAATTCCTCTATTTAAGGGAATCTAAATAGATAGCAAAAAATTAACATTATAAATAAAGTAGTTATGTTTAGTATTTTATGGCATATCCTTTGCATGCTGTGACTTGCTAAAAGTCACAGCATGCAAGTCTGTAACTCACCAGACTATTCATATTGTATTTTCAGTTGCTCTTACAAAACCTTACCAAACTAAACTTCTTACTAAAACCTGTCTGCATTTCAGCCTTTTTCTGAGATCTACAGTATAACTTACTCAAATATATTTGGAAATATAGGCAGTGCATATTCTGATATCTGTGTTTCAAATAGATTTTTCTGAGCAGCTAGTTGCTTTCTGTATTCAAATATTTAAAATTATATTCATAATATATAATAGGAAGCTGAGCTTGTGAGCACAGTCCATACTGAGCATTAGGTAGCTCATGTTATGGTACTTGCTCTGACTAGCTGTAGGACAGCAGATAACTAGCTAGCTGGATGCTGTGGTGAGACCAAGATTGTAAATTGTGAATGTTTTCCTTCATTAAATCCAAAGGAGAGACTCAAGAAGAGTGTGATTGATTCTTGTCCAAAACAGATACTTTACTTTTCATGACGTTCAATTTCTTATGAAGCCAAGGTCTTTTAACAGTGGCATTGTGGTGCAGCAAATAGCGTTGTCGCCTCCAAAACCCTACTCAGACATCCTAGCTGGGGCCTTTCTGTGTAGAGTTTGCCTTATCTACATGTAGCATCTGTATTCTCTAAATATGAAACTGTGAGTGTGAAACAGGGCATTGCTGAAAAAGAGCGTACCGTATGAGCTCAGCCAACCTACCCTCTGTAAATAAAGGTTAAATAAAAATAAACATATAAGACTAAACATTTAGTCGGTACATTTAAACATCTATTGAGATACTTGTGTTACAACACTCATAGGTTGACAAATGTGTGGCTAGCAAACAATTCCTACTGGTGTTTGTGTACGCACACGCTACAGCTGTTGTATTGCCAAAACATTCTAGAATGCTCCCAAAATGTTTTGAAAAAGCTTCATGTGTACAGGGTCTAAGTGTTTAGTCCCTCAAAACAATACTTCCATGCAGGGTTTGATTTCTCTGAAGTCAGTATTGTCTTTGTGTACTTTTTAAAACCTGTCATTTAAATGGACTGCATTTATATAGCACTTTTATCCAAAGCACTTTACAATTGATGCCTCTCATTCACCAGAGCAGTTCGGGGTTAGGTGTCTTGCTCAAAGGTCACTTTGACATGCCCAGGGCAGGGATCGAACCGGCAACCCTCCGACTGCCAGACAACTGCTCTTACCTCCTGAGCTATGTCGCCCCCAGTAAAGATGTGAGAGAGGGCTCAAGCACCTCAGACCAGATGAAGCAAACTACTGCAGATCTTCAGGTTTACAAGAAATCATACAATCGAAACATAATACATAATCATAATATAATCGTAAATTGAAACAGGATTGATACCAGTATATAAGTCGTGATTTCCCGTAAATGTGAAAGGGCACAAGTTTTTTGCAAATCACATGATTTACTGTAAACATGAAAGTGGTGCCAGTTGTTTGAATTCCAGGGACTTTCCAGGTGGAAACTGTAGCTACCAGCATAAGATAGAATCTAGCTTTTAGTTTGGGCTCATTCCAAGCACTTATTTTCATTTGCAGCTTTTTATAATTTACCTTCCTCTCCCCCTAACTCCACTGAACAGAGGACACAAGAAGAACTGGTCTTGTAACCTAAAGGTCGCTGGTTTGATACTTTGACAACCTGCATTGCTTTAGTATATATCCAGCTGTATAAATGGATACAATGTAAATACTATGTCAAAGTTGTGTAAGTTGCTCTGGTGAGTCTGCTAAATGCCTGTAATGTAAAGACGACATAGGGATGAGATATGAGGAAAGAGGAATCAAGACAACATGTATTAAGCAAATGGAATGTCCTTGCTCAGTCAAGCATCAATTTGAAGCCATGTCAATTATAGATGTAGATGTAGAGGTGGATCCAAAGGTGGATCATTTATATGTTTCATTTATGCATTTGTATGAATTTGATTACCTTCTAACTGAGCAGGTAAATGTGCTACTCATCCAGGAATCTTGCAAATTATGTTTTTGTGCCATGAAGAAGCGACTTTATGTTTATCCAGGTACCTAATCTAATTTATTCCAGGAGGTACACTGATTATGGTGTTTTTGCAGAACTGCATACATACATACCCTAGCCCTAACCCTTTTGTATCCAGAACTGCATACATACATACCCTAGCCCTAACCCTTTTGTATCCAGAACTGCATACAAGGCAAATACACTGACTGGTCCTCGCAGAGATGCACACCCAGGTCAGTGTATATGCAAACCACATACTTCAGATGCACTGAAAAGGGAAAACAGTTAATAATGGTAAAATATAACAGTTGACGATTGTGGTGGGGTGGGCGTGGTTTGAGCGTCGGCTGCAGAGAGAGAGAGAGAGAGTGAGAGGAGCGGCTCTCGGATCCTTCGTCACAACTGTCAGGTGGAGGTAATCAGCGCCGATAATTATCAATTGTTTAATTGCGCTGATTGCCTCTGATTGTTTTCAACAGTGAGCCTGGGGTTTTTAAAAGCGAAGACCGGGAGTCTTCGGGAGTGGAAAAACGCCGAAGAAAAGACGGGATTGCACAGAATTACCAAAACCCAAAAGGATCTGTGTTCTGTTGCCAGGCGAAGCCGGTGGCTGAATAAACGAGCATGCAGTGCTAAAACCAAAAACCTTGTCTCGAGTGAGTCTGTTGGCGGGCAGGAGGGGTGGCACTCACTTGCCACAACGATAAACTAGGATAGGCTGTTTCAACTATGCTGAATAGTAAAGATTATATTTACTAAGAAAGACAAATAAAGACCACTATTCTGTAAGAGAAAAGACATACAATCTAACAAACTGAGCCTAAGGAACACAAAGAGATTATTGGTGCATGCCCAAATTACAAAATGCTCGTACGAGAAGACTATGGTACCAGGTGAAGTGTTAAGCAAATTCTCCCTGAATGTTTCTTTTGACTTCCCTTAAATGCAATCCTGAGCAAGCCTTCCACATTACAAAGTTCCCTTTTTTGCCTAAATAAGGTCTGGACAGGAACAACCTACACACCACAAAGAGACCCCCCTACTACTCTCCTCCAGGATGCATACTCCCCCTCCCCTGAAGACACAGGGGAACCATTAAAAAGCTAGTGACAGTAATAAGATACTTTGTCTGGAATGTAACCTTATGCTTTTGTCATTCCATCATTCTCTTAGATACTTTTATATGGAGGTCCAAGGTGGTGGTCTTTCTATAATCCAAACACTTGTGTAGGCAATACATGCTTGGGATAAACCTCCCTATACCATCTTATAGCAGCTCAGTGTTCCTGTCAGTATATATATTTGTAAAAAGCTTTTTACAGAGAACTGTTACTGTCAACTGTCACACTGGCAAATAAGAGCACACACATTGCCTCAAAGGCTTAAATTGGCTGCTGACTGAAAGGAAACCATAAAAAGCTGCAGATACAGCAGTCCTCCAAGACTGAGTTTGACACCTGTGGATTAGACGAAATTTGATTTGACAATGAAGTGCGAACTCCAGGTCACTCTACCCAAGCAGTACATGTGTTCTACCACAAGATAGAGAAATTGTTTAATCCAAATGTCAGTTGCTGCCAAAGGAGTCACAAGACAGCCATTATAATACATTACATTACAGGCATTTAGCAGCCGCTCTTATCCAGAGCGACTTACATAAAATGTAAATGCTCCTCGCCTCCTTTACTACACTCCCCCACTACCACTAGTCTTCTGCTGGGAAGTATGTGGAGGAAAGAAGGGCAGGAGACGAGTTTGAAGCCGCTTCATCAACACAGTTCTGTGAGCTTTGCTCGTATTTTCCAATATTGGGAGACTGGAGGAAGGGAGGACACAAAGATTGCTTTCTGGGGTATAGAGGAGATGAGGTAGTAGTGGAGGAAAGGAAGATACATTTTTTTGAGTATTGGGACGTACACCTCATCAGGGTTGCAGGGGGTGCTGGAGCCTATCCCAGCATGTACTGGGCAGGCGAGAGGCAGAAATACACCCGGGACAGGTCGCCAGTCCGTCACAGGGCACACACACCCTTCTCTCACACACTTAGGACACCTCAGACTCAGACACCTAGGAGCAATTTAGACCCTCTGATTAACCTAACCTGCATATCTTTGGAGTGTAGGTTAATTGGAGAGTCTAAATTGCCCCTAGGTATAAGTGTGTGAGTTTGCATGTTCAGAAACAGAATCAAGGACACTTCAAACCAAGGACCTTCTAGCTATGAATCAATAGTGCTGCCCACTGCACCACTGTGCTGCCCCATGAGACAGCTCTATAGACAGAAATAGCAGATATAAGGGTAAAATCAAAGATACTAATGCCCAATCCCAATTCACCTCTTAATCACTCCGCCTACACACTAACACTCATTTTGCCTTTTCCCAAGAGTTGCCATCTTGTGCAAGGGTTGTCCCAGAACTGAGTGAGCCTAATTTCTGGGAGGGGTAGTGTCTGTTTGGCCCTCAGACTCTCTCTCAATAATGAGGAAGTTAAAGTGCTGGCTTAAAAGCGAGTGCTGACCCAGCATGCAGTGCGTTGCGTAATGCCATTACCAGACTTGTTAAAGCAGGACAGAGCTAAACACGTTTAAATGCAATTTGACTGCCATGCCATACCTCTTCAAAAGACAGTTATCATTGTCATCGCAGTATTGTTTGCAACTAAGTATTGTCGCAAATGATGCAAATTTCATTGATGTAAGTGTACCGATAACACCAATCTAAATCAAAGTAATCATTATTTGTAGTACAAATGTGGCCATTCAAAATAGCTCACTGTACCCGAACGGTTAATTGACATTCTTTTAAGTGTTAAGGCAGTGTTTCCTTCTGCGGCACATTTTCCAAATCCCTTTCCAAATTAACAGAATCTGATGGCACATCACACAACATACTGACTTTGACTTGAAGTGAACAGTAGGCCTAAATAATCTTTCAGGGCTTTAATTAAGCCAACTGCGGCTGGTATTTCTGTAGGGTGACGTGCATTGCAATCTATATATAAGATATATATATTGGTCAAGGACCATTAAGGAACAGTTTATAGAATTTAATTACAAATGTAAGTAATAGATACATTAATTAGATACAGTAAATCATACATGCTATCAAAAAAACAGATTAAGTCGAATCCTGCAGGTAAAATCTGTAAGATAATATCCAGTACATAAAAAAACAAGAATTGTTTCACAATGTATATGAGTAAAACCAACCTAGTCAATGTACCAGTGCTGTTTTTCATTATCACTAAATGTATTCAATGCTACATTGTATGCTATAAAATTACAGAGCTAGTCAATATTAAAAAGCATGCAAATCAAAGTGGTTACCTTTATATAAGCAGAGATACTAAAAATGAAACTAAACTGTATAACTTTGACACTTATTTAAAAAGGTTAATCACAGGTAGACAGGATTTTGGAAAAACTAGACAAGCAGATATTATATTTAACACAGCTAATACATTAAAATTAGCATGACAATAATGAATAAAATCAATATCTTATATTGTTAGATGAACCTAAAACACTGCATGCTTGTGGTCTGAGGGATGAACAGTGGGAATGGATATTATTTCATAGGCCGCAATTACAATATGAAGAAAAACACATTTTTAACGTAGAAAAATGCCAAGTTACTCACACATACAAAGCACTATAAGTCATTAAGACTTGCAAAATCTAGGCCTGCCATTAAAAATAATGATATCAAAACTAGGCCAAGTTACAATAAAAAAGATTGGCTATCTTAACTAACACAAATTAAACAAGCTGTATTCCAAAGCTGCTACCCAGTGTTTCCTAAATTATTTCATGTAACTTGACCCGGTGCTTTTTTCATCTTACCATCTGAAAAGAATGTGGTCATTCAAAACATATGTGTTACATCAGTGGCAAATGGCAATCATTTATAGTGGAAATAATGTTGCTGAATAATTTCAGTTGTTTTACAGCTATTTATTTATTTATTTATTTTAACGACTACACAATGGGGTTGACCAACTGCCTGTATCCACTGCTTTGTGTGTATGAGAAGCACATCTTGCATAAAATGCATGAAGAAAATTGTTTTGTTTCGAAAATTATATTCAGAAATAAGATATTTCATTCTTTTACATTGGAAAAGACATCTTCTGCTTCTTCGTCGTCTCCTTCTCCTCCTCCTCTTCTTCTTCTTTTTCCTGCCGGATACATGTTCACAATTTTGCAAGACCACAAACAATATGGCTCCCTATCTGACATTTTGCTACACCCGAAAATATTAAAATATCACAGACACGCAAAATGGACATATTTCCATTTGGTTAGTATGGTTAGTATATTTTTATTGTACAATAGTCTCTGATCATGTCAAACTTAACCTAAATGTCCATTCTGCAGAAAAAAATATTGTTTAAATTATTCAATTAAATCATTTCTGGTCATTTCTTTGGTACTACTGTTATTTTCTGCTATGCAAAGATTGCTGGGAAATATATCTGTGCATTCTATTGTCCAATGTCAAGTGTTCTATTTGTCCTAGTTTTGCTTCTCAGATTGTCACGTGAGGTCAGCGAGTTAGCTAGGGAAGACAGCAAAGAGAAGTACTAGCTACAGCTAAGTGTATCAAAATGCCTTATAAATATTATAAACACAAAAGGTGGATCTCAGAAGAAAAAACTGAAAATGGACCAGTAGAGAAGGGTACACAAGTTGCGAGCTTGTGAGCTGAAATTGAAGGAGATTGCTGATAATTTTGTACATGAAGGATCCTTGGATGGTCATAAAATCAGTGAGTACATAAAGTGGGGGGATTTCTGTTGGGTTTCTGATGGTGCCAGCCTGTTATAATATGAACTGTGCCACATGCCGTTTGTCACAGCCATTGTTTTATATAAAGCACAGCGGTAAACGGTAAATGTTTGTCATACTGTAAATGTTCACATGAAGATAACTGTAATCCACAAGCATTTCTTAAGGGGTTAGTTCACATTTTCACACACAGGTCCGCTGCGCTACTCATCATGAATTACGTGACAAAGCTGCCACTCCCCATCCCCCCCCCCCCCCCCAAAAAAATCTAGGTCTGCCTCCCAATCACACCAGTCTAGATCCGGGACTGAAAGGAGACAAAAATATTTACCTGGCTCTTACACCCTTTAAGAAACGCTTCTGGTTATCTTTATGTAAATCTTTACAGTGTGATTTACGTTTATGTTTAGCACTGGCGCTTTGCTATATAAAAAAACTAATGCTGAGACAAACAGCGTGGTAGCACTATTGAAAATATAACATGCTGGCACCATCAGAAACCGAATGCAAATCGCCTTGAAAAAGCACTTCACGTACTCACTGATTTGACAGACATCCAACGAGCCTTCATTTACAAAAGTATCAGCAATCTTCTTCAATTTCAGCTCTCAAGCTCGCAACTCGTGAAGCCTTCACTTCTGCTCTGTTTTCTCCTCTGAGATGCACTTTTTGTGTTTATAAAGTTTACGCTATAAGGGATATTAATACCAGAGATTGTAAAAAATATAATACGCTTAGCTGTAGGCAGGACTCCTCTTGATGATGTAATCAGGCAGGAAAAAGAAGAAGAAGAAGAAGGAAAAAACGCGAAATCCGCCATGGTTGGGGCTTTATTGTGCGAATGTGTGAAGTTGTTTGTGAATTCTGTCTGTTGAAATGGGGTCAGAAGGTACAGAAATGAATGTTTTTAAGGGCTGAGAGTTTCCTGGACGTTCACTATTTCTATTTAATGTTGCGTACCTCATCAACCACACCTCTGGAAAGCCAGGTCATAACAATGCAGAAAACAAAAAAGAATTACAGTTACTAAACAACAGTTGAAACAACAAACAACATTGCTTGTTGCTTCCTTCTCACTTACGGGTTTGCTTTTGGATGGACGCTTTCGATGGTCTTGTGATGGATAACGATCATTTCCCTTCTCCAGGGTATTTTCTGCCTTGAGATCATCGGCTTAAAGATAAATATTCAAAGAGTAAAAGTGTGATGCTGTTTCAGTGTATCTTTACACCCATATAGAGATTTTCTTTCATTTATATGTATACTACTTGTCATGTTCCGGTGTTCCTGTCTGCGTTTTCCCTGTTGGGCCGCCAGATGGCGGCACTTCTGTTTTGTGTCCTGTTCCCCCCTGTTAATTGTATTATTGTTTGTCTCGTTATTCCATCATTGTTCCCACCTGTGTCTTGTTATCCCCTCCTTCTGGTTTGATTGTTTTTTGAGTTCACCTGTGTCTTGTTATCCCCTCCTTTTTTGGTTTGATTGTTTTTTGAGTTCACCTGTGTCTTGTTACCCCTTGTCTATTTAAGTTCTCTGTTCCCTTGACTCGGGTGCTGGTTCCTTGCGTTTGTTCTGACTTGTGTTTGCTCCAGAGATCTGTTTTGTTCCTGACCTGTGTTTGTTTGACCTTCCCTTGTGCTCTGCCTTCCCGTGTTCTGCCCTGCTTGTGTTTGTGAGTTCCTCTTGTTTTCTGTTTTATTTAGATTTTTTTGAGTTTGTGTTTTGGCCTTCGTGCCCTTGTCTGTTCCCTGTTTGTTTGCCCTTTTTGTTAGTAAAATCTTTGTTAATTTTGCCTTTTTGAGTTTGTCTTTTGTTACTCTGCGCCTGGGTCCCACCCCCCGTACCGTGACAACTACTGATATGTTGGCTTTGCAATTAACTTGAGAATTAAAAGTGAAAACATTACATTCATACATGCAAAAACACAGGAATGTATACTTAAAAGTAAGTCATATTTTTTTCATCTAACATGATGCGAACATGAAATTTTGTTAAGAGTGCAATTAAAATATTTTGCCATCTCATACTCAATACATGATAATGTTATTTGGGCCACAGGTTCAAAGGCTCAAAGGAAAATATTGTCATGAGATTAACAGCATGTAACAGTAAAAAAATACAGTAAAAAAAATTGTAAAAGTACTGCAATTTTCTCATTCTTCATAAGTTTTCCCACAACACATCATAAAGTGCAGAACTTTGTGTATTTTGCTGAATATATTACATATGTAATAAGTTGATTTGTACAAATTAAAGATGGGTAAAATGTCAAATTGAACATGTCTGCTATGCAAATACACAGTTAAGTGACATAAGTACCCACAGAATAGCATTTGGCAAAAAATGAACAAAACAAAAATGCACTTACAAGAGATTTTCTTGTAGAAGAGCAAATCTGCTGCAGGTGAACTATTGGAAAGACATTCATTACCATTACTTATATTTAATACATGGCATTAGTAACATTATCCAGCAAACTAATACAAATAATACAAATGACATAATAATGGTGTGGTTGACATTACGTGTGGTTGGATCAAATTTTAAATAGTCAAGACTTCATAATTCACCAGAGAGAAAATGATTTTATCCCTGTTTATTTTGCTTAACATGTATTATTTCACTTGCTCTTGCTTTTCTGGCATGATTTAGACCCCTGGGACCTCATATGTAAGATGGTCTTACAATTAAATAGTGTCTTAAATAGTGGCTTCCCACTTCGACATGGATATTGTAGTATCTCTTCGTAAAGTGTACATTAGACATTAAGAAAATTACCTGCTGGTTATGTGGAGGTACTGCAAGTTTGAGGGCTATGTGCAAATCCCCAAAGTTAGCCGTGTGCATGCTTTAAGAATTTATTTAAAATTGATTTATAATCAATTTTAGGCATGAAGAATCATGATCACTTCTAGGTGATTTAAGACAAGAATACGTATAAATAGTGTGCTTCTTGAGAAAACTACTATTCACAGCTGCTCACGAAATTAAACAGAAGTTCATTTGACATTTATATATCACAAGTGCGTAAGACACGGATACGCCACTTTAAACCAATATAAGCAGCTTTTTCAGTCTCACGTATTTTAAGTAATCAAGCCTAAGCACATCTTGGGAAATTATCTTGAGATTGCAATTTAGTTTAAAAGAATTTTTGTAAATGAGGTCCTTGGTTTGTTTCTTTGCATTTGATTGCTTTAGAGGTGTTCATGTGCCAGTCCTCCTGTTCCTGAGCTAGAGGACAGTGCAGAGATAGGAGCGGCTCATGAATTTGTTTGGGCACACCAAATTGGGAGATAAGAGCTGGAATAAATATTGGTTAAAACAATTATTGTCTTTTATATGGATCTTGAGTCCGAAATAAAGTTTTGATTGATTGGATCAAAGAAAGAACATACTTCAGAAGGTTCTCTCTCTGCAATTCCTCCATCTGATACAATGAAAAAAATAAGAAATACAAATACGCATTACTAAAATTTTTGTTATATTGTAATAAGTTTTAAAAGGAAAATACTGTGAAATATATGATAAATTAAGCCATCAATTCAGCCCTGTTTGAATCATGTTACAATCCCTCTTTAAATAAATATGTGATGTAGAAAGTTTACATCAGCAAAAATTTATCAAGATGTTAGAAATCTTTAGTTATAACACAACGTAGGTGAAGGAACATCATTAAGATAAAAATAATATATTATAAAAGGCCAGGGCTCTTAAATCCTCTTCCTGGGGAGCTACAGTGGCTGTTGGTTTTCATTGTTGTTCAATGCTCAGTTGATCAATTAAAGCAGCTAATTACAATTAAATCATCTTACCTGACTTCTGTGGTCTGAACTCATCACTGATTTTAAGATTAAAGGAAGAACCAGCAGCAGACTCTCTGGCACCCCAGGAGCAGGATTACAGACCCCAGTGTTGGAGGAAAGGAAAGGACGTCCTACCTTTCTGACATGCGAGTCATCAAAAATCCACCAGCTTTCGTCTCCATTTGGTTTAATGAATGCCTTGTAATGGCCGCCCCTGGGAGTGCCATGGTGGTTAGCGATCGCATACAGTTCATAATTCTGCCCCTGAAGGATGAGAATAAAGGAGAAAGATCACAATGATGATTATGTTACATTTATTTATGTTAAAGTGCATACAGCACAGCCATGATACACGTTAGTGTGCACACAGCACAATCATGACCAATGATTACTGCAGCAATTAAGGTTAAGTACCTTGCTCAAGGATATGGGTTGCAGCACCAAAAACACAGCTGCACTGCCTTTGCACATTAACCCTTCCCTTAAAATGAAGACTTCCAGTGGCTCTGTAATTATGTCACATATTTCTCTAAGACCAAATAATTTTTTTCCCCCCGTAGGGGATATGAAACTCTGGTTTTAATCTCAAGAAGAACGTATTCTACTATCCTAAAACCCACACTACAAGGACATTCAATAAAAATAAAATAAATAACATTTTTGAAAATATTTTCGCTGTAACTTGTTTTATGTCATCCAGGCCACTTGAATTATGCCAAAAACTTAAATACTTAAACTAGTTTTCTGCTGGGTCTCAGGAGGATGTAATGTGAAGCAGATTTTGCTGTCAGTCCCATCCTTAACACATGTAATGAAATGGTATATGAAGCAAACACAATTATTTGAATGGGAAAAAAGCTAGACAAGAGCACTTAAATGCTTAAAAGTGAGATCAAATACCTTATCGGTAAGTGTGGATGGAATCTTCACTTTGCAGGTATTCTTTTGGCCAGAGAAAATATCAAGCCGATCCAGATGCAGGGCTAGTATTTGTGGAAACACATTTATTTTAGATTCCTGAAAAGAAGATAACATAATTGGCATCACATAAGATAAAATATTTGACATCAAGCACATCATTAATAGTACATTAGAAATTGTAGATGCTCTGAAGCATCCAGTCAAACCTAAATAAAATGTGACATAACATGTATGTCCCTAGTTGTACATATTACTAAATTTTGTGTTCAGATCTGTAAATAATGAGGAAATTTCGTCCATTCTGTTGCGTATTGTGTGAGCGCATGCACTGCACAGATTGCTGAGCTGTGTGGAAGTTCTGGCATGTCGAACAGCAAAGAAAGTGACAGTGAGGACGTTAGGTGTTTATTCACGACGTGTGAGTAAACCATTTTCGAGGAAGGAAGTGTTGTAAATCTCAGGAAATATTAAGTTATTGGGCAATGACTCTAAATAGAGCAATGCGATTTACATAGTTTTTTCCAAGAACAAGTCACTCACAAATTGAGCCAATGTTTCAGATTCACATGAGCTGCAGTAAAGTGTTGCTTCTGTGCTTTTGAAATGGTCTTTCCAGGCACCCTCCTGCAAATGTATTATTAACAGTCAAACACAGTCTCTTCTTAATTTCACAATGACACTTTAAAAAAAGAATGAGGCTGTGAAACTACTCAACAGCTATACCAAACAAACCAAAGCTTTTTATTACATTTTTCCAGATATTTAAAATGCTGCCAGTATTTTCAAAACACACCTGGGTTGGTTGTATTTTTGGCAGATTTCCCTCAGTAAGAATGTCAGATTTGCTGTTACTCACCACACTGATGATTCCAGAAGAGGGGTTGTTAATTGACAGTGGAATGAGGGTAAATGGGCTGGAGTCGTTCTTAAGCGGGTGTTCCTTCTTGCAAGTTATTGTCTCTTTAATCGTACCTTCATAGATCTGAAAGCCGAAAAAAGTCACCCTTCATAACAAATACACAGCAGCAATTTACTATGCAGTTGTCACATTCCGTTTAACTCTAACTGAGTGAAGGCTTAGTGAATAATTAATGAAATTTACAGTTGTCATTTTAACTTCCCTGGCTGTAGAATAATATATTTTGGAAATACCTAACTACACTGCCTACTATCTTTAAGTGCTGGATGCTAATTCACTGCATTTTACTTATTTTTATAAATCATCCTGAAGTACGAAACTCCAGAATTACAAACCTAGGGGCGACATAGCTCAGGAGGTAAGACCGATTGTCTGGCAGTCGGAGGGTTGCCGGTTCAAACCCCGCCCTGGGCATGTCGAAGTGTCCTTGAGCAAGACACCTAACCCCTAACTGCTCTGGCGAATGAGAGGCATCAACTGTAAAGCGCTTTGGATAAAAGCGCTATATAAATGCAGTCCATTTACCACAAACCTCTCAATACTGCAACAAAACCCTGTCAACTGCAGCAAAATAAACACATCTTTAAGAAAAAACTAATTAATTACAGTGAACAATGAAAAGAGCACCTTGCCTTTGTGACATCAGGATTGACTTTACTTAATATTTTCTGAAAGTATTCTGATGCATCTTCTTGCCGATGCACTGAAAAGTTAAAAAATAAATTCACCAAGGACATAATTTTGACACAGACTACATGCTGCCTGCTGTATACTGCATGCTGCATTCTGGGAACGGCATACTGAATGCTGTGTACGACATACTGCATACTGTATATGGCATACTGCATGCTGTGTACTGCATACTGTAGTTGTGTAGGGAGGATGTTTATGTGTTGAAACATCTGGTTGTCTAAACGGAGCAAAGAAGCATTGTAATGAGGCATTGTAATGTCTCATATAAAATATCATACTGAAGCCAAAGGAAGGAACTTACTTTATTAAAGATAGAAAAGGGCAAATAACTCACCGTCAGCGATCCCAAGACTATGTGTTATACCTTTGGTGTCAGGGACTTGATTTCTATTAAGCTTGCCAAACAGCTTTTTCAGTTGCTCTGAAACAGAATTCCCATCCGCATCATTTAGCCTGAAATCATAGGGAAAATTGTCACAACATGGAATACAAATTATCTGTGGTGTATAATGTAGCTGAATACGACCATTGTACCACAGCTATTGTATTACATCTATTGTACCACAGATCATTATTATAAAGATAAATGTTGTTTAGTCTACCAATTAGATGCCTATATAAACCCTTTCACTAATAGGTCAGTAATTTTAAAAAAAGGGCATTTACACTTAGTGCAGGTGCATAAGGGTTGTATTAAAGGGGACGTTCATCCAAAAAAGAAATTAAGCTATGTTTCCACTTACCCGATGAGATATCAATGCATCTAGATAGTTTCCTATCTGAGCCCCAGAATACATGGCTTTGTTAAGCCTTTGGGCAGACACACACAGTTTGCATACTTCAATGGAAACCATGCACAAATTAAGCTCTGTGGATGTTTGTGGCATGGCATTATATTGGGAAAGAGAGGTTGCTGTTAAGTTTTTCAAATGCAATTGTTTGGCACTTTGTGGCCACAAAAGCCTTGTCCCGTTGAGGTCTGCTGTATCAAGGTGAGCTGCTGCGGATATATATAAAATTAATCAAATCTCAGTGATGAATCCCATCTGGACAGATAGTACTCCAGGTGAGTGGAAATATTACTTAATTTCATTTTTTGCCTCTAAGTTACAAAAAAGTGCACTTTTTCCCTTTCAAATATGTATTATAAGGCTTCTGTATTGAGTGCAGGTCCCAGATGCAAGAGTGAAGGTTTCAGGTACATGCTTTAACTGTTGCTCGTATGTAAGTCTGCATGATGCATGTACTACAATTTGGGTCTACATGCCTCTACAAAGTACAGCTTTTACACCAAATTTTGCACTGTCAAAATAGTGCTTGATTGTAAAAGAAACTGAAAAAAACACATATTCACTTACCTCATGACAGCCTCTCTACATTCATCTGTCATGAAGAGTATCTGCAGTACTGTGTTCAGGTAGCAAGTTGAGCCTTGATTTTGCAGACCTTGATATAATAAAAATGTAGTTAAAATAAAAGGCCTGGTATACAGTGCGTTGTGACAAATGTGACCTACAAAATTCTTAGGACCCAAAATCATATTTTAAAATACCATTTTTCGAAACTGTTACTATCTCCCATATGCTGGATACTGTCTGGATATTGGGTACTGATAGCCAAAGTCCTTTGTTTAACTATAGGTTCTGCTAGCCTAGCTGAGTCAGATGGATCATTGGAAGTTTGCTCATTACCATTTTTGTTTAGTTGGCCAGTAAAAGTGGTAGCTATGAAAGGACGTGTTCTTTGCAGGTGATACTCTAAACTAGTCGCATTACCATCATAAGGCCACAGAAGAAAAGTTGTTCACAATACAGACAGGGCGTTTTATTTTACTTATTTTACATTACATTCCAGGCATTTAGCAGACGCTCTTATCCAGAGCGACTTACACAACTTTTACATAGCATTTTTTACATTGTATCCATTTATACAGCTGGATATATACTGAAGCAACTTCGGTTAAGTACCTTGCTCAAGGGTACAACGGTGTCCTACCCAGGAATCGAACCTGCAACCTTTCGGTTACAAGCCCAGTTCCTTACCTACTGTGCTACACTCCGTTATTTTACCTAATTTATGGATCTAACTCTAATGTCCATGTGAATTCCCCTGAGGGATGGATATTCCTCCATTTTTGGATTTCTGCCATGTGATGCAACAGAATGAAACACCCAAGCTGTGTCCGAATTAGCCTCCTAACTACTGTGTCCTCAAATTATGTACTGTATACTAAGCTACGGAACACTTTTTAGTATGCAATGAACAGTATGAGAAAAATACCACTATATTATTCCATCCGTAATGGGAGCGTTATAAATCTTCCCGCACCTGAGTACTTTACACTCCGATTCATTCGGGTAACAATGAGTTCTTTTGAAGTTATGTAAACAGTGTGAAGTCAGTTTTAACAATGTACCATAACGAGTGAACAGACCTACATTTTAACCAAACACAGTCTCAGCGTCATCTGTGTTTGTTTGTTGATGGAATAAAATGAGAAGTAGCATGTGATATGCAAAGGACCAAAGTGTTCATTTACTTTGTGAATACTATCCTCCAGAACATTCTTTAAAAAAATGCAGAAAGAAGTATTTCATTGGGGTATTTTACATGCACTCAAACTTAACAGCTTTTGAAAAAACTAGCATACTCAATAGTAGGCAAGTGCGCTGATTCGGACACAGCCCTGGATTATTTTGCACTACTTTCTTTTCCACAGAAATTGCTCACCAAATGCATTATGAAATTACAATATGAAATGATAAAAGAAAATAATAATAGAAAAAAAAAACATGAAATTTAATATAAAATTAGTTGTTGATCAAAGCATTAGTTTATCAATCAGACTAATTGTAATGTTAATAGTTTCATAAAAATGTCTTATGGGTGTAATTAATCATTCAGATATTGCCAAAATGCTTCATTATTTAAACATTTAAAAAATGTAGACATTTAAGAAAATATTTGGTAAATTTAATTAAAGTTAACTCATAAGGAAGGGGATCCAAAAATTCATAAAAATATGGCAAATATTAGGGAAGAGGACAGATGAACAGAACAGCCTCTAATTTTTTTCTTTGGTTCTTTATTCTTGCTATTTAAACAGGAGGTTTTTGGTAGCGTGGGGTCTTTAAAAATCCACAGCAAAATTAGCCTATAATCTGCCCTCCTATCTAAAGTGCAATTGACCATGTACTTCCATAAAGTGTCATTGTGGTTTAGAAGTTAACCTATACGTTTCAGTGAAAATCATAACTAAAATTATCTAACATTAGTCAGCTGTAGTAACAATCACTGGGGAAATTTTTACAATTCTAATGTCTGAAAGTTTGGTCATTGCATTGAAGAACTTTATGTAGGACCTCATGTTTATTTTTTCAGTATGAATTCAGAACAGGTTACATGATTTATGTCCATCAATGTAAGATTTTTATTATTTATTTTGGCAACACCGATCAACTGGCCCAATAAGTAATAGAGCTGCTGCTCTTTTGGTCTATGCTAGATTTGCAGAAGTAAGTTTGGGCTTAGTAGGTACAGAATACTTTGATTTTATCAGTTTGATTGTCAGTCCAAATACCTGAATATGTCTTGGGATTTGCACCCTTCTTTGGACCATGGTCTCCAGCTCTCCCTGTTGAAGCTTGTTCCTCCTGCTCTCGCCCATATTCTCTGTTACCATCTTGGATGGCTATGGGTTGACTGCATATGGTGGCTGATGCTCCCCCTGTTTGAAATTTTAATTGAAAGAAAACAGTTCTGGAATTCCAGTCAGTGGTGGTACATTCCCATAGCACTTACAAAGTATCATCTGACTGACAGAGCAGAGAAAATCAAAAATATCATGAATATTTAGACTTAAAAAAACCACAATAGATCTAGATCAACGATGACTGGATGCAGTTGTGTTTCCGGGGTCCCTGGTGGAAGTACCAAGAAGTAGCCAGAAAGCATCCACCAATCACCTTTGGGATTGCTCTATTGTTTGCCACCAACATATTCCAATCACCATAGGCCTATTTCACATTTCCGGGTATGAAAACCGGGTGTAGGGGTCTCTCATTTCCGGTTATCTTAACAGCCACCAAAACAATGGCAGCGACGAAGAGCAACCAGTTTTGTTGCGTTCCCCTGTGTACCAATTCGAAGAAGAATTTATTTGCCCTTTCACAGCTTTCCCACAGATCTGCTCCAAAATAATAAGAAAACTTGCGAGGTAGCATGACTGTTGCAAACTAACATAAACTAACTCATTACGATAGCTAGCTAGTTAGCTACTGCTTTGTGAATCAATACGATTACACTCAATATTAAACTTTTCTCTTCACATACATTTGGGTCCAGAAGTCTGACTCCACTACCAACTCCTCTGTTTTTTATCGTTCATTAAGAACGAACGCAGTTTCAGTCATGTGGTATTTGTTACTCAAGAATGTCATAAAATCAGTTAGCTAGCTATATTTTATGTTATGATTAGCAAATGATGTTTTAGCCAGCTAGCTTGTTAGCAAGCACATATTTGGATATTCAATGTTGAAACTGCAGATGCACGTTTATTTTAGTTGTGTGGCGTGGATCGGGGCATGCCCCCGCAGTGCCCCTCCCAGCCGGATATTCATCAGCTCAAACCTACCACCAGGCCCGCTGTTCAGGAGCCAGGACAGCGCCACTCTGTGAAGTCCAGCCACAGGACCCTGGAGAGCGGCAACCGGGAAATTCCCCAACTCCCTCATTGGCACTCAACACACCTGAAGTCAATGAGGCCACACAGCTGCCGCCACTCCAGGGAAATGGGCTGGGAGCTTAAGAGGAGGCCTTTGTCTCCCTTGAGCAGAGGGGGTTTTTGGGCTACAACAGAGCGGCGAAATATCTGTTTGTAACTTTGTACTTGTTTTGCAGAAGCCAGCGGAGACGCGGGACCACATCCCTCTTCGTGCTTTAAAGAGGGATCCCCTAAGCTGTCTCCGGGTCATC
Source organism: Anguilla anguilla (assembly GCF_013347855.1). Lineage (NCBI taxonomy): Eukaryota > Metazoa > Chordata > Actinopteri > Anguilliformes > Anguillidae > Anguilla > Anguilla anguilla. The sequence goes on along the minus strand of NC_049208.1, from coordinate 4,530,088 downwards.
ATTACCTTAATTTCAGTTACTTTACTTTACTTTAATTTAATTTAAAGAAGAAACTTTTGTTGTTGAGTACGGCTTTGATTTGCGTGCTTAATTTGGTTTAATTAAAGAGCCCTGTTGGGCTATTTTTCCCCAAACCTCCGGTCTGTGTATTTCTGTGCCGCCCCGCCTGCACCGTCACACCCAGTACGGTGCCACAGTTGTTAATTGTAATTACAAAATGTATTGACGGACATCGCGACAAGCCTACTTAAGATATATCAGCTGATGTGTGGGTAGTTTTCATCAGCGATGAAAACAAACAGCTCGGTAGTGAACTGAACACCATTACACAGGCGATCTGACAAGCAATATAAATCTTTATTAGAACAAGTACAGCACAAAAAACATGTCACAAAATAGTAATGGTAGTACAAAACTTAGTTCAGAGATATTTCACTTCGGTATAACATAAGTAATTTTGTGGAGCCTAACGCATTGTACTTACATAGCTTTGCCTCCCCTGCTGACCGTCAACGTTAACAGAATCGCTTTTCCTCACAGTTGTCAGGCTCCCTATTCATTCATTTTCGGGACAACCGAGAGGAACAGAGACGCTGTTAACGGACAGCAGATGATGCTTCACGCTACGAAAACACAATGGAGTCGTCTACAGAAAATATTTTATGTTATGTCGAAATTAAATATCTCTTTAATCGGCTAACTTGCTGTGGTTAGCAAGCTAGCTATTTAGCTTTCTGGCGATCCAGAGCTAACGTTATACTTACCTTCATAACCGAATATAAACTTCTCAAAAAAGAATTTATTGCCCTTGTCTAGTTTGGACCGCTTAACGTTCACTGGCAATGCTTCTACAATGCGGATAACATCGGACAGTGAACTTTGGCAGAGCTATTAGGGACTGTGAGAACACACATCGCTGATTAGGCTCAATTTTTCGCTGTCAGAAATGGACTTGCGTCCGTAGCAACGGTAACCGGAAACAAAGTATCCCTACATCCAGTTTTGGTCGCCATCTTGTGAAAGAGGCCTATTGGGATTGCCTTATTGTTTGTCACCAACAGACTCCAATCACCATTGGGATTGCTCTATTGGTTGCCACAAACATATTCCAATCACCATTGGGATCGCTCTATTGGTTGTCACCAACAGACTCCAATCACCATTGGGATTGTTGGGGGATATCCTGTTTTCTGCCACTAAGGTGACATTTTGACAATCCTGTCCTAATTTATTCGAAGGTGGAAAGTCCAGGGGTCAGAAAATACATGTCCTTCCTTGTCTTTCTTCCAACCATGAACTCAGTTAGCTGATTTCACTAATTAATTCTACCTCTTGGCTGATGAATTATGCAAATGAACAAATCCAGGTAACTGAAACAAAATACTGGGGAGGACTTTCTGAAGCTAGACTTTATTCATGATTTTGATTGTTTTTAAGATATTAAAGTTTTTCTGATACTGTGCTTGGAAGACAGTTAGCTCAGACTGAAGCCAGTGTGGTGTACTGACAGCATTTGGTATTTACAAGTAAATACGGGATAAAACAAAGTATGTTATTTATTGTTATGGTGTGACTGGATTGCTACTTCTGGAAAATGTATCAGTCGCAATATTTGTCACTGAACTAAGCAGGGATTTGCTTTTCCTTTACCTCGTTTCTATAACCTTCCTTTTACTTTTTTAACCTTTCACTCAAGGTAACGTGACAACAATGCCCAATGCTGGGATAGCCTCCAGCACCCCCCACAACCCTGCCCAGGATAAGCAGGTACACGTATTTCCTTCCATTTTTTCATTAGACTGGCCATTTCCCTAGTTAATCTGTACTGGATAGCGATTTCTTTGTTGACTGTATGTGTTCCCTATTTTGTTCTACTTCGATTCTTGTCTCGCCCTACTATTGTGTTTGCTGAGTAGATTTTGCGTTTGCTCATTAATTCCTTTGATTCCACTCCAGTTCTTGCCTTACATTACATTCATTTGGCAGACGCTTTTATCCAAAGCGACGTACAATAAGTGCATGCCAAAGGTCATTGGAACAACTACACACACCGGTCCGATAAGGTACAATACTCATTTTGTATAGTTATTCATGGCCATTAATTAAATGATAAATATTATTGCTGTTCAATCGTGTGGAAGGGGATTCAATAATTCATTAAAATAATGGCATATATTTGTTAAGAGAACAGAAGTACAGAACAGCCTCTAATTTCTTTCTTTGGTTCTTTATTCTTGCTATTTAAACATGGCGTTTTTGGTAGCGTGGGGTCTTTAGAAAGCCACAGTAAAATTAGCCTATAATCTGCCCTCCTATCTAAAGTGCAATTAACCATGTATTGACTTTCACACAAACCAATTAAGTCTCTTGGCTACCTGATTGATGCAACTTGTTTTGACGAGTTATTGCTCACCATTCTCGTCTCTGATGTTCCGGATCCGATCCATTATCGCAGCCAGTTGTGATGTTGTAAATAATAATGAAATCAAATGAAACAAAAGGAGAATAAACACCCCAATGTGCAGCTATCCTAGCTCCTACAAGTGGCAGTGCTAAGCGTGTTGACACGGTCAAAAGACTGTATGCCTCCTCAATCAGGCAACACCTCTTGCTCTGCTGTAGCGCACCTTATGTGCAACTCAAAAACCAGCGCCCCCTGCTGTGCTCCCCGTAATAGGCTGCTTTGAATACTAATAAACCATAAACCGAAGAGTGAAGTGTGAATTGGCTCCGACACCATGTACTTCCACAAAGTGTCATTGTGGTTTAGAAGTTAACCTATACGTTTCAGTGAAAATCATAACTAAAATGATCTAACATTAGTCAGCTGTAGTAACAATCACTGGGGTAATTTTTACAATTCAACTCTCTGACACCTTGGTCATTGCATTGAAAAACTTTATGTTGGTCCATATGTTTTTTTCCATATGAATCCAGAAGAGGATACCTGATTTATGTAAGATTTTTTTATTATTTATTTTGGCAACACCGATCAACTGGCCCACTAAGTAATAGAGCTGCTTCTCTTTTGGTCTATGCTAGGTTTGCAAAAGTAAGTTTGGGCTTAGTAGGTACAGAATACTTTGATTTTATCAGTTTGATTGTCAGTCCAAATACCTAAGTATGTCCTGGGATTTGGAACCTCACCTGGACCATGGTCTCCAGCTCTCGCTGCTGAAGCTTGTTCCATTGAACACGTGTCATCCTTGTCACTCAGCTCACACTGTGTATTATCAACTGCTGTGCGTCCCTCTTCTACTGCCAAATTGCTCTTGCTGCCCTTGTTCCCACTGGTTATGGACACCTGCCCTCCCTGTTTGTCCTTCTGCTCATGTCTTCTGGAAAACTCCTGGCTGCCTGTGGGGAAAACAGATGTGGAATTTCAGTCAGTGGTGGTACATTCCCATATCACTTACAAACACAAAGTATCATCTGACTCACTGAGCAGAGAAAATCAAAAATATCATGAATATTTAGACTTAAAAAAACCACAATAGATCTAGATCAACGATGACTAGATGCAGTTGTGTTTCCGGGGTCCCTGGTGGAAGTACCAAGAAGTAGCCAGAAAGCATCCACCAATCACCTTTGGGATTGCTCTATTGTTTGCCACCAACATATTCCAATCACCATAGGCCTATTTCACATTTCCGGGTATGAAAACTGGATGTAGGGGTCTCTCATTTCCGGTTATCTTAACAGCCACCAAAACAATGGCAGCGACGAAGAGCAACCAGTTTTGTTGCGTTCCCCTGTGTACCAATTCGAAGAAGAATTTATTTGCCCTTTCACAGCTTTCCCACAGATCTGCTCCAAAATAATAAGAAAACATGCAAGGTAGCATGACTGTTGCAAACTAACATAAACTAACTCATTACGATAGCTAGCTAGTTAGCTACTGCTTTGTGAATCAATACGATTACACTCGATATTAAACTTTTCTCCTCACATACATTTGGGTCCAGAAGTCTGACTCCACTACCAACTCCTCTGTTTTTTATCGTTCATTAAGAACGAACGCAGTCTCAGTCATGTGGTATTTGTTACTCAAGAATGTCATAAAATCAGTTAGCTAGCTATATTTTATGTTATGATTAGCAAATGACGTTTTAGCCAGCTAGCTTGTTAGCAAGCACATATTTGGATATTCAATGTTGAAACTGCAGATGCACGTTTATTTTAGTTGTGTGGCGTGGATCGGGGCATGCCCCCGCAGTGCCCCTCCCAGCCGGATATTCATCAGCTCAAACCTACCACCAGGCCCGCTGTTCAGGACCCAGGACAGCACCACTCTGTGAAGCCCAGCCACAGGACCCTGGAGAGCGGCAACCGGGAAATTCCCCAACTCCCTCATTGGCACTCAACACACCTGAAGTCAATGAGGCCACACAGCTGCCGCTACTCCAGGGAAATGAGCTGGGAGCTTAAGAGGAGGCCTTTGTCTCCCTTGAGCAGAGGGGGTTTTTGGGCTACAACAGAGCGGCAAAATATCTGTTTGTAACTTTGTACTTGTTTTGCAGAAGCCAGCGGAGACGCGGGACCACATCCCTCTTCGTGCTTAAAAGAGGGATCCCCTAAGCTGTCTCCGGGTCATCATTACCTTAATTTCAGTTACTTTACTTTACTTTAATTTAATTTAAAGAAGAAACTTTTGTTGTTGAGTACGGCTTTGATTTGCATGCTTAATTTGGTTTAATTAAAGAGCCCTGTTGGGCTATTTTTCCCCAAACCTCCGGTCTGTGTATTTCTGTGCCGCCCCGCCTGCACCGTCACACCCAGTACGGTGCCACAGTTGTTAATTGTAATTACAAAATGTATTGACGGACATCGCGACAAGCCTACTTAAGATATATCAGCTGATGTGTGGGTAGTTTTCATCAGCGATGAAAACAAACAGCTCGGTAGTGAACTGAACACCATTACACAGGCGATCTGACAAGCAATATAAATCTTTATTAGAACAAGTACAGCACAAAAAACATGTCACAAAATAGTAATGGTAGTACAAAACTTAGTTCAGAGATATTTCACTTCGGTATAACATAAGTCATTTTGTGGAGCCTAACGCATTGTACTTACATAGCTTTGCCTCCCCTGCTGACCGTCAACGTTAACAGAATCGCTTTTCCTCACAGTTGTCAGGCTCCCTATTCATTCATTTTCGGGACAACCGAGAGGAACAGAGACGCTGTTAACGGACAGCAGATGTTGCTTCACGCTACTAAAACACAATGGAGTCATCTACAGAAAATATTTTATGTTATGTCGAAATTAAATATCTCTTTAATCGGCTAACTTGCTGTGGTTAGCAAGCTAGCTATTTCGCTTTCTGGCGATCCAGAGCTAACGTTATACTTACCTTCATAACCGAATATAAACTTCTCAAAAAAGAATTTATTGCCCTTGTCTAGTTTGGACCGCTTAACGTTCACTGGCAATGCTTCTACAATGCGGATAACATCGGACAGTGAACTTTGGCAGAGCTATTAGGGACTGTGAGAACACACATCGCTGTTTAGGCTCAATTTTTCGCTGTCAGAAATGGACTTGCGTCCGTAGCAACGGTAACCGGAAACAAAGTATCCCTACATCCGGTTTTGGTCGCCATCTTGTGAAAGAGGCCTATTGGGATTGCCTTATTGTTTGTCACCAACAGACTCCAATCACCATTGGGATTGCTCTATTGGTTGTCACCAACAGACTCCAATCACCATTGGGATTGTTGGGGGATATCCTGTTTTCTGCCACTAAGGTGACATTTTGACAATCCTGTCCTAATTTATTCGAAGGTGGAAAGTCCAGGGGTCAGAAAATACATGTCCTTCCTTGTCTTTCTTCCAACCATGAACTCAGTTAGCTGATTTCACTAATTAATTCTACCTCTTGGCTGATGAATTATGCAAATGAACAAATCCAGGTAACTGAAACAAAATACTGGGGAGGACTTTCTGAAGCTAGACTTTATTCATGATTTTGATTGTTTTTAAGATATTAAAGTTTTTCTGATACTGTGCTTGGAAGACAGTTAGCTCAGACTGAAGCCAGTGTGGTGTACTGACAGCATTTGGTATTTACAAGTAAATACGGGATAAAACAAAGTATGTTATTTATTGTTATGGTGTGACTGGATTGCTACTTCTGGAAAATGTATCAGTCGCAATATTTGTCACTGAACTAAGCAGGGATTTGCTTTTCCTTTACCTCGTTTCTATAACCTTCCTTTTACTTTTTTAACCTTTCACTCAAGGTAACGTGACAACAATGCCCAATGCTGGGATAGCCTCCAGCACCCCCCACAACCCTGCCCAGGATAAGCAGGTACACGTATTTCCTTCCATTTTTTCATTAGACTGGCCATTTCCCTAGTTAATCTGTACTGGATAGCGATTTCTTTGTTGACTGTATGTGTTCCCTATTTTGTTCTACTTCGATTCTTGTCTCGCCCTACTATTGTGTTTGCTGAGTAGATTTTGCGTTTGCTCATTAATTCCTTTGATTCCACTCCAGTTCTTGCCTTACATTACATTCATTTGGCAGACGCTTTTATCCAAAGCGACGTACAATAAGTGCATGCCAAAGGTCATTGGAACAACTACACACACCGGTCCGATAAGGTACAATACTCATTTTGTATAGTTATTCATGGCCATTAATTAAATGATAAATATTATTGCTGTTCAATCGTGTGGAAGGGGATTCAATAATTCATTAAAATAATGGCATATATTTGTTAAGAGAACAGAAGTACAGAACAGCCTCTAATTTCTTTCTTTGGTTCTTTATTCTTGCTATTTAAACATGGCGTTTTTGGTAGCGTGGGGTCTTTAGAAAGCCACAGTAAAATTAGCCTATAATCTGCCCTCCTATCTAAAGTGCAATTAACCATGTATTGACTTTCACACAAACCAATTAAGTCTCTTGGCTACCTGATTGATGCAACTTGTTTTGACGAGTTATTGCTCACCATTCTCGTCTCTGATGTTCCGGATCCGATCCATTATCGCAGCCAGTTGTGATGTTGTAAATAATAATGAAATCAAATGAAACAAAAGGAGAATAAACACCCCAATGTGCAGCTATCCTAGCTCCTACAAGTGGCAGTGCTAAGCGTGTTGACACGGTCAAAAGACTGTATGCCTCCTCAATCAGGCAACACCTCTTGCTCTGCTGTAGCGCACCTTATGTGCAACTCAAAAACCAGCGCCCCCTGCTGTGCTCCCCGTAATAGGCTGCTTTGAATACTAATAAACCATAAACCGAAGAGTGAAGTGTGAATTGGCTCCGACACCATGTACTTCCACAAAGTGTCATTGTGGTTTAGAAGTTAACCTATACGTTTCAGTGAAAATCATAACTAAAATGATCTAACATTAGTCAGCTGTAGTAACAATCACTGGGGTAATTTTTACAATTCAACTCTCTGACACCTTGGTCATTGCATTGAAAAACTTTATGTTGGTCCATATGTTTTTTTCCATATGAATCCAGAAGAGGATACCTGATTTATGTAAGATTTTTTTATTATTTATTTTGGCAACACCGATCAACTGGCCCACTAAGTAATAGAGCTGCTTCTCTTTTGGTCTATGCTAGGTTTGCAAAAGTAAGTTTGGGCACAGTAGGTACAGAATACTTTGATTTTATCAGTTTGATTGTCAGTCCAAATACCTAAGTATGTCCTGGGATTTGGAACCTCACCTGGACCATGGTCTCCAGCTCTCGCTGCTGAAGCTTGTTCCATTGAACACGTGTCATCCTTGTCACTCAGCTCACACTGTGTATTATCAACTGCTGTGCGTCCCTCTTCTACTGCCAAATTGCTCTTGCTGCCCTTGTTCCCACTGGTTATGGACACCTGCCCTCCCTGTTTGTCCTTCTGCTCATGTCTTCTGGAAAACTCCTGGCTGCCTGTGGGGAAAACAGATGTGGAATTTCAGTCAGTGGTGGTACATTCCCATATCACTTACAAACACAAAGTATCATCTGACTCACTGAGCAGAGAAAATCAAAAATATCATGAATATTTAGACTTAAAAAAACCACAATAGATCTAGATCAACGATGACTAGATGCAGTTGTGTTTCCGGGGTCCCTGGTGGAAGTACCAAGAAGTAGCCAGAAAGCATCCACCAATCACCTTTGGGATTGCTCTATTGTTTGCCACCAACATATTCCAATCACCATAGGCCTATTTCACATTTCCGGGTATGAAAACCGGATGTAGGGGTCTCTCATTTCCGGTTATCTTAACAGCCACCAAAACAATGGCAGCGACGAAGAGCAACCAGTTTTGTTGCGTTCCCCTGTGTACCAATTCAAAGAAGAATTTATTTGCCCTTTCACAGCTTTCCCACAGATCTGCTCCAAAATAATAAGAAAACTTGCGAGGTAGCATGACTGTTGCAAACTAACATAAACTAACTCATTACGATAGCTAGCTAGTTAGCTACTGCTTTGTGAATCAATACGATTACACTCGATATTAAACTTTTCTCCTCACATACATTTGGGTCCAGAAGTCTGACTCCACTACCAACTCCTCTGTTTTTTATCGTTCATTAAGAACGAACGCAGTCTCAGTCATGTGGTATTTGTTACTCAAGAATGTCATAAAATCAGTTAGCTAGCTATATTTTATGTTATGATTAGCAAATGACGTTTTAGCCAGCTAGCTTGTTAGCAAGCACATATTTGGATATTCAATGTTGAAACTGCAGATGCACGTTTATTTTAGTTGTGTGGCGTGGATCGGGGCATGCCCCCGCAGTGCCCCTCCCAGCCGGATATTCATCAGCTCAAACCTACCACCAGGCCCGCTGTTCAGGACCCAGGACAGCACCACTCTGTGAAGCCCAGCCACAGGACCCTGGAGAGCGGCAACCGGGAAATTCCCCAACTCCCTCATTGGCACTCAACACACCTGAAGTCAATGAGGCCACACAGCTGCCGCTACTCCAGGGAAATGAGCTGGGAGCTTAAGAGGAGGCCTTTGTCTCCCTTGAGCAGAGGGGGTTTTTGGGCTACAACAGAGCGGCAAAATATCTGTTTGTAACTTTGTACTTGTTTTGCAGAAGCCAGCGGAGACGCGGGACCACATCCCTCTTCGTGCTTTAAAGAGGGATCCCCTAAGCTGTCTCCGGGTCATCATTACCTTAATTTCAGTTACTTTACTTTACTTTAATTTAATTTAAAGAAGAAACTTTTGTTGTTGAGTACGGCTTTGATTTGCGTGCTTAATTTGGTTTAATTAAAGAGCCCTGTTGGGCTATTTTTCCCCAAACCTCCGGTCTGTGTATTTCTGTGCCGCCCCGCCTGCACCGTCACACCCAGTACGGTGCCACAGTTGTTAATTGTAATTACAAAATGTATTGACGGACATCGCGACAAGCCTACTTAAGATATATCAGCTGATGTGTGGGTAGTTTTCATCAGCGATGAAAACAAACAGCTCGGTAGTGAACTGAACACCATTACACAGGCGATCTGACAAGCAATATAAATCTTTATTAGAACAAGTACAGCACAAAAAACATGTCACAAAATAGTAATGGTAGTACACAACTTAGTTCAGAGATATTTCACTTCGGTATAACATAAGTCATTTTGTGGAGCCTAACGCATTGTACTTACATAGCTTTGCCTCCCCTGCTGACCGTCAACGTTAACAGAATCGCTTTTCCTCACAGTTGTCAGGCTCCCTATTCATTCATTTTCGGGACAACCGAGAGGAACAGAGACGCTGTTAACGGACAGCAGATGTTGCTTCACGCTACGAAAACACAATGGAGTTGTCTACAGAAAATATTTTATGTTATGTCGAAATTAAATATCTCTTTAATCGGCTAACTTGCTGTGGTTAGCAAGCTAGCTATTTAGCTTTCTGGCGATCCAGAGCTAACGTTATACTTACCTTCATAACCGAATATAAACTTCTCAAAAAAGAATTTATTGCCCTTGTCTAGTTTGGACCGCTTAACGTTCACTGGCAATGCTTCTACAATGCGGATAACATCGGACAGTGAACTTTGGCAGAGCTATTAGGGACTGTGAGAACACACATCGCTGTTTAGGCTCAATTTTTCGCTGTCAGAAATGGACTTGCGTCCGTAGCAACGGTAACCGGAAACAAAGTATCCCTACATCCGGTTTTGGTCGCCATCTTGTGAAAGAGGCCTATTGGGATTGCCTTATTGTTTGTCACCAACAGACTCCAATCACCATTGGGATTGCTCTATTGGTTGTCACCAACAGACTCCAATCACCATTGGGATTGTTGGGGGATATCCTGTTTTCTGCCACTAAGGTGACATTTTGACAATCCTGTCCTAATTTATTCGAAGGTGGAAAGTCCAGGGGTCAGAAAATACATGTCCTTCCTTGTCTTTCTTCCAACCATGAACTCAGTTAGCTGATTTCACTAATTAATTCTACCTCTTGGCTGATGAATTATGCAAATGAACAAATCCAGGTAACTGAAACAAAATACTGGGGAGGACTTTCTGAAGCTAGACTTTATTCATGATTTTGATTGTTTTTAAGATATTAAAGTTTTTCTGATACTGTACTTGGAAGACAGTTAGCTCAGACTGAAGCCAGTGTGGTGTACTGACAGCATTTGGTATTTACAAGTAAATACGGGATAAAACAAAGTATGTTATTTATTGTTATGGTGTGACTGGATTGCTACTTCTGGAAAATGTATCAGTCGCAATATTTGTCACTGAACTAAGCAGGGATTTGCTTTTCCTTTACCTCGTTTCTATAACCTTCCTTTTACTTTTTTAACCTTTCACTCAAGGTAACGTGACAACAATGCCCAATGCTGGGATAGCCTCCAGCACCCCCCACAACCCTGCCCAGGATAAGCAGGTACACGTATTTCCTTCCATTTTTTCATTAGACTGGCCATTTCCCTAGTTAATCTGTACTGGATAGCGATTTCTTTGTTGACTGTATGTGTTCCCTATTTTGTTCTACTTCGATTCTTGTCTCGCCCTACTATTGTGTTTGCTGAGTAGATTTTGCGTTTGCTCATTAATTCCTTTGATTCCACTCCAGTTCTTGCCTTACATTACATTCATTTGGCAGACGCTTTTATCCAAAGCGACGTACAATAAGTGCATGCCAAAGGTCATTGGAACAACTACACACACCGGTCCGATAAGGTACAATACTCATTTTGTATAGTTATTCATGGCCATTAATTAAATGATAAATATTATTGCTGTTCAATCGTGTGGAAGGGGATTCAATAATTCATTAAAATAATGGCATATATTTGTTAAGAGAACAGAAGTACAGAACAGCCTCTAATTTCTTTCTTTGGTTCTTTATTCTTGCTATTTAAACATGGCGTTTTTGGTAGCGTGGGGTCTTTAGAAAGCCACAGTAAAATTAGCCTATAATCTGCCCTCCTATCTAAAGTGCAATTAACCATGTATTGACTTTCACACAAACCAATTAAGTCTCTTGGCTACCTGATTGATGCAACTTGTTTTGACGAGTTATTGCTCACCATTCTCGTCTCTGATGTTCCGGATCCGATCCATTATCGCAGCCAGTTGTGATGTTGTAAATAATAATGAAATCAAATGAAACAAAAGGAGAATAAACACCCCAATGTGCAGCTATCCTAGCTCCTACAAGTGGCAGTGCTAAGCGTGTTGACACGGTCAAAAGACTGTATGCCTCCTCAATCAGGCAACACCTCTTGCTCTGCTGTAGCGCACCTTATGTGCAACTCAAAAACCAGCGCCCCCTGCTGTGCTCCCCGTAATAGGCTGCTTTGAATACTAATAAACCATAAACCGAAGAGTGAAGTGTGAATTGGCTCCGACACCATGTACTTCTACAAAGTGTCATTGTGGTTTAGAAGTTAACCTATACGTTTCAGTGAAAATCATAACTAAAATGATCTAACATTAGTCAGCTGTAGTAACAATCACTGGGGTAATTTTTACAATTCAACTCTCTGACACCTTGGTCATTGCATTGAAAAACTTTATGTTGGTCCATATGTTTTTTTCCATATGAATCCAGAAGAGGATACCTGATTTATGTAAGATTTTTTTATTATTTATTTTGGCAACACCGATCAACTGGCCCACTAAGTAATAGAGCTGCTTCTCTTTTGGTCTATGCTAGGTTTGCAAAAGTAAGTTTGGGCACAGTAGGTACAGAATACTTTGATTTTATCAGTTTGATTGTCAGTCCAAATACCTAAGTATGTCCTGGGATTTGGAACCTCACCTGGACCATGGTCTCCAGCTCTCGCTGCTGAAGCTTGTTCCATTGAACACGTGTCATCCTTGTCACTCAGCTCACACTGTGTATTATCAACTGCTGTGCGTCCCTCTTCTACTGCCAAATTGCTCTTGCTGCCCTTGTTCCCACTGGTTATGGACACCTGCCCTCCCTGTTTGTCCTTCTGCTCATGTCTTCTGGAAAACTCCTGGCTGCCTGTGGGGAAAACAGATGTGGAATTTCAGTCAGTGGTGGTACATTCCCATATCACTTACAAACACAAAATATCATCTGACTCACTGAGCAGAGAAAATCAAAAATATCATGAATATTTAGACTTAAAAAAACCACAATAGATCTAGATCACCATTGGGATTGCTCTATTGTTTGCCACAAACATACTCCAATCACCATTGGGATCGCTCTATTGGTTGTCACCAGCATACTCCAATCACCATTGGGATTGTTGGGGGGCATCCTGTTTTCTGCCACGAAGGTGACATTCTGACAATCCTGTCCTAATTTATTCAAAGGTGGAAAGTCCAGGGGTCAGAAAATACATGTCCTTCCTTGTCTTTCTTCCAACCATGAACTCAGTTAGCTGATTTCACTAATTAATTCTACCTCTTGGCTGATGAATTATGCAAATGAACAAATCCAGGTAACTGAAACAAAATACTGGGGAGGACTTTCTGAACCTAGACTTTATTCATGATTTTAAGATACTAAAGTTTTTCTGATACTGTACTTGGAAGACAGTTAGCTCAGACTGAAGCCAGTGTGGTGTACTGACACCATTGGGTTTTTACAAGTAAATACGGGATAGAACAAAGTATGTTATTTATTGTTATGGTGTTACTGGATTGCTACTTCTGGAAAATGTATCAGTGGCAATATTTGTCCCTGAACTAAGCAGGGATTTGCTTTTCCTTTACCTTGTGTCTTTAACCTTTCTTTTATTTTTTTTATCTTTCACCTCCAGCACCCCCCACAACCCGGGCCAGGATAAGCAGGTACACGTATTTCCTTCCATTTTTTCATTAGACTGGCTGTTTCCCTAGTTAATCTGCACTGGATAGTGATTTCTTTGTTGACTGTATGTGTTCTACAAAGTATTTGACTCACTGAGCTGAGAAAACCAAAAATATCATGAATATTTAGACTTTTAAAAAACCCAAAAGATCTAGATCAACAATGACTGGTCACAGTTGTGTTTCCGGGGTCACTCATGGTATCATGACAACAAATAATTGTACTTACTGTTTTTTTTTTTTGTTGCTTCTCCGTTTTTGCAGACATCGTGTTGGCAAACAACTCAGTATGCAGCTTACTGTGAAGAAGTAACACATGAAAGAGATAATTTTAGGAAATTTTGTCTTTATCTTTTGTTTTTCATATTCTGTAGGCTAAATAATAAAAAAGATGAACATTGGCACAAATGAATGCAATGCAGAGTAGTGGCCCAGTAGTAGTGGCCCAGCACTTTGGCATGATCTCACTCCAATACAAGTGTGGCTGTGATAGCATACTTGTAGCCTACCAAGAATCTTACTTTTGTGTTTTTTCGTATTTGCGATTGAAGTTTCAAAACAGAAAATTTAACAACTGCGCTGACACAAAATCAATGTATGATGGCTATCTGGAATTCTCTTAAATATCTCTGTAAAACAACTGTAAACTTTGAAAATTTTAGAGCCATTTTCCCAAATCATCCATTTTAAAAGAAGAGTTCAGAAGTCAGATAAATTTTTATGTATCTGATTAAACATTCATGTCATTTCAAATGATACCAACTATAAGTGATGTGTAATTTATAGTGTTAATGAACTGCCATTAACTACCTAGACTATTACTAATAAGCATCATCATAGTGTGTTGTTGAGGATAGCACACTATGATGTGCAAGAAGGTTCTGGGTTCCCATCCGCCCTGGGCCTTTCTGCGTAGAGTTTGTATGTGTAGAGGTGGATGGCATATAAAACACGCAGGAGAGCATGGATGAATTCTAGCTTACTGTTTTAATGAACATCTCCTAGCATATGGCTTCCAGTGTCCTTACTTCCTGGTTCCTGTATGTCACTTCCTTTCTACCATACAACAACACAGCAGGTAACACCAATACACACAAGTTACAGTGACACCTAGTGGTGTAATAGGAACTATAACTAAAGCATAATAAAAGCATTAGAGGACACAACAGTATGTTCTCCCCATGTCTGCGTGGGTTTCCTCCCACAGTCCAAAGACATGCAGGTAGGTGAATTCAAGACTCTAACTTGCCCATAGGTATGAGTGTGTGAGTGAATGGTGTGTGTTCCCTGCGAAAGAGTGCTGGCCTGTCCAGGGTGTAATCCTGCCTCTCGCCCAATGCATGCTGGGATAGCCTCCAGCACCCCCCGTGACCTTGCCCAGGATAAGCACTCAGGTATATTTTTTTCCATTTTATCATTGGACTGGTCGTTTCCCTAGTTAATCTGTACTGGATAGTGATTACTTTGTTGACTATATGTGTTCACTATTTTGTTCTACTTCGATTCTTGTCTCGTCCTACTAGTGTGTTTTCTGAGTAGATTTTGTGTTTGCTCATTATTTCCTTCGATTCCACTCCAGTTCTTGCCTTACATTATATTACATTTATTTGGCAGATGCTTTTATCCAAAGCGAAGTACAATATGTGCATGCCAAAAGTCATTGGAACAACTACACACACAGGTCCGATAAGGTACAATACTAATTTTCTACAGTTATTCATAGCCATTAATTAAATGCTAAATATTATTAACATTAACTTGTGTGGAAGGGGATTCAATAATTCATTAAAATCATGGTATATATTAGTTAAGAGAACAGACGTACAGAACAGCCTCTAATTTCATTCTTTGGTTCTTTATTCTTACTATTTAAACATGACGTTTTTGGTAGTGTGGGGTATTTAAAAAGCCACAGTAAAATTAGCCTATAATCTGCCGTCCTATCTAAAGTACAATTAACCATGTACTTCCATAAAGTGTCATTGTGGTTTAGAAGTTAACCTATACGTTTCAGTGAAAATCATAACTAAAATGATCTAACATTAGTCAGCTGTAGTAACGATCACTGGGGTAATTTTTACAATTCTACTCTCTGACACCTTGGTCATTGCATTGAAAAACTGTATGTTGGTCCTTATGTTTTTTTTTTAGTATGAATTCAGAATTGGTTACATGATTTATGTCCATCAATGTAAGATTTTTTTTTAAATTTATTTTTGCAACACCGGTCAACTGGCCCACTAAGTAATAGAGCTGCTGCTCTTGTGGTCTATGCTAGGTTTGCAGCAGTAAGTTTGGGCACAGTAGGTACAGAATACTTAGATTTTATCAATTTGATGGTCAGTCCAAATACCTGAATATGTCTTGGGATTTGGAACCTTACCTGGACCATGGTCTCCAGCTCCCCCTGCTGAATCTTGTTCTATTGAACACGTGTCATCCTTGTCACTCAGCTCATTTTGTGTATTATCTGCTGTGCGTCCATCTACTTCCAAACTGCTCTTGCTGCCCTTGTTCCCACTGGTTCTGGACACCCGCCCTCCCTGTTTGTCCTTCTGCCCATGTGTTCTGGGAAAATCTTGGCTGCCTGTGGGGAAAACAGATGTGGAATTTCAGTCAGTGGTGGTACATTCCCATATCACTTACAAACACAAAGTATCATCTGACTCACTGAGCTGAGAAAACCAAAAATATCATGAATATTTAGACTTAAAAAAACCACAATAGATCTAGATCAACGATGACTGGATGCAGTTGTGTTTCCGGGGTCCCTGGTGGAAGTACCAAGAAGTAGCCAGAAAGCATCCACCAATCACCTTTGGGATTGCTCTATTGTTTGCCACCAACATACTCCAATCACCATTGGGATTGCTATATTGTTTGCCACCAACAGACTCCAATCACCATTGGGATTGTCGGGGGACATCCTGTTTTCTGCCACTAAGGTGACATTCTGACAATCCTGTCCTAATTGTTTTGAAGGTGGAAAGTCCAGGGGTCAGAAAGTAAATGTCCTTCCGTGTTTTTTTTTCCAAACATGAACTCAGTCAGCTGATTTCACTAATTAATTCTACCTACTGGCTGATGAATTATGCAAATGAACAAATCCAGGTGACTGGAACAAAATACTGGGGAGGACTTTCTGAACCTGGACTTTATTCATGATTTTTATTGTTTTTAAGATATTAAAGTTTTTCTGATACTGTGCTTGGAAGACAATTAGCTCAGACTGAATTCAGTGTGGTGTACTGACACCATTGGGTTTTTACAAGTAAATACTGGATAAAAAGAAGGTTGTTATTTATTGTTATGGTTGTTAACTGGATTGTTACTTCTGGAAAATTCGCAAACATGTCACTGAACTAAGTAGGGATTTGCTTTTCCTTTACCTAGTGTCTTTAACCTTTCTTTTACTTTTTTAACCTTTCACTCAAGGTAACATGACAACAAATAATTATACTTACTGGATGTTGCCAAAGATTGCCCTTGCCCCATTATGTAGATTACTGTGAAGAAGTAACACATGAAAGAGACAATTTTAGGAAATTTTGTCTTTATCTTTTGTTTTTCATACTCTGTAGGCTGAATAATAAAAAAAGAAGAACATTGGCACAAATGAATGCAATGCAGAGTAGTGGCCCAGCACTTTGGCATGATCTCACTCCAATACAAGTGTGGCTGTGATAGCATACTTGTAGCCTACCAAGAATCTTACTTTTGTGTTTTTTCGTATTTGCAATTGAAGTTTCAAAACAAAAAAATTAACAACTGCGCTGACACAAAATCAATGTATGATGGCTATCTGGAATTCTCTTAACTATCTCTTTAACACATCGTGAACACATTAAATGCAGTTCACACAGTGAACATTACTCTGACCTAAACTATGCTAAGTCAAACAAGGTGGAATTACAAGCTACAACATTAAGACAATGATACAAGGCACAATAAGTGCAGGAAGTATGTGTAGCATGAAAGAGGGGAATTTAAGTGATAGAAATGTTCCGCAGAATGGTGACAGTTAGTTAATCCAAGTGTAGTCTGAAGAGATGCGTCTTCAGACCACGGCAGAAGATGGGCAATGAGGTATTGGTTCGTAGAGGGACAGGGAGTTCGTTCCACCAATGGGAAGCTAGGGTGGAGATGCTCCGTGGTAGAGCGAGAAATCTTTACCTGTATGAAATGGCCTTACCCTTTCTAGTTTGTTTGCACACTGGTAGCCTACAGTTTAAGCGACTAATCCATGCTCTCAGCTTTCCGCATTAATATTTATTCTACATTAATATTTTTCAACATTTAACCCCTAGGCTGCTTCGTAGCAGCTGGACCCTTCTCCCTTGGGAAAATGCCCATTAATTTCTTGTTTTTTATTTCTGTAAACGATTGGCCAAAAAGTACGCAGATCGCCTCCCTATCTGTTTTCAATGCTGAGTTTAATCGCATATTGTTGATTAACATGATGAAGCGAAAAGATAAGTTAAAACAGCGTTTTTACGGACCACATTTTTACATCATTCTATCGTCGGTTAAATTAGCTTCGTTTTATGATGAAGAAAAATTAATCACACTTGTATCTGAACGTCTAAATTATTGCATTGATTAATTATTACAATTAGTTCAACACAAATTGCATGGTACAGTTGAATGAAAGCAAAAATCTATTTTCCACTGAGTTACCTTTGAGCAAATGACGAGTTCCTCCTGGTGATTTAAATACAGGAGTTATTTGCGTTCCTCCTCAGTTCTTCAACTGCACGATCAAACAGTGGATCATTGCGACTTGGCAGTCTGATCTATGACGGGAGCAAGAAGGCGGGGCGACATAATTTTGCTCTCAGTTTTCATTCTGATCCATAGTTTGAGGTTCAGTTGAATCGCACGTATCCATAGTTTATAATTAATATCTGTTTCAACAGTGTTCCATTTAAAAAAAAAGATTATCACTGCAATCACAGGAGATTGATCATAATGTACAAGTCAAAAACATAGAAGGCCTTTAACAATCCAATCCGTGTTATAAAGAAAATATGTTCTCAATCAGCTTGCTTCGTTATAGTATTCATTCTTAGGAAATTAACACTTGGATTTTAACAGTTTTATAAGTTACGAATAAACCACTGAACAGTGTTTATTGTAAATACAGTATGTCTTGCATTAGTTTATAGGAACATTCCAAGTGCTCTAGAAATGATGGTAAACCTAACCGTATTTGCATTAGACCAAAAATCCTCAAATACCCTATCTGCTATTTTTGATAAGGCCAGGCTGTCAAATGCTACTCTGATTAGGCTATCTTAACTATGTTTCATTGCACGCAAACACTGTTGGTGCTCATACAAAAAACCTATACAAAATTAAAATAACATTTTATAAAACTCCTAAAAGTGACCATTCCCTTATTTTTGCCGGTGGCTGTAAGGAAACCACGAATACCTGCTGATACTACAGCCTCCCCCGGTTTAAGTATTCATTCTTAAGAAATGAACAAATGGATTTTTAAACTGTTTTTAAGTTACAGATAAAGCACAGAACAGTCTATATTTTACATATCTCTTCTATTCGTTTATAGGAGTCTTCCAACTGTGTTAGAAATGACAGGAAACTTCACTGAATAAGTATTTGACATAATTTACATTCCACTCTTTGACCTGAAGTGTATGAGCAGTGGTGCAAGGTGTGTCCTGAAAATAAGGT
The DNA here is from genome assembly GCF_013347855.1 of Anguilla anguilla. Lineage (NCBI taxonomy): Eukaryota > Metazoa > Chordata > Actinopteri > Anguilliformes > Anguillidae > Anguilla > Anguilla anguilla. The sequence continues at coordinate 4,511,120 of NC_049208.1, read as the reverse complement.
TTACGTACCTGGTGGAAATACCAGTTTGTTCCATTCTGGTTTTAAAGGGGAATTGCACTTCATAACACTTCTGCTTCTCATGACTGATATTGTCCTTCTAATGAATGTGAAGCCCTTCATTTTTCGATTAGTTATTTCATTATGTTAATATTTTACGCTGTTTTGTTGTTTTCCTTTACAAATGCAGAAAGTAGACCCAGGCAGTTTAGTGTCGAACTCGAGGATGCATATCATTGTGCGACTTCTGATGTGGACGTACCTGCAGACAATAACATTAGGTTGGTCGTATAAATAGTGTTGTACTAGCTGGTGAAATCGAAAATGTCTGAGGATGAAGGAGATTTTGTTTTTGATCATGGGATTGTTGTGCCCTATCGATTCGAGCCGGAATACACAGAAGAAGAGCAGACTAATTTGCAGGCTGATCGTGCAAGAGCAAGAGCGAGTCAGGAGCGGGCCGAGATTGAGGAACCACAGGCTATTCCCAGGACAAACGGTAACTGGTGGTACACATCCTATGTATCACAAACAGACGCGATAGCGTTAGCCAGCCCGCATAGTACCTACCTCGAGCGGTTCGACCAACAATGGGAAAACGGTGGGTACAGCTCCAGGCTTCAGACGGTCACCTTGGTAGTTGGTGCCTTCAAAGTGGCCACTGCATACCCTTAGTCCTTGTTTGGGAACTTCTTCGGCTGTTATGTTGGGATGTCTGATTACATCCACCCATGTCTGGAACAAAGTTGCATCGCCTGGAAAAATATAAAAATGTGCTTTCAAGTCAAGTTTAACGGGGGCATTATAACAACCGGGTACAATGCACCTCGGTATTACACCGATATCGCATCAGACAAAAGCTAGCAGATCAGAATCAGAATAGTTTTTATTTGCCAAGTATGTTTACACATGCAAGGAATTTGACTCCAGTTTAAAGGCTCTCAATGTCCTTACACAAAGAAAAAAAAAAGAGTAACAACACAACAACAACAACAATCTTCAGAGACATACACAAGGAATGACTATATACAGGATACAAATAGTGCTGACAAATAGTGCAAAGAAGTGAACAGTGCAAGGAGTGAAGAGATAAATATTAAATAGTGTTCCAGGGTTATTGCACAGTGTCACATTGAGTCAACTGTTCATAAGTGTGACGGCGAGGGGGAAGAAACTGTTCCTGTGTCTGGTGGTTTTGGTGTTTAGTGTTCTGTAGCGCCTACCAGAGGGGAGAAGTTGGAACAGGTTATGTCCAGGCTGTGAGGGGTCTGCAGTGATTTTCCCTACCCGTTTCCTGACTCTGGAGGTGTACAGATCCTGGATGGTGGGCAGGTCAGCACCGATAATCTTTTCTGCAGACCTGATTGTCTGTTGTAGTCTGTTCCTGTCCTGTTTAGTGGCCGATCCAAACCAGACAGTGATGGATGTGCAGACTCAATGGCTGCAGTGTAAAACTGGATCAGCAGCTCCTGAGGCAGGTTGTTTTCCTGAGCTGGCGCAGGAAGTACATCCTCTGCTGGGCCTTTTTGATGATTGTGTTGATGTTAGACTCCCACTTCAGATCCCGGGAGATTGTAGATCCCAGAAACCTGAAGGATTCCACAGCCAACACAGTGCTGTTGAGTATGGCGAGGGGGGGCAGCAATGGGGGGCTCCTCATGAAGTCCACTGTCATCTCCACAGTTTTGAGCATGTTCAGCTCCAGGTTGTTGCGACCGCATCAGATGTTAGTTTGTTCGATTTCAACGCTAAGTTAACAAAATGTTTGCTTCGCTTCTATTCGATTTGCCGTAAAAGCAAATTGAAAAAGAAGAATAAACGGAAACCGTACTACTGTGTGGACTCGCGCTAAAAATAGGTCTTTGTTTCTAACGTTAGACATTCAAAATGAAATAACTAATCGAGAAATGAAGGGTGACACAGTCATTAGAAGGAAAATATAAGTCATGAGAAGCAGAAGTGTTATAAAGTGCCGCCGTTACCGTTGTTCTCGACAGTTCTCTCGGAAGGAACGACGGGATTTTTCCCAGTCGTGATAATGCATGGATGCACACTTCAAATTCTGATCAAACGGAGTGCGCATCCGTGCATACTGTTTTCCCCACAGTATGCAGTTTGGGACACAGCTTCCATACGGGGTTAGGGGGTTAGGGTTAGGAAAGGTTAGGAAAACTGTAAGTCTGAGGGTTGAGGCAAGTTTACGGTTGTGTTCAGCAGCTTGATGAAAGGTTAGGACATGGGTTCGTTTTTTCATTTTGGACATGCCAAAAATTTTCTCTAGTTGCATGTGTACCTATGACCATAGAACAGTGGTGTCAAACTCGTTGCCATGGAGGGCCGTGTGTATGCAGGTTTTCATTCCAGCCTCAGATCTTGATTATATAATTAGTTAAATTATTTGCTGAATTAGGGATGCAGGTTTGTGCACAATGGTGACCCGACGTCTATGGTGACCCGCATTGTCTAAATAAAAATATTCTTATATTCTGTGCTTCAATGCAGTTAAACACATATGGCTGAATGAGTAATTGGACTCAATTAAGGCAGCATTAATTGGTTGGAATGAAAACCTGCATACACACGGCCCTCCATGGCAACGAGTTTGACACCACTGCCATAGAAAGATGTATAACATGTGCATATTTTTTTCAGGGGGGAGGAGAAAGAACTCAAACATATAATTTTGCATTTGTATTACTTTATTCATATTATTTACTTTGTTTTTCATCAATTTAAATTGAGTAATCGGATGTCTTCAAAGGTACCTATTATCATGGTTCTGTGTTTCTGTCTCTGTTTTTCCTTGTTGGGCCGCCAGATGGCGGCACTTCTGTTTTGTGTCCTGCTCGTTCCCCTGTTAATTGTATTATTGCTTTCAATTATTTTATTATTGTTTCTGAATGTGTCTCGTTGTTCCCACCCTGTCCTGGTTTGATTGCTAATTGTGCCCTCCTGTGTCTTGTTGGTTTTCAGTCTATTTAAATTCTTTGTCCCGTTGACTCGCATGCTGGTTCCTTGTGTTTGTTTCCGACTTGTGCTTATTCCAGACCTGCATGTATCTTCTTGCGTTTCTTTTATGTGTTTGCCGGTGTGTTCCACATGCCTGTACCCTGCCTGCCTGTGTTCTGTTCTGTTTTTCTTTTGTTCTTAAGAATTTTTAAAAGTTTGTTGTTTTGCCCTTCGTGACCTTATTTGTTCCCTGTTTGTTTGCCTTTTTTGTTGTAGTAAAGTTCTTGTTTGTATCTATCTTTTTGAGTTTTGTGTGTTTTTTCACTCTGCGCCTGGGTCCTAACCCCCCTGAACCGTGACACCTATGGCTTCAATTAGGTTTTAGGGCTCAAATTAGGGCTCGGTTAGGGTTAGAACAATGGTAAGTGAGGGTTGTGGCAAGTTTACGGATGTGTTCAGCAGCTTGAAGAAAGGTTAGGACATGAGTTCATTTTTGACTTTGGATGAGCCAAAAATTTTCTCTGGTAGCATGGGTGCATATGCATATATTACACATCTTTTAATGGTCATATTTGTTTCAGGGAAAATTTTTTTTTTTTTTAATGACCTCAAACATTATTTTGCATTTTTATTGCATTCATGATATGTTTTTTAATTTAAAAAAAAAATGTTTTCAAAGGAGTAATTTGATTTTTAACAAATATGCTTATGGCTTCAATTATGCTTTAGGGCTCATCTTAGAGTTCAGCTAGGGTTAGGGGTAGGGGTACCTTTTGGATTATAGTTTGTGAGAAAATGTTTAGAAGATTTAAGTGTTTTTACTGGTTTTTGGTGGGTTTCAGGCAATAGAGCAAGTGATTCATTTTCATTTCTTATTGTCTCACGCATTGTCTCAGAGGCTTAAATTGGTTTCTAGCTGAAAGGAAACAAAAAGCTGCAGATACAGTGGTCCTCCAAGGCTTGAGTTTGTCACTTATGGTATGCATTAGATATTGTTCGATGTGGCCATGAAGCACGAACTCCAGGTCGGTCGGCCGGCCCAAACCGCAGTGTATGCATTCTACCACTAGATGGCGAAATCGTTTAATCCAAATCAGTCGCTGCCAAAGGAGTCACGAGACAGCCAAATATACAGACATAGCAGATATAAGGGTCGAAGGTAGTTTCCTGAGTTGATATAACAAATAAACTGATGTACACAATGGAATTGCCAGAAGTACAAAGAACACGTTCACTTTCAGCCAACGTTACTTTTGGTTTGGGCAGCCATGTGACAAAATTAACTTTAGGACGAGAGCAACCTTGCCAACAGGTGTCAGTGTTGGTACATAAAAGTATCGGAGTGGATCTCACAGGACTGTCAGAACTTGTGGCCCTCATTACATTACTTGACCATTTTTACACCTTCATAAACAAAACATGGAGTATACATGACGTAAGAATACCCAACACACAAATACTAATACACCATGCAAATATCGATTTGGCTATCAGCAATGGATTCCTTTATGATTACAGTTCCAGTACTAATGCAAATTTGGTCAGCTTGTGCGACGAACTGCAAAATTAATCATAGTCAAGTACTAAAACATAAATCTGACTTTTGCAGGAAAAGGATCATGTAATATATTAAAAACAGTTATTTGTGATTCTTATATTCAGTACTCACAGTTAAGTATTTCAAGAAAAAATATTTTCATTTTAAGCATTTAACAATTTAACAAACGGACGGAGTGTGGCACAGTGGATAAGGAACTGGGCTTGTAACCGAAAGGTCGCAGGTTCGATTCCCGGGTAAGGACACTGCCGTTGTACCCTTGAGTAAGGTACTTAACCTGCATTGCTTCAGTATCTATCCAGCTGTATAAATGGATAAAATGTAAAGTGCTATGTAAAAAAGTTGTGTAAGTCGCTCTGGATAAGAGCGTCTGCTAAATGCCTGTAATGTAATGTAACAATTCCATTGACAGTTCAAAGTGTCCGTCTCTCTCTCTATATATATATATATATATATATATGCACACATACCGTTTTTTTTTTTTTTTTTTTGTTGGCCAAACAAACATTTAATCAATATTACAGGTCGGCACTTGAAGTGCAACATTTAGACAACAAGCTAGGACGGTATACTTTCTGCCGAGTGTTGATTTTACGTCGTGCCTCAGCACATTGTGATGAATGGAAGTCACTCAGTTCTCGAGGCAGCTTCAGCCAATCGCGCTCGGCTCCAACAAGGTCGCTTAGAGCCCGCGGGCTTGACTGCAGCGGAGGAGGAGGAGGGAACGGCACATCTGGCACGAGGACGGTTTTTTTTTTTTTTTTTTTTTTTTTTAATACTTCTTTTCCTGCCTTTCTGCAAACGGGGTTATAGCCACAAGGGACGATCGAGCCACCACGTCTGCAACTGAGAGAGAGAGAGAGAGGGAGAGAGCGAGAGAGACAGAGAATCAGTGGATCGAAGAAAGAAACAAAGGAAGAACAAAACTGAAAATGCCAATAGTGCGCTGGTCCTTGGCGATGTTGTCCAACCTGGTTTCGCTCTTTTTTTGTTAATGCAAACTTGGCGTTGTTTTTTTTATAGCGTTAAATTGTGATATAAGGGAATGTTACAAAACAAACAGTCGTGATTAACGCAAACCCATTTTAATCTGTACTTTTAAAAATTATTTATTACATTCCACTTTTTTCCACGCTTGTTGGGAAACTTGTCTTTTACTGTTTCACACTGAGGAGAACGCTGCTTTTAGCGCTTCACCTCTTATAATAGTTTTTTGTTTTTGTTGAGTTTGTCATGTTTTGACAAAAAGAGAACGCCACAGTAAGGTTACGGTGGACGTTAGAGAGGGGGAAGAAGATTACAGATTACACTTCTGCGGGAGGTGCGTACCAGGAATGGGACCCAGGCTGCTTTTGCTCGCGCTGGCATGCGGGCTCTGCGCGCGAGGAGCTACTACACGACAGGAGGTCAAACCAGAGGTGAGTGTCCCTCATTGTACCGGAATGTCCACAATAGTGTAGTATCACGCGGTCAATCAAGTCGGGTGTAAGGAAGATATGGAAAATTGGAACGGAAGAATGCAAGTTACGTATTTAAGTATTAAGCATGGCATTTTTCTGTACCACATGCATACAAAAATGCTACATTAAAAAAACGAAAACAAAAGTAATGTAACTCAAATGGACGAAATTTACGCAACTGCTCTGGCTTTTGGAAGGTAAACTGCAGTCATGCGTTTACTTAGTTTCAGGTGGCAGTGTGACATAGTGGGTAAGGAACTGGGCATGTAACCGAAAGGTTATAGGTTCGATTCCTAGGTAGAACACTGCGTTGTACCCTTGAGCAAGGTACTGCATTGCTTCAGTATATATCCAGCCGTATAAAATGGATGCAATGTAAAATTCTATGTAAATAGTTTGTGTAAGTCGCTCTGGATAGGAGTGTCTGTTTGGTTTGGTTCAATTTTTAATGGGGGTGACATTCAGGTATCGGTGCCCCCCGAGCGCACCTTGTCTCTCTCTCTCTGTGTCAGCTGAGAGAAAGAGGAAAAGGTGGGAGGATGAGGAAGGGTGAGGAAAAGAAAACAGGATTATCCAAAAAAAGAAGAGGGAGGAAAAGTGGAGACGCTGTGTAAGCAAAAAAAAAAAAAAAGAGAGAGAGAGAGAGAAAAGGACAAAGAAGAAACTGCAACTTCGGGAAAAATGTGATGGCTGCTGTGTTGTGGCGAGGGGGGAGTTTTACTCAAGCAGTTGCGGTAATGACTTGGGGGGGGGGGGCGGCGGTAGTGGGGGGGGGGGGGGGTGGGTGGGTTTTGGGTTGGGAAAATCCTGAAGTCATTGGCTTTGTTCGCAGAGTTGGGGGGGGGGGTGGTAAGGATATGAGGTAACTGAATTGTCCTTTGACTTATAGAGGCCGATGAGGAAGCCAGCTTTGCGTGATGATGGAAAAACCCCATCTGAGACGATGGACAATTAATAGACATTACCGATCGCACCGTATGCACTCTTAATCAAACGCCTACACTCTCCGTCACAGGAGTGCAGTCTGCAGCACGCGCCTGCACCGTGTATGTCACACGCATGCAGTCTGTCCCCTGAGCGTGTGCGCATGCTTTTGTGCATGTTGTGTGCAGTCCGGATGACCCGTCTGTTTGCAGCATACAGCAACAAACAAACGCAGTCGCTAAGATTTCGTAAAAAAAAAAGAAAAAAGAAAAAAAAAGACCCATGTGTCACGCTGATTTTTACGTCAGAGCGCGCGGAAGGCGGTGTGTGTGTTTGTGTGTGTGTTTCCGCTGATCGGCGTGTCATATCCTGAGGGTCCGGTGTGTCACTTCCTTGTGGGTTTTTGTGACCTAAAGCCCTTTGATATGGGGTGGTGACCAGGACCACCGGCCTTCCAGCCCAGGGGGGGGGGGGCAGGGGGGGAACAGGAGACCCAAAGAAGGGAGGAATCGAGCTCCAAATGGGGGAAGGAGAGAGAGAGAAAAATAGTCACGCTTCTTGTCATGCTTGGAGAAAGACGGAAGTTTGACTTCATTTTCGTGAGATCCTCTGTGTGTGCCCGCGCACGTGTGAGTGTGTGTGAGTGTGTGTGTGTGTGTGTGTGTGTGGGGGCAAGAGGATGGAAATTATGGTTGGTGAAATTAGAATAGGAAGTGAACGGGAGGAGGGCAGTGGGCTGAAGAAAGGAAACAGGAAGTGCTCTCTGTGATGATGTCTGCTCAGCTCCGTCCACTGTGGCGTTGTCTGAGCAGCAGAATAGTTTCATTGTCTGAGAATAATTTTAGGCATTTAGCAGACGCTCGCATTTTTTGGAATGCGGTCCCACCAATCCTGCAGAACATTTGCAGATGTGATTCAGATCGTGCACCGTGCCCGATGGACCCCACCAGGGGATTCGAACCTGCAACCGCTGAGCGACAAGCACAGTTCCCTAGCCGCTACGCTACGATGTGTCCACTGGGCCAGAGATTCTGTTCCTTTCTCCGGTGGATAGGAAAAAAAATATGTTGTGGAATAAGCGCACACAACGAGCACAAACACTTGTATACAGCATGTTCTGTGAGTCTCAGCTGTGAGGCTGTACAGTGTTCTGTGAGACTCAGAGCTTTAAGGCTGTGCAGTGTTCTGTGAGTCTCAACTGTAAGGCTGTGCAGTGTTCTGTGAGTCTCAGCTGTGAGGCTGTGCAGTGTTCTATGAGTCTCAGCTGTGAGGCTGTGCAGTGTTCTGTGAGTCTCAGAGCTGTAAGGCTGTGCAGTATGTTCTGTGAGTTTCAGAGCTGTGAGGCTGTGCAGTGTTCTGTGAGTCTCAGCTGTAAGGCTGTGCAGTGTTCTGTGAGTCTCAGCTGTAAGGTTGTGCAGTGTTCTGTGAGTCTCAGCTGTGAGGCTGTGCAGTGTTCTGTGAGTCTCAGCTGTGAGGCTGTGCAGTGTTCTGTGAGTCTCAGCTGTAAGGCTGTGCAGTATGTTCTGTGAGTCTCAGCTGTAAGGTTGTGCAGTGTTCTGTGAGTCTCAGCTGTAAGGCTGTGCAGTATGTTCTGTGAGTCTCAGCTGTGAGGCTGTGCAGTGTTCTGTAAGACTCAGAGCTGTAAGGCTGTGCAGTGTTCTGTGAGTCTCAGAGCTGTGAGGCTGTGCAGTGTTCTGTGAGTCTCAGAGCTGTCAGGCTGTGCAGTGTTCTGTGAGTCTTGTAGCCCAGCGCTGGACTCGCTGTTGACCAGAATTCTCTGTTTTTTCCATTGGCATCTGAGTCAGTTTTTATCTTCTTCGATTTGAATTTCATCGCTCTCTCCCTTCTCTTTCTCTCACTCTCACTCTCAGTTCAATTCAATTCAATTCATCTCTCTTTTTCTCTATTTCCACTCCATCTTCTCTCCATCTACCAACTTCTCTCCCTCTCGATGTTTGTGTCTTTGTGTGCGGTGTGTGTCCATGTGTTTTTTTTTATATGTACGTGTGTGTCTATGTATGCCTATCACTGATTAGGAGAAAGTGTGTGCATAAGAGTGGAAGAAAAGATACAGTTATCTAGGCCAGTGTCCCCACACACCAGCAGCTGTAGCAGATAAACTGCCACATTCTGCACAGTTTCTGACCATGCTTTGTCTTCCCTGACCACGCCCATTTCCCTTGACCACGCTCATTCTCACCTGACCACACTCACATAAACACCATAATGGCTGTGGGCATATTGAAGGGCACCACACGTCAAATGACCGTTTTAACAAAGGAGACAGGACTGGACTGGAATGTCCAGAACATTGCCAATATGGTGTCCGAGAGCGAAACAGAATTAAACTTAAATATGTCTTTTTAAAAATTTTTTTTACTGTGGCCAGTTATATACTTTAGCTCGGGGCAATAAATTACCCCACCGCCAGTCTGACAGAGCTAACATTCCTAACCCTCCTGGTGTGTCCTCAGAACATCATCTCCCAGGGAGCCCAGCAAAATGTGGCAAGCTGCTCGGGAGTAAACTTCCTGTTCAGTGGATGGATGGTTGAATTGTAACAGAAAGATCTGCCTACTGATTGGTCCCTGGATGTGGTGCCTCAAAAGGACCCCTGCCTGCTCAGTACCTGCTTGAGAGGTCACCACAGTGGAGCGAAAGGGGGAGGGGGGCATCCCTTTTGTAGTTTGAATACATTACATTACAGGCATTTGGCAGACGCTCTTATCCAGAGCGAATATTTAGACTTGGCTCCAGAATGAGGTGGGGCGGGTCCCCTGACCACCCAGATCGAAAGAATTTTTAAGTGAAGACCCTGCCCGGCCTGGCCCGATAAGGGAGGACTTTAATGACCTTCGGTATGCGCTTATTGCACACCACTTTGGTTAAAACTATCTGCCAAATAAATGTAATTTAAATGTAATGACTTCTGGGTAATGAAGTTCAGTGGACCTTTGGTCAGGGCCTGTGTGTCAGTTCTGCCTTGAGGCACACGCTAGTATTAACTGTACAGGGCTGAACTCCAGCGTTCCATTTGGCTGACCACAGCTCTCTGGCAAGTTACCGTGAGGGGAGAGAGAGAACACGAATCCGCAACGATCCAGCAGGCAGTGAGGTGGGCAGCCTTCCACGGGAAGAGGAAGAATGACTGCTGTGTATCTGCCACAGTGTAACAGTGCAGACTGTTCTGTCTGCAACAGTGTAACAGTGCAGACTGTTCTGTCTGCAACAGTGTAACAGTGCAGACTGTTCTGTCTGCAACAGTGTAACAGTGAAAACTGTTTGTTTGTAACAGTGCAACAGTGCAAACTGTTCTATCTGTAACTGTGTAACAGTGAAAGCTGTTCTATCAGTGACGATGTAACAGTGAAAACTACCATTTGTTACACTGTAAGTGAAAGCTGTTTTAGCTGCAACAGTGTAACAGTGAAAACTGTTATGTCTCTATCATTGTAACAGTGACAGCTGTTCTATCTGTAACAGTGTAACAGGGAAAACTGTTCTATCTGTAACAGTGTAACAGTGAAAACTGTTCTGTCTCTAGCATTGTAACAGTGAAAGCTGCTGAGCTGTATAAAAAGACAAAGGAGGGCATTGCCAAATGGATGCTGCAATAACAGCGTTTGCTTGTGTGTCCATGCTCCTGCTCAAGGAAAGCACTGAACTGAACTGAAAATCGTATGGGCATGTAAAGACAGCTCAGAGCTAGTAACAGCATAACAGTGAAGACTTCTGTGCTGTGATATAGAGAATCTACTGGAAAAATGTTGCCGGTCCTGGCCTATTAACAAAACACAAAGGATTACCTTTCTGAAATCAGTTTATGGTAAGACTCCAAACATCATCTTTCTGGGCAATGAATTACGCTGAAAGAAAAATAACATGCCGGCCATTTTATTCCATAAAGAAACGACAATTTCAGACGCCAATAAAAAAAAATCTGGTTTCCAATATATACATCGGTCATTCAGCCAATTGCATTATATGTCAGTCAGGTATGAAGAACAAGAGAGAGTAACAGAAAGTTAGTTGGCTAGTTCAGGTGAAACTGACGGAGGCTTGAAAACATTAAGTACATTATTCCAGTGTAGGCTATTAAATAATTAAAATGTACTTTTAGATGTGACTACAACAAATGATCAAGTTCACTGTATATTGACATCTCCACCGCTTCGCTGGTTTGAGCCACCATTAATTTAATGGAAGTGAGAAGCCGGAGGAAATCGCGCAGACCTATGGGATAGCCTTCCAGCTGAAGGATGCATAGGATGTTGCCTTCAAATTTAAATGAAATAAGGCACCTTAGAAGGACTCATTTTTTAGATGACTTCGGTTTGGGATGTACTTACGAAGGACAAGTGTGAAAAAGTGCGGAAAACTTGTGAAAATAGTGAATATGCGGCCTTCTAAGGCAGCTGACTTCGTGTTGGGACACAGCCACACGGACCTACTGTGGAATTTTGAATAAACATTCCGACAAAAAAAAAAAACCCTACTTTTTTTTAAAAAAGGGCTAACCGTACGGAAATGGCTGCAAAGTTCTGGATTGTCCACAGCGCGCTGCGACTCCCCTGCCCTGGTCATTTCACTGCTCTGAATGGGACAAGGGCTGAGCCGCTGCAGGCACCGAGCGCAGAGGATGGTAAATGGACTGCATTTATATAGCGCTTTTATCCAAAGCGCTTTACAACTGATGCCTCTCATTCGCCAGAGCAGTTTAGGGGTTAGGTGTCTTGCTCAGGGACACTTCGACACGCCCAGGTGCGGGGTTTGAACCGGCAACCCTCCGACTGCCAGACAATCAGTCTTACCTCCTGAGCTGTGTCGCCCCATAGCCTCTCAGCCACGTGACGAGGCGGGAAAACCGTACGGAGATTTACGTACGGCACGCGTTTCGTCGCCGTCCGCGTTTTCGGTTCGTCCGATGCGTAGCGGAGCCGTAGCGCTTTCGGGGGGGGGGGGAACTCAAAATAAAAATAATTTGCCGGTGTTCCATTTTGATGGCAGGAGGGGAAGGGAACCGAGATTGATGAACGAGCGGGATTATCTGGCCGGCTCGTCTCTGTCGACGGAAATAGACGGATCGCAAGGGTACAGAAGCTGTGGAGAAATGACCGATGACTCCCTGCTCTCTGCCATCTTCCAACATATGAGCCCTGTGGAAAATAGCATTAGCTCACAATCCGTTTTCCTTTCTTTCTTTCTTTCTTTCCTTCTTTTTTCTTTTTTGGATATGAAACCTCCGTGGTGAAACACAGCATCATCATGCCCACACACACACACACACACACACACACTCCAAGCAGCCTTAGCATAGTGCTATGACAACAAATGCGATTTGATTATTCAACATTGTAGGACAACACAAACAAAAGTTATACATGCACAGACCATTTACGTGACCATAGTAAAAGAAAATTATTTAAAAAATGTATATATATATAGTGATTGGCATAAAATAGATGGAAAATAGATGGCAGCATTCACTGACTCTGCACTGTGTGAATGAGTATCGTAGTGTTTGTTTTACAGCTGTTATATACTGTGTGTTTTTTCTTTTAAAAAAATCAATCTCTGGGTTTTGCCTCTTCTGTCAGTGGCACAGAAATGTGCCAAACTATCGATGACTGCCTGATATACCTTTGCTTTCCACAATTTCTGGTCTGCTATAAATACATAATGAGACAGAGATTTTGTTACCTATATTTGTATCTATAGTGCACAGTTTTATTTTATTTATTGCACAGTCAATTATAGGTTTTCATAGCATATGCAGTACTTCATGGTCATCATTTTTATTTTTATGCCTTATTCCCGTTTTCTCCAAAATTTGAAATGCAAAGTCGTACTCAATAGGATTTTAAAATTGTTTTTTCTCCAAAATGTACAGTTGATAGTTGGAATATTTTGTGAGGCTTCAGTTTGCATAAGTCACACGGTTATTAGCGGTGGACAGTGAACACTGAATTTTTTAAGAAGCGAGAGAGAGACGCAGACATAGAGGAAAGAGGAGAAGAAAGGAGGAAGGGAATAGAGATAAAAAAAGAAAATGAGGAAGAGAGAGAGAGAGAGAGAAACAGAGAGAAACGAGTGACCTCATTCTATCGCCCATAACTGGCCCCTTTGTTCTTTTACCAAGAGTCACTGTTCTCACCCACCCCCCCACCCCCCATTCTGGAGCACAACCTGTCTGTAGTTCTGCTGAGATGCCATCTTTCTGACTCACTGGCCATCCTCCCTCCGTTATCCCCCTATCTCCCTCTCTCTCTGTCCCTCTCTCCCTCACTCTCTGTCCCTCTCTCTCTCTCTCTCTCTCTCTCTCTCTCTCCCTCCTTCCCCCCCTCTCTCTCTCTC